>NC_090265.1:799649741-799961279 GCF_040414725.1 Anabrus simplex
GGATGTAGGACCACCGCGAGCGGCGATGCACGCAGAAACACGTCGAGGTACAGAGTCAATAAGAGTGCGGATGGTGTCCTGAGGGATGGTTCTCCATTCTCTGTCAACCATTTGCCACAGTTGGTCATCCGTACGAGGCTGGGGCAGAGTTTGCAAACGGCGTCCAATGAGATTCCACACGTGTTCGATTGGTGAGAGATCCGGAGAGTACGCTGGCCACGGAAGCATCTGTACACCTCGTAGAGCCTGTTGGGAGATGCGAGCAGTGTGTGGGCGGGCATTATCCTGCTGAAACAGAGCATTGGGCAGCCCTTGAAGGTACGGGAGTGCCACCGGCCGCAGCACATGCTGCACGTAGCGGTGGGCATTTAACGTGCCTTGAATACGCACTAGAGGTGACGTGGAATCATACGCAATAGCGCCCCAAACCATGATGCCGCGTTGTCTAGCGGTAGGGCGCTCCACGGTTACTGCCGGATTTGACCTTTCTCCACGCCGACGCCACACTCGTCTGCGGTGACTATCACTGACAGAACAGAAGCGTGACTCGTCGGAGAACACGACGTTCCGCCATTCCCTCATCCAAGTCGCTCTAGCCCGGCACCATGCCAGGCGTGCACGTCTATGCTGTGGAGTCAATGGTAGTCTTCTGAGCGGACGCCGGGAGTGCAGGCCTCCTTCAACCAATCGACGGGAAATTGTTCTGGTCGATATTGGAACAGCCAGGGTGTCTTGCACATGCTGAAGAATGGCGGTTGACGTGGTGTGCGGGGCTGCCACCGCTTGGCGGCGGATGCGCCGATCCTCGCGTGCTGACGTCACTCGGGCTGCGCCTGGACCCCTCGCACGTGCCACATGTCCCTGCGCCAACCATCTTCGCCACAGGTGCTGCACCGTGGACACATCCCTATGGGTATCGGCTGCGATTTGACGAAGCGACCAACCTGCCCTTCTTAGCCCGATCACCGTACCCCTCGTAAAGTCGTCTGTCTGCTGGAAATGCCTCCGTTGACGGCGGCCTGGCATTCTTAGCTATACACGTGTCCTGTGGCACACGACAACATGTTCTACAATGACTGTCGGCTGAGAAATCACGGTACGAAGTGGGCCATTCGCCAACGCCGTGTCCCATTTATCGTTCGCTACGTGCGCAGCACAGCGGCGCATTTCACATCATGAGCATACCTCAGTGACGTCAGTCTACCCTGCAATTGGCATAAAGTTCTGACCACTCCTTCTTGGTGTTGCATTTGCTCTGTCAGTCAGTGTACTTATTTTTTTTAAGAATATTTACCAGCATACAAAAGCCATTACACCAGAAGACACACTTCCAAGAAGTTTTTACTATTATACTTCACACTTGCTCCAAATTGCCAGGACCGGGCGAGTTGGCCGTGCGGTTAGGGGCGCGCAACTGTGAACTTGCATCTGGGAGATAGTGGGTTCGAATCCCACTGTCGGCAGCCCTGAAGATGGTTTTCCAAGGTTTCTCATTTTTACACCACGCAAATGCCGGGGCTGTACCTTAATTAAGGCCATGGCCGCTTCCTTTCAACTCCTAGGCATTTCCTATCCCATCGTCGCCATAAGATCTATCTGTGTCAGTGCGACGTAATGCCACTAGCAAAAAATTGCCAGGACTTCAGAAAAGAATGCAAAAGTGAATCAGTGAGCAGGTGTATTTTTGAAGCAATGTTCTAGTACATGAAATGTCAATAAAGAAACCCCACAAAGACATGTGTCAAACTTATGGTACCGTTGGCCCTCATGGCAGGAGAAGAAGGAAAGGAAGATATAAAGAAACAGCTCCAGGATCGCAGAGGGAAGCAGAAATTGCGTGCGAAATTAAGTTGGCCAGGAATCGTGATTCAAAATAAAATCCAAAAAGATAACTCGGGACATTCAACTTGACTGTTCAAGATGGTGATGAAGGCCAGTGTTATTGCTTCATGTCACATGATCCAGTCACCGGGAGGGGTGCAAATGATGTCAGCTCCTGTTTGTATGAGTTTCTTTTTAATAACTTGAAGCTGGAAGTAAAACCATATTACAATGTTTTCGGATACATGCACTGGGCAAAACAAAACAGTTACGTTGCAGTGGTGTGTATAATGGTTTTGCAAGATTCTGAAGTGCTGCAGACCATTGATCATAAATTCCTAGTCCCTGGCCATACCATATGGAATGTGATTGTGATCACAATATGACTGAAAAAGCAAAGAAGAGGTTCAGTGGAAGAATTAATCACTCTAACGAACTGGACCCAACTGATTAGGCAGTTTGCCAAGATAAAGCCTTTTATCGTAAAGGACATTTTGGATTTTGCAGTGCTTTTGGGAGATCCTCTGCAATACAAAGGTGAACATAAATGGAGATCATCTCGACTGGAGCGAAGTGAAATGGTTACATTTTGACCAAAGTGACATGAGCACCCTTCATTATAAAGCAAAACTTGATGCCAGTGAATTTGAAGAGGTCTCTTTTTTTTTTTTTTTTTTTTATGTGGGGGTAAGCGTCACCCTAAAGCTACATGTAACTTATAATGGTCCAGTTCCCATCTCTGCAAAAACAATGATTTAGTGGATCTTCTCCAGTTTATCTTGCTAGTTTTCCACGATGTCTACAAGGAGATTCCCTTGGCAAGCGCAGCAAGAGTCTTTCACCCCTAGACCCTCAATGATGGTGACAATGGAGAACACAATGTTAATGTGAAAATAATGTTACTGTCAACAAAATGTGACCTTTTGTGAGGTGAACTGTATTTGATCAAATACGTATGAATAAATTATGAGTAAGTTATGTAAATAACATCTGTATTAATACTGGAGATGGTAATATTAATTAAGCTAATTCATATCCATATTATTGAACAGGATTGCATTATATTACTAAATTTGGTTGTGCAAAGTGTGTTAAGTCATAATTTATGTGACACCTTGTGTTGTTTGGCTCCCTGACTACCTGAATTTACTTGGAATTTATTAGACACTTTATCCCATTGTTGTGAATGTTATTAGGTATCTGTAGACAAAATTCAACTTATTTATATTCCTCAACTACATTTTGGGTTTCAAACAGAATTTTAAGAATTTTTTCTCAAAACTAATAAATTGTGACATATCCCATGAAATATAGAATGCAACAACATTTCTGTTAGGCATGTCATTGTAAAATGATGTGGATAGATTTCATGATTGTAGGTATTGGAATGAGAATCAACTTTGTTTTGTTTACTGACGAAACAGATGAGGATGAAGTAGACGAGTTTTATGAAGCACAACGTGGGATGGTAGTAGTGCTCAGCAGCAAGGATAGGGTGGTACTAAAGGGCGATTTCATTGCAAGAATTAGTAATAGGACTGAAGGATATGAACAGGTAATGAGTAAATATGGGGAAGATATAAAAACTAGAACAGGAAGTTTTCATGGGATTCCTGTGGTAGAATGGGAATAGCAGTTGTTAATTTATGATACATGTATAAGGTTACACATCGGAGGATTGGGGCATCCGATTCATAGTATACTATATCATAACTGACTTTGAATTCAGGAAATCCATTAGGAATCTATGTTTATCCCAAGAATGTTTTTGATGATATAGATCACTATCTGATTTGCAGTGAGGTAGCACTAAATCTAGGATAGATAAAGTGAAGTCTGTCTGCAGATGGATAAGAATAGAAAATCTCCAGGACAAGGAAATTGGAAGTATAGTGAGAGGGGAACTGGCAACACAATGATTTTGAAAATGTTACAAGTTTTGTCATTTTAAAATCACAGCTAAAGATGTAGCTGTCCCTCAAAATTGTGGAATGTGCCCCTTTATTGACTCTCTTGTCCCTCATTCTTCCCTTCAACAGTTGGTCACCCTGTTCAAAGAAGAAAGTTCTGGACCTAAACCAGGCCACAGTGTGCATTCCTATGTTGTTATGGAATTGTTTTCTGTGTTTATCCTTGCGTTTTATGGTACTTGTGGAGAATCTGGACCTTCCTTCAGTAATTCTGATGTTTTTTGTGTGAGCTTTTGATTGTTTGTGTGTGTGTGTGTGTGTGTGTGTGTGTGTGTGTGTAGTGGGCTAACTTCATTTTAATATTTTGTTTTCAGTATTGGATAAACGAGTACACAACATCCCTGGGACTAGGAGTCTTCCATTCAGGTGTTGAAATATATGGCACAGGTATGAAATTGCTTATTAAGTTATGCTTTTAATGATTTGGAATGTTCCAAAACATATTTCTGTCCATGTTCAAATAAATGTCTTGTTGCATTTCTACTCCTTGCTGGGAAGCCTGATTGTTGTTGTTTTATTGTTATTCCTTAGAATATGCATATGGTGGTCATCCTTTTCCATTCTCTGGGATTTTTGAAATCGCCCCAAGAGATGCAGAGGAACTAGGAGAGCAATTTCAGTTCAGGTACTGTTAACTTCAATTGAAATTGGGTAAGTTTCATCTTCATGGGACAGCAACCTTAACCTAATCCCTAAACCCCCATTACTAATTGTAGGTATAGGGTTGGCAACATACTGTAACTTTTTTTTTTCAAAAAATCATTACAACATGCTTTTTTTAATGTTGTTTCTTTTGTGTGTTTTGTTTTGAACAGTCAAAGACATTTGAAATTAAAACTGGACTATGGCAGGGAGGTGGGCTCTCACCACTATTATTTAATTGTGCTCTAGAAATGGTTTAGGAAATGCCCCCAAAAAGAAAGATTGGCCGAAAAATCAAAACAAATTGCGTGGGTTTCGCCAATAATTTAGCATTACTAGCAGTGGACGTAAAAGAAGCAAAAACCCAGATATCAGAACTTCAAAACATTCCAAATAAAATTGACCTCAAAATATCATTTGAAAAAACGGAAATTATGCCCCAAAAACCAACACAACTAAACGAAATTACCATAAATGGTAATAAAATCAAAATAGTAACTCAATTTAAATATCTTGGAGAAATAATAACATATAACCTAAATGAAAAAATCTCAATTCAATCCCTCTCCGGAATCGAACCCTGATTCCCCGTTACCCGTTACAACCATGGTAGGTGCAGAACCTACCATCAACAGTTGATAAGGCAGACATTTGAAAGATGTGTCGCCGGTACGAGGACCGTGCGATCAGCCCAAAATTATTCAGAGTCACCAAGGCAAACGGACCGGACGAGCCGACCGATTGATTTTTATCTAATAAAAGCGTCCCGTCCACTTCCGGTCGGGACTCTGTTTGCATGTATTAGCTCTAGAATCACCACAGTTATCCAAGTAAAGTGGTACGATCTAAGGAACCATAACTGATTTAATGAGCCATTCGCGGTTTCACCTTAATTTGGCTTAATCTTTGAGACAAGCATATGACTACTGGCAGGATCAACCAGGGAGCTGGCTGGCTCGAGAGCCAAAACCGAGCGTCGTAGCCCGCCGCCGACGAGTGCGGCCTGCGGAACACAGACTTGCTTTGCTCCGTTGGCCGGCCGAGTGGCCGCCAAACTAAAATTTCATAGGCCGCCGAGCACGGGCTCTCACCCGGCCGGGCGTGCCTTCACTAGGGATCGGGTCCCTTCACCATCCATCGTCACATCTCCACTTTGTCCGCTGCCGAGTCCGGCAGGACCGTACGAGAGGCGTACGACACTACATTTTCACGCCTGAGCAAGGGCGAGCGGTTATACCAACATTACTGAGCGCCGCATATGAGCATGAACACTGGGTGTGCAGAGGCTCGCAGCGTTGCAGTCGTGGGTTACGAGTTGTACTTCCGAATGTACCACATAGTGACTAGAAGCGTTCTTTGGATAACTGCTGCTGTTGAAAGCCAAATCCTTATTTTTAAGTGTATTTCATGCTTGTTCTCCATATCTATCTCATTAGGATTTACCTAAACAGCTATAAATGAGATAAGAGAGACCGCGCTGTTTAGGTTAGGTATGCTATCAAGTTCCCACATAGTGCCAGAAGTTCCACGACAGGAAGATTTTAAAAATAATCAGAAAGTTTGCTGCATTTATGGATATCTACAGGTGTGGCAGTAATCCATTTTATTATCATAATGTTTAATTTCGTATGATCGTTGCCTTAATTTTTTTATTAACGCATAGTTCCCATTTTCACACCAGGCAATTGCTGGGGGTGTACCTTAATTAAGGCCACGGCCGCTTTCTTCCTCCTCGTAGCCCTTTCTTATCTCACTGTCGCCATAAGACCTATCTGTGTCGGTGCGACGTAAAGCAGATTGCAGGTATGGTTCTCCATGCGGCCTCTAGAGCGACACAAACTGTGCTTGTATGCCATCTCCTTTGTGGCTAGTGTGTCCTGAGAAAGGTATGCAAAGTTTTCCCCACACTTTCCAATGGATGGTTTTCTAGCATGATGTGTGCTGATTTGATGATATTTATTATTCTTTTGAATTACCTCCTAACAGATATAGCTTTCTGCACAAGAAGATCCTTGAGAAGATGATTTCAGCTCCATCAACTCCAGTCTGTCAGTAACTGAAAATTGTTTAACACTAGAACAGTGGAAGGGGTCAAAATGACACTCGCCTTCGATTTTTCTTTAATAATATACGCATTCTTGTATAATTTCTCTTCAAATATTTTGACTTTTCATCGTTTTTCATCGTGTTTACGGTGATGTATCGCACTCAGAAAAATATTTACATCTTCATAGTTTTTTGATATGGCATGCCCTGGACAGTAGTAGGGGTTATTTTTGACACCTGTAAAATTATTACAATGCAGCAGTTTGCATTGTCATTGTGTAACCCAGCCTGGATTATTAGTATTGGTGAACTCTTACTGTTAGGTGAATGCTCCAGTTAAGGGGGATTATTGTGTTCATCTCATCATTTAGAAAGTGTTCTTCTTACAGACATGTCGTGTTACGATCGTCTTTCTACTGATGAAGAGTCTCGCATGCTAGAAAATTCAGATGTCGAGTCTGAAAGTGAACTATCCAATTCGGATGGTAATTTCTTGCTTGAGACACGCAAAATTAGTGAGGACGAAGATCATAATTAAACAGAGGATGAATTATCAGCAGGGGAAATCAAAAGAGCTCTGGACTCGCCCCAAATATCTGCCTCAGGGTGTTTTGTCTGCAAAGATGAGACGGAACTGAGTGGGAGGTCTTGGATTTGAACTCATCTGGAAGGCGGGCTGCAATTAACATCCTGAAAGAGCGGGAAGGTCTTACCCCATATGCTTACTGCAGAGTAGATAACTCTGTCATTAGTGTCTTTCGTCTTCTCTTTGGTGAATCAATGGTCCGTCGAATGAAACAACACACAGAATCAAACGCTCAGAAAGAACTCAATAAATATACCACCAAGGCTGCATGCAGGAGGTGGCCAATGCATGTCTTTTACAATATCCCAGACCTACCAACTGTCAATGCTTGGGTCATTTACAAGCAAGTAACCGTTGGGGAGATAAAGCGGAAGAAGCTCATCCTCCAGCTGGCGAGTGAAATAACAAGGTGGGACGAGCAAGGGCGGCAACAACAGTAGGCTGCAGGACCATGTCCATCTAAAAACCGGAAGAAGTGCTAAGTTGGTCTGTGTAAAGACAACAAATCTAGCGATGCCTGCAACAAGAGTCTCAAAGCAGTGTGCGGAAAATGTGCACGAAAAGTAGAAGTTGTGTGTAAAAAATGTGTTTAGGGTGTTTTTAATTTTCTTAAAATATTTCTGACAATGTACAATTGTTACAACGCGGACGACTGAATAAGGAAAGGTGTTTAATTGGTTAATTTTGTGAAAGCTCCTTAGAGAAACCGAAACATGGTGCAGTTGTTTGTGATTACAGTATTCATGTGTCCATGAGTAATATAAAAGGTTCATGCACTAACGTCAGGTCTTTGTGTGTAAAATAAATTTGTGGAAACACGGTAGAAGAAAATACATCTCTTACTGTCTTCTATTTAGAACGTTTCTGAGCATATCTTATGAAGTGTCAAAATGTCCCCTTACCGCTGTTCTAAGAATGTGAGATTCTCACGTGTTCTATTGTTAAGTTCATGCACTTAAATAAATGTGTACTTGAGAAAGAGGTTTCATGCTTAATTGAAGTTCTGCAATATCGTGTACTATCTGCTGGAAATATTCAAGCCACAAATGTAGCCTGACTGTGGACAGCTGAATTTCTGCAACAATAAAAACATTTTTCTGTATATTATTTTGAGGGAAAATATGCATCAAATACCAGGAAGTGAGGGTAAATGCTATCAGTTTTCAAAGTGTTGAGTGGATTTTTCCAGTTCAAATTTTCATGAATTTTTCTGAAACTTAGTTTAATATTATCAATATTTTCCCAACATAGACGTAGTATTTATGGAAGGTGGACATGAGTAGTGTTGCTGCAGCAAATCTCCATCTGTAAGAAGGAACTATGCTTCGTCTATTATTTCCTGGCAGTGTTTGTGACATTGTAACGTGTATTGAGTGTATGTTAGTGTTGTTTAATGGATCTGATATAGTTTAATGTGGATTTTTGGCACAATTTATGTACATTTGTGTCCTAAATGTCAGCCATTTTGTTTTTCCTACAATTCAGTCCATAGATAACACTACGTAGAGAGACACTCAGTTATATGTTAACCATCTTTTACCGTAGTGTCAGCCATCTTATTATATTTACCATGTATGCCATGGAAACCATGAGGATGGGCACTATATAGGTTCTCATCAGCATTGCCTATGACATGAAGTTTATTCTTCTGGGTGCCATTGCAGTGGATGTAATGGTCTTGTATTGCTTTCATATGCATTCATCTGGGTCCTATTATCCAGAACCTTCTTTCTGCACACTGCCACAATATTACCTGTGCAAACCTCTAGGACATTGAAGGCTGAGATGGTGATCATCAGTAAGGCAGAACTGTCGGAAGAGCCAGCCCTTTTGAACTAAGGCATGACGTTAAACTGCATCCACCGTATGACCACTGGTATAAGTGGTCCCCATCTACCAAATGCCAACGGCCTCCTCGGAGGGCGGATGAACAGGTAGAGGTCCAGGGCACCCTTTTGTCCTCGGGGTGGGAAGCTGCCCCTAAAGGCAGAAGAGCCACTGGATGGCCAACAGCATAGGATCAGGAAGGCAAGGGGAAACCACCTGATTATCATCCCATGAGCGCATCATGCAGAGTCAAAAAATGAATATTGGTATGCTGCGCGATCTGAGTAGCGATCGGCGTCAGTTTGGGTCTGGGCCGAACGATGTGAAGTGTGCGACTGGACGTGCAGAAGTGAACGATCAGGCCTCACACGGTAAATCTGATAGTGATCGACCAAATGCAGACCAACTTCACAAGGGTAAAATAATAGCTACATGGAATGAGAGAGGATTACTTAACCCGTAGAGTGGGGCTCGCTTCAGGTGACGCGGCTGGAGCGAGTCCGATGGTGGGCGCGCGTCATGTGAAGCGCGGAAAGTTTTTATTTTTCATCTCCATTACGAAACAAGCGGTAGGTTTGAAACTTTCTCCGTATGTTCCGAGAGGTGCTGCCATCTGACAGAATTTTTTTCACCTTCGTGTATCTAAGCAGTTCTCGTCTAGGAATCCCCTTATTATCTGCTACATAGCTGCGTAGCGCAAGAACAACCTATGTGGCGCTTGGCGAGAAGCTCAGTCAGTGTGCCGCGCGGAGCGTAGTATTTCGTGTCTCGGTGTGAATGTTTTCAGCTCTCATAAGCTGTTTCGTTGGTATACACATTTATCTTGTGATTTATTGTTTTAATTCTACATGTAGCGTTTCATATTTGTAATCAACATGTCCAAAAGAATTGTAGATCTTCCGAGTGATGATATACGGGATATTCTCGAGCTCAGTGAGGAAGATAGTTGCAGTGATTCTAGTTTAGATAGTAATGGTGAAACTATCCCGCTATTAGATGCTCCAAGCACGAGTGCTTCCGTCGGAGTAGGCCTGTTGCCTAGATGCCGTGGACAGGTGTCGAGTTCGAGCTCCGATGAGAGTAGCGAGTCAGAAAGTGAGAGCGATTTGCCTCCTATTCCGCCTAATGACTGGGATGTAAGGGGATGTAGGAGAGCCCGATTTCCAGCTACATATCAAAGTGGAATTCAGGGCGAACTTTTAAATAAAAAAGAACCGGACGAAATATATGAGCATTTCATTGACGATGAACTGTGCGAACTTATTGCAGAGCAAACTAATCTGTACGCTCAGCAGTCAATACAAGCTAGTATAGGAACAGCTAAGATGAAAAGGAGAAGTAGGGAGAGGGATTGGGTTCCTACTAACAAGGAAGAAATAAAACTTTTATTTGGGATCTTTCTTCTTCAGGGTATAATTCAAAAGCCGAAGCTATCTCATTATTTTTCACGTAATAGATTGTTTGCTACGCCCGTCTTTTACGAGACCATGTCCGAGATACGTTTTTTCCTTCTACTGAAATTCTACAAAGTGAAGCCAGTTCTAGACATTCTTGTATCAAAATTTAAAATGTCCTATTTACCAGATGATCGTCTATCAATTGATGAAAGTTTACTCCTTTGGAAAGGTCGCTTGGGGTGGAAAATGTACATTCCGAAGAAGAAAGCTCGTTTCGGGATGGAATCTTTTAAATTGTGTGAGGCTAAAACAGGATATGTGTGGAATATCCTGTGGTACACAGGCAAGGAAACTGAGCTAGTAAATGAGGTTTGTGGGGTAAATATTTCTCAGTATACCAAGCCCTCGAAAGTAGTGTTTGCCCTAGCCGAACCTCTTCTAAATAAGGGATATCTCATAGCTCTAGACAATTATTACAGTAGCCCGGAACTCTTCGATCAGCTCAATGAGTTTCAGACAGACGCTGTCGGCACTGTAAAATCTAACAGAAAAAATCTTCCGAAGGACGTCATGGGGAAAAAGCTGAAAAAAGGGGAGGTGGCTTTTGCCTATAAAAACAAACTCATGGCCTTGAAGTGGAAAGACAAGAGAGAAGTCTGCATGCTGAGTAGTATTCATGACGCGGAAATGCGCACTGTTCTAAACAAGAAAGGAGAAACCAAAGAGAAGCCGGTCGTATGTATTGAGTACAATGACTCAATGGGAGGGGTGGACTTATCGGACCAATGTATCGTGCCATACAGTATGGCGAGAAAAAGAATGAAGAAATATTACCACAAGATTTTTAGACACCTACTGGATATAACAGTGTTCAATGCTTTTGTGATATACAAGAAACACGGTGGTAAATTCACTCAGCTGGAGTTTCGTATTCAAATTGTGCAGAAACTATTTCAAAAGTATGCGAATGCTACCCCTAACGCAGCCTTGCCAGTTCGATTAGTGAGACCCGCACCCGTTGACTTGTCAACTCGATTCTCGGGAAGGCATTTTCCAGATTTCAATCCAGCCTCGAAGTCAAGACTGCACGCAAATAAGAGATGCGTTGTTTGCGTGGCGAAAGGCCAGCGGCGGGACACTCAGTATTGTTGTGCAGTATGCAATGTCGCTTTGTGCCCCTTTCCTTGCTTCAGGCTATACCATACGGTTGAAGTATGAGCATTGCAAATATGCCAGCGAGTCTCAGGTTCCATACTCGGGGAATCTGAGAAGATCGTAGTCCACACTCGGTGACCGCTGTACATTCTGCGTGCCGGCAACTATCAGTGACCATCCTGAAATAGTTCTTTTCAATTTTCTCTCCAGTCATTTGTTATAGCTATTGAGTGTAAATAGTGTTGAACAGTGTAGTGTAATTTTGTGTAATGTGGTGACAAAATTGTGATGAATGAACTCATGGATTACTCGCTGCCCTCTTCAATGGCAAGTTATAGGCCTACGTGGTGAGTACATTTTTCTATTTTATTTCAGGAAAATGTGATATTTGAGTGAATGTGTCTGTATTATTTGGAGTATTTGATACTTTTTTATTTGTGTGTTACGTATTTCAACGTTGAATTAATGTAAGCAACACAAATAATACTCCGAATCGAAGTAAATATGAAATGGCACATATGCATTTTTTGCACTGACACTGGATGGATTGAAAAATCGTTTCAATTGTAAATAATAGCGCAATTTACACCGCAACGTGTAACTTTATGCTAATTTTAACATAATAGAATATTTAAGAGGGTGTAGGTTGGCAAAAACGATTTCTTTTTTAAAGAAAAAATTTACTGAAAATGATTCCCCACTATGCAGGAAGTCCTCGTTTATGACCTCCCCACTTAACGGGTTAAGCGGGAAACTAGAAAGAGAACTAAAGGAACATCAAATCAACATTTGTGGACTGTCAGAAACTCGCTGGAAGGGCTGTGCGCATTTTGAAACAGATGACCATGTAATATACATCGCCGGGGCAAATGATACAGGCCAGAATGGCGTCGCGTTTCTTGTTGATAAGCGTATATTCCAATATGTTGAGGAATACAGACCTATAAATGAAAGAATGCTGACCCTCACTCTCAACACCAAACCATATAAACTACATCTCATCCAGGTATATCTACCCACCATCGCTGCAGACGACCTAGAGATCGAAGACTTCTATGCAGACATCAAATCAAATCAAAATCTCTTTATTTGCAAATGAGGTGTCTACCTCGGTGGCAAATGGTACACTAAAATACATTATTGTCAAGCACTAAATATTAAATTAACAAGAGAAGAAAATTTTTCCTATAATACAATTCCATCCCCTGGTCTAAGGAGTTTGGACAGCCAAAGTAGGGGACTGCCTGTAGGGGTGAAGTACAGTGGGGACTTCGAGGGCCCTGGGACCAAAAAATAAAACTCCATTACAAAAGATTATACCACCAGTTTACAATGAAGTGAAAACGGCAATTAATGCACTTAAAAACTACAAAGCAGCAGGAGAGAATCAAATAGTAGCAGAAATATGGAAGAATGCTAATGATCAGACTATTCAAAACCTACATAAATACATCATTGATATTTGGAACACGGAGAAGCTTCCTGAGGAATGGAATACAGCGATAATCCACCCGCTGCACAAGAAAGGTGATCGCTCCGATCCAAATAATTATCGGGGGATATCCTTACTTGATATTACATACAAGATTTTATCCAAGATTATATACACAAGAATCCAAGAACAACTCGACCAAGAACTTGGAGAATATCAGGGAGGATTTCGACCAGGTAGAAGCTGTCCAGATCAAATCATTAGTTTAAATGGATAATGAAGCACCAAAGAGTTCGAAGTAAGGGTCTGGTCATCACGTTTGTAGATTTTAAAAAAGCATACGACAGTATTCATCGTGACTCATTATTAAAAAGCCTTAAAGAATTTGGCTTACATCAAAAACTTGTTAACCTCATTAATATGACTTTTAAAAATACGAAGGCAAAAGTTAAATTTAGAGGTGAATTATCAGAATCATTCACTATAAGAACTGGACTTCGACAAGGAGACGGACTTTCACCATTGTTATTTAATTGTGCATTGGAGAAGGTTATGCGTGAATGGAACAAGAAATGCCAACCAACTATCAAGATCGGTAGAAATATTAAACTCAACTGCCTTGCTTTTGCGGACGATTTAGCATTACTTGCAAATACAATAGAAGAGGCTAAATTTCAAATTGAACAACTAGAAATTATAGCTAAAAAAATGGGATTACAAATTTCATTTGAAAAAACAGAAATGATGCCAACTTTTAAAGTTGATTTACCAGTTATTCAGCTGAACAGTAATAAAGAGATTAAAATTGTTCAGAAATTCAAATATCTTGGGGAAATAATAACATGGAACACAAATGAAAAAGAAGCAATAGAACACAGAACAACTAAATTTAAACAAGCACAAAGACTTACCTGGCCAACCTATAAAAAAAAATCTCTTTCGATAAACGCTAAGCTGAAACACTATAATTCCATAGTTAAACCAGAGGCAACCTATGCTAGTGAAACTTTATTCAAATTAAATGTAAAATCTACAACAGACAAATTACAGAAAACTGAGAGAAGAATTCTTAGAACAATTATTAATAAAAAACACCAAGTTGATGGACAGTGGAGATTGTTGCCTAACAACATTGTCTATCGTGAATGTGAATCAATAATATCTACAATGCGTAAAAGAAGAATTTCCTTTTTCTGTCACATATCAAGATTAGCAGACACCAGGATATTGAAACAACTATTCGATTACTTTTTGAAGAATAAAATCAATAATAATTGGTTCAAAGAAGTTCAGGACGATTTGGAAGAATTGGGTATAACTCGGCAACAAATCAAAGACAGAAAAGAGAAGAGGATTTTGAAGAACAAAAGCATAAGTCTCAAACTAAAAGCAGTTGAACGGAAACAATATACTATATCGGACACACAAAGGGCTTCCAGGTCGGAGAGGATGAAAAAGTTCTGGGAGAAGAAGAAGAAGAAATTAACTCAAATGTATTGATTTCAGTGCTCCAATGTGGGCGTAAAATATGTAAATAATAATAATAAATAATAATACAATATTATACAATTTACGCTAACAATGTTTTCTATTAAACACACAGCTCATCCTTAATAAATTTATATTGTTTACAAAATTCTACTTATAATATATCCTGTCCTACTTACAAATATAGTCAACTGATATACAGTATGTGGAATTACTTCAAATGATACTATACAACTGGTATAACATTAATATTTACATTGCATTTATTTATTTACTTTTTTTTTTTTTTTTACCCGTTCTGGGTCCTAAGTAGCATAACGACCTGCTGCGTCTTAACCAGAGCCCCTTTTGCCACCACTTTTCAGAGTTCCTGAAGGGCCTTCACAGCTACCGTAGCGGTCCCAGGGCCCTCGAAGTCCCCACTGTACTTCACCCCTACAGGCAGTCCCCTACTTTGGCTGTCCAAACTCCTTAGACCAGGGGATGGAATTAATTTATTCACACACATTTTTTTATATACAATAACCTGCACTGGTCGAATGCCCTCTAACATTTCATTTATTTTCTCTGTTGCTGTTTATTCTCTTCTTGAATATCTGTACAGATTTTGGAAAAGGATCAAACACTACCCCTGGTAAACTGTTCCACTCCTTCACACCCTTCCCAATGAATGAAAATTTACCCCAATCGCTTCTGCTAAAATTCCTTCTAATTTTATATTTGTGGTCAGTCCTGCCGATATAATTATTTTCCAACTGAAGCCTCTCACGGATATCTCCCCATGCTTCTTCTCCTGTATAGGCTCTATATAATCCTGTAAGTCTAGTTTTCTCCCTTCTCTTACTTAAAGTTTCCCACCCAAGTTCCTTTAACATTTCTGATACACTACTCTTTCTCCTGAAATCCCCTGTTACAAATCTTGCTGCTTTCCTCTGCACACTATCTATTTCTTTTATTAGGTATTCTTGGTGAGGATCCCAAACACTGTTTGCATATTCCAATAATGGACGAACCATACTCAAGTAACTTTTTTCTTTTAATTCTTTGTTGCATCCTTTAAGTAGCCTCATTATGACATGTAATGATCTGTATGCTTTCCCAACAATGTCATCAACATGACCCTTCCAGTGCAAATTACTTTCAAATCTCACACCTAAGTATTTGCACTTGCCATTTTTTGGGATAACTACCTCATCCAAAGTATATTCAAATTCAGTTTTAAAGCTCCTGTTTGTAAAAGTTGTAACAGTTGATTTGCCTCCATTAACCTTCATATTATTTTCTTCAACCCATTGTTGGATACTTTCAAGGTCCCTTTGTAATTCTGAACAATCCTCAATGTTGTTTATTTCTCTATAAACAATTATGTCATCTGCATACAATCTTATTTTTGATGTTATATTGTTCCCTAAATCATTTGCGTATATTAAGAAAAGTAACGGACCGATTATACTACCCTGCGCAATTCCCTTCCAAACTTTCTCTTCCTGAGATACATTATTTCCTACTTTGACTTTCTGAACCCTTGAATTTAGAAATGCTTTTATCCAACGTGTAACCCTTACGTCCAATCCTATTCCCTCCAATTTCTTTAATAATATTCCATGTTCCACTCTATCAAAGGCTTTGGAAAGATCTATGGCTATGCAATCTAACTGGCCTCCTGAATCCAACTGATCTGATATGTCCTGCTGAAATCCCACCAGTTGTGCCTCACAAGAAAATTTCTTTCTAAATCCATACTGGCTCCTCATGAACCAATTTTTATCATCACATATCCCTCTGATGTACTTCGATATTAAACTCTCCAGAATTTTACAAACTATACTGGTCAGGCTGATTGGTCTGTAGTTCTCTGGTTTCCTTTTATCACCCTTTCCTTTATAAATTGGTATTATTATAGATTCCTTCCATTCCTTTGGTATTACACTATTATTTATGACATAGTCAAAGAGAAATTTTAAATAAGGCACTATGTACCACCCCATTGTCTTTAATACCTCCCCAGTAATTTGATCACTCCCTGCTGCTTTTCCTTGCTGAAGCAGTTGGATTTCTCTGAAAATATCTTCGTTTGTGAATGAGAAGCTTCTTGTTTCCCTCTGTCTCTCTCCCTCTCTATCTTCTGTTTCGGTTTCCAACTCTTGACAATCATCTACTGAATCTCTAAATTCCCTACTAAATAGGTTTGCTTTCTCAGTATCTGTTAAATAGTGTTCACCCCCTTCTCCCACCATTGTAGGAATTTGGATTCCTTTTCCTTTTTGATTCCTGATATATGAATACAGCTTTTTCCATTTCCCTTTGTGGTCATTACCCTCTTGAAGTATGCCATTCATATAATTCTCTTTTGCTTCCTTTTTCACTCTATT
Organism: Anabrus simplex; assembly: GCF_040414725.1. Taxonomy (NCBI): domain Eukaryota; kingdom Metazoa; phylum Arthropoda; class Insecta; order Orthoptera; family Tettigoniidae; genus Anabrus; species Anabrus simplex. The sequence goes on from NC_090265.1 coordinate 799,666,478, forward strand.
CAGTTCCCTCATTAGCTGTTTTCTAGTTTCTCTACTCTCCCTACCCTCTTTGATTTTCCTGTTTACTATTCTACATTTTCTTTTTAATTTTCTTATTTCCCTTGTATAATAAACAGGGTCTGAGGTCATTTTACCCTTCTTAACAGGTACAAATCTCTTCTCTCCTTCCCAAATAATTCCTTTAAATTTAGCCCAAAGTGTATCCACGTTACTCCCTTCACTTATCCAACAACTGAATTGTGAGTTAAGGTAAGTCCCAAATTCATCAACTTTAGTTTTTCTGTACAATTTCTTGTCTTGTGTAACACTCTTATTAAGCCTTTTTGGTACGAGTCCTACATCCATTATTACAGCCTTATGGTCTCCTATTCCTTCAATTACCTCAGTTTTATCAACAATTTCCCATGGTTTAACCAAGAATACATCTAGTAAGTTATTGAGACGAGTCGGTTCTTGTACTACTTGTGTAAATCCTCCCTCCCAAATTAACTTATTTGCCAGTTTCTGTTCATGGGCTTCGCTTGCAGCTCCTTTCCATTCAACTTCAGGCAAATTTAGATCTCCCCCAATTATTACCATATCATTATTATTGTTTTTACAAGTATAATCTATTATTTTTTCAAAGATTTCCATGTCTCTTTCCTCTCTTCCAGGCCTGTATGTTCCTATAATTCCCACCTCCTTCATATTATCACACACTAATTTTATCCCTAATATTTCATCCCTTTCATCGGTAAACCATTCATGTGAACAGTAAGTTTCCTTCACCAGAATAATCACCCCCCCCTCCCTTTTTATCTCCTCGGTCTCTACGATAGACTGTGTACCCTTCTGGAAATACTTCTCTATTACCCACCCCTTCTTTCAACCACGATTCCACTCCTATCACCACATCAGTCTCATAAGATTCCATCAATGTACCGAATTTTAATTGTTTATTTACTACACTTTGACAGTTTACCAAGAGCAATCTCAGACCCCCTTCCTCCCTAAAACTTGACTGTTGCAATTGGGTAACTTGAAATTCCTTACTATCCTGAGTTTCTTTTTCTAGTTGACTGAGCCAGCTTGAAGTATAGCTGGCTCTTTCTGCTAGTTTTCCTGGTCAGTATTATAACTCAAGGGAGTTGCCTGTTTTACAGTACATATCTTAAGATTAATAAAATCTAGAACAATATTTCCTATCTTTCGTTTACCTGAATTGTTTAGATGGAGGCCATGTTTTGTATAACAGTATCTCTCAAAACTGCTGCATTCAATAACCTGAGTATTCCGAAAATGTTTACAAATTTTAACAATATCTGTATTGACCTTGTCCACTTCAATGTTCACACACGAATCTCTACTCAAATCATGCCTGTGGGGCACGTTCACTACAAAAACGTTAGTGTGGGTCAGCTTCCCTAGTGTATGCTTAAGTTGTGATCTTACATTCTTGGCGTCGTCGCGAGCTACGTCGTTCGTCCCACCGATGATAAGCACTGCATCGCCGCTCCCGAAGTTCCTAGTTGCTGCTTCTACGTTTTCCACAACCCTGCTGATAGAAGCTCCTGGATATATTTCTCCGGTTGCTGCTATATTCTCGTCGTTAATCACTCCCGCAATTCCCCTTCCTTGGGAAGGTCCTATAGCATCACTTGAACCAAGAGGTACTACCATCATATTGAGAGACTTCAATGCAAAAGTAGGAACCACCTCGATGGGCAACCACTTGCGAGAAACTGTAGGACAGTATGGCCTGGGTGCACGCAATGAGCGAGGCAATCGGTTGATACAGTTTGCAACCGACAACAGTCTTTCCATTATGAATACCATGTTTAAACACCACAAACGTCGTCTGTTTACGTGGACCTTCCCGAATAAGCATTTTAAGAACCAAATTGATTACATCCTTGTCAATAAAAGATGGAGAACTTCCTTCCATAATGTGAAAACAAAACCTAGTGCCGATTGCGGATCGGGTCATCGCCTACTCTGGGCCTACCTTAGAATCAAACTGAGCAAACCAGTGGTCAAAATAAAGTCGAAAATGTTAACAGCCCCTGAGCCAATTACTTTCCAATAAATACTCCGAAGCACTGGACCGCCTGACCTAGAGGGAAATTTGATATGGCTTGGGAGAGAATTGAAGAATGGATCACAGATGCAGCGAGCAAGGTCCCAAGGATGAACACCATAGTGAAGCAACAATATTGGATGACAGATGAAACTTTGGCACTGGTTGAAATGAGACCTAACATCCAGCTCACAGTTACAGATCCAGAACAACAAGGACGACTAATGGAAAAAATGAACAGTGACATCAAACACGCTTGTAGAAGAGATAAGAATGAACATTTATTAACCTCTTAACTGGGTTATCTTCCTATAGACGTCTGACTATTCTTATTCACTTCTGCCATCTACTATCGTAATTTAAAACAAATTCCATTCATATTAGATGTGATTATTGCTGTCCTATTCATTTCTATCCAGTCTCACACCAGTCGGGTAGTCCGTGTCTAGGTGCCAGTCCAACAGCTATCTCGTGTTGCCTCGTACGGTCCGCGCCAAATTCTCCGTAAATAATTTATTTATGTATATGTACATTGAAATAACTAAATTTGCGAGTTATCATCGTTGTTGTTGATGTTACTACAATACAGTTGTTGTGCGAACTCCATTGTCCATGTTCTGATAACTTTTTGTAAATTGGTCTGTATATGATGGTAAACTGTTCCGTGTGGCGTGATAATGGCTTGGTTAGGAAAGACGTTGAATTATCTGTGAATCCGCTGACCGGATGTCTCACAATTAAGTATTTATTTATTTTCCACCTAGTCGATACAATGATTGCTTAAGGCAATTTTTAATGGTCAAAAGTGGTACATGTTTCGTATATTATCAACATCTTCAGCCACATAACACTGTTTAGATGAAAAATATATAAAATTGACAAAGTAATGCATTTACTCGTAAGGAAGTGATGCCCTAAAACCACATTTTCACCTGCTACAGTTGTCAGAATTGCTACACTTCTTGTATTTAATGGCGGAAACTTAGTGAGGATGAAGGTATTGGAGAGAATGGGCTGTAAGGTAGGAATTTTCACTCGAGACATTTTGAGAAAAAAAGATTTACAGCGCCTCTCTGCAGCTGAAAAGTCAGTTGAAGACCTGGTAAAGCAAAGAAGGCAGAAAACAAGAAACCAAAAGAGAAGTCTTGAAGGAAAGGAGGACACTCAGTACAGTTCTGGAGCCTTTTGTCTGTGTCTGTTAGGTCATCAGCCCAGAGGCTGGTTGGATCCTCAAATAGCACCACCAAAGGTTATGCGGTTATAAGGAAACCGCAAAAACCAATGGCAGCCCACAATGAGGCGTACTAGGCAAGACGAGGAGTGAGGTAGTTTGCCATTGCTTTCCTCACTGGGTCAGCAAGTGCTATTGCAGCACGACTGACCCTATGAGCAACACCTTTCATAGCACTCAGTTGCACTAGTCGTGCTCTGAATGTCATTACTCAGCACCACCCATACCCCAGCTGCTTCCATATTGTCACAGCCATGGATGAGACTGGGACTTCGGTGGAAGCTACATTTTACTCTGGCCTGTGCCAAGAGATGGATACAAAAGTACTGTATCCATCAAGAAATGGCAGCAGGCACCTGGAGCGTTTTAATAAACAGAATTGCAAGGAAAAAGTAAGATCAACTTCAAAGTGCATTTTCTCAGAATCACCATTTCCGTTATTAAAGTACACCTTTCTCAGAAACTGGGAGAGAGAGAGCCATGATTTTTGGCATCCCCATTGCTGTGTGTATAACAAACATACACACAGGGCCAAATTTTAATATCATTCATGTACGCCGAGATATACAAGAAAAAATATTGATTTTTTAGGGATATTTTTTTATTTTGTAAACTGAAATTAATTAAATATCATTTTATTTAAAAATGCTTCTGTGTTGTTGTGTCTATACATATTGAGGTTACACTGTACAATTTTCCTGACAATTTGTTGAGAAGTGTATGAGAAAATGGTACCTTTGTTGATCACGGGGTCTTAAATTTATAATTGCAAAACGCTTCAATTTAATTTTGCTTAAGTTATGAAAAATAGTGAAGAGATGTATTTAACCATTCTTAACCTCTGTACTAAATTTCAGTTATGTACCTTACAAATTGTGGATTTGGTGAATGATTATATTTGCATATGTATTTCATGCACGTCCCCCCTTAATGTAAACATAATTACACATCATAAACCATCAATCACTGGTCGTTTATCTTTACAAAGTCTGTTAGTTTCTTTTGCTGTAGTGATTGGAACCTACTCGAAGATGCAGTATTAAACCAGCGTCTCATAAACATCACATTAGTGGGCGTAGCAACGGAGTGTTACTCGACGTAGCGCACGGCAAGTTCTTTCTCCACCATAGCTACAATTTCTTGGTCTCTTTGTAATTGATGACAGTCAGTTTCCATCCACTCGCCAATGTCATTTTCATTGGCTTCCTCACACCCAGGAAGTTGTAGAATGATTTCAAGGAGATTGACATTTGCAGACTCTTCCGCTGGACTCTCGATGAATGCGAGACTCGGCCACAATTTCTTCCACGTTTTCCTCATGAACTGCTCACTTACACCCTCCCGTGCCTCTGCTGCATAGTAAACCCCGTCCTTTACATTCAAGTTCTTCAGTTTTTGAAGAATAGTAAGTGAACTGTCATTCTCAATCACGTACCTGAGAAGTTTCCGTTTATACACAAGTTTTACATTTTGCAGAACACCCTGGTCCATTGGCTGCAATATCGACATAACATTAGGAGGCAAGAAAATTGCTCTTATTTCACCGCAAGTTAATCCACTCACTGCTGGGTGCGATGAAGCATTGTCAATTAAGAGCAATGCTCGAGAAGGCAAACCACTTTTTAAACTAAAACTTTTTACCGAGGGAACAAACTGTTTTTCAAACCATTCCTTGAAAAGTTGTGCATCCCTCCATGCCTTTCTTTGATTTCTGTAGTAAATTGGAAGTGTGTGTATGTTACAGTTTTTAAATGCCCTTGGTTTTGCTAATTTGCCGATAAGCATTAGGGGCAATTTATTTATTCGTGCAGCATTACTACATGCTAATACAGTAACATGTTCCTTACTCATCTTAAACCCAGGTGCACGAGACTCCTCCACAGATGCAAGGTTTTTACTGGGAAGGGCCTTGAAATTTCATCGGCGTTATACACTTGTTGTGGTGAATAATTTCCTGATGCTACCAAGTCATTAAATTCCCTGATATAATCTTCTGCAGTGGCATAATCACCTGATAACTGTTTTCCCGTTTTTCTTCCATCTATCGAACCAATCCAGTACTGGCAGTGAATGAAACATCTCCATTCAGTAATGTATTTAAATGACGCACCTTTTCTTGAACAAGAGGTCCACTTAATGGAGTACTCTTTTGCCTCTCCTGTGAAAACCATAAATAAAGCGTTTCATCAAATTTATCGAATTTGGACACTTTTGATGTTTGGCGCATTTTAAGGATGTCTGTTGACGATGCTGTACAAAACTGTTTGATTTTAGAATGGTTTCTCTTCCAGTCGGAAATTGTAGCTTTTCCAACACCAAACTCAACAGATAATTTTGATGCACTGTCACCCTTATCCAACTGTTTAAGCACTTCAAGTTTTTCTTTAAGAATACAAGATCTGTGCTTTTGTTTGCTTGCCATTTTCAAGCCTTAACCTAATCAAATTTATCACAGTATAGCGCTGCTAAGAAGCTGAGACAAAGCCAGCAGCTAACTGGGGAGGCAGAATCACCCAGAGACCATCACAACTGTGGCATGCTGCGGTGAGTCACATGTTCACGTTCTGCAGCGCTACCACTGAGAGAGCGGCAGAACTATTAAATTTCAAATTACATTATGTACTGTACTGTACTGTTTTGTAGAAACCATTTTCCTCAGACGGTTGAGGTGCTGGCCTTCTGACCCCAACTTGGTAGGTTCAACCCTGGTTCAGTCTGGTGGTATTTGAAGGTGCTCAAATACGTCAGCCTCATGCAAGTAGATTTACTGGCACGTAAAAGAACTCCTGCGGGAGAAAATCCCGGCACCTAGGTGTCTCCGTAACCATAAAAGTAGTTATTGGGACTAAAAACAATAACATTATTAATAGAAAATATTTTCCGGTTAATCCGAAAATTTCATTATCCGAACAGATTCTGGTCCCAATTAGTTCGGATTAAGGAGACTCTACTGTGTTTGGTACTAAACAGTTTTATAGGAAGCAAATACCTTCATTTATATTTCATTAGAGACAGCAAAATTACACTAAAATTGTATAGAATGACAGTTTTATAAAGAAAATGAGCATTAGGGACGTCAAATTACTAAAATACATAATGAACAACAATGAATCAATATCAAAATCCGAATAATAATAGTTTGAACTAATTGGATTTTTTGAGAGGTCAGGAGCAATGAAACTTGAAACTGAATGTGAAAATCATCAGCACCAGTAAAAAAATGTATCTTCCATGCCGATATCCTTGTTACATTTTGTTACATTTTGCATTTCGAGAACAGTGGAAGAGAAATGGTAATTATACTTCAAATTGAGTTTTTCATGAAGCTCATTTCATAGTTATCACCACGAATCATCTCCTCAACTCTGCTGGTATATCATCTCTGCAGTTTGTTGGATGGGAATTGAACTAGCATAAAGTTGTTTGCTTCATTTTCTCAGGAACTGCAACTGATATATTATTATGTATATCCAGGATGCAGGCATTATGATAGCTCGCCTCACCACCATCTTCACCATGATTTCCACCTCTATCTTTGTCTAGCTGAAAGTCGCTCACTACAACACTTTTTCCTCGGGATACGTCCAGCCTCTTTCCTCTCCTCCGCACAACGTTTGCTGCTGGTTCACTGAATCGTGGCTCTTTCAGAAGATCGACAATTGGAAGTGGTCCAGTTTGTCTCGGTTAAGGAACTATCAGCTAAAACTTTCTGGGATTTGTTCCAAAACTTGATCAGGATTTAGGCGCACAGTCCCAGTTTTCTGAAACCCACCGATGACATTAGCAGTAGACGACAGGCCAATCTTTTCGAAGGCTGATTTCAGGAGACATGAATGCCACGTTATATTTTTCCACTTTTCCAGCACTTGCATCCACGCCAATTTCAAGGAGTGGAAAAAATAAAAACCAATTCACGGGGCTGGCATAATAAACCTACAGTAATATCGTGCTCCTGACATAGTCTTATCATATTAAGGGAGAGATGACTAGACACATTATGGAAGCAAGTAAGTTACTAAAATACATTCTGATGGTGTCACGCTACTGTAGCTCGGCTCTCCTCGACATTTGTCCCTTTCTCACAGATATTTCATGATGCTGACTGAGGATGAATTTTTTCAGCCTCTCTGGTCCAGTACAATTATCTTTGAACCAGGACTCAACTTTCCCCATGTGGTTTAAATAATCTTCAATCAAGCCCCATATATCTGGATTCGTTAGTGAGAACCCACTTCACTAAACACTCCACCAGCTGTTTTTCTTCATCTTGCGAAGGCTGGTTGCCTTCCTATTTTGTGCTTGTATCTTCCATATAATATGCCATTTAGAGTTGTATATGGTACAGAAAATTTCTTGGAGGTTACCCGTATACTTCACCTCATGGACAGCATTTTCAACATAAATAGGGTTGTACCTCTTCTTTCCACCTGGTCCCAACTTCCTCTTATACACCTGCAGCATGATTGGTTTTACCCTACAGAATGCAGTACTGTTATTTTCACCTCTGTAACTTTCCATATATTAAGAATTCAGGAATAAATTCTTTATAATTACGATATTGTTAAAAGGCACTTACGTATACTGGTGATCACAAACAGTCCTTGCAAACTTGGTTAAGAGGACAACATGTTTTTCTGCCAGGTGTCACTGTTTAAGCAGTATTATTGCTTGAATAATAATGCTTCTGAAAGCTCACAAATTACTTCTGGAAGCTAGTTGTTGCCCGAGCATATATTATATTATGAACTTCTTATGAGGACCGATACATGTTTGGTATTAAGAGTATAGCGAAGTATTATCTGACGAAAAATAAAATTATTTTGAGGCGGTACAAAGACCTGCAGGAAGATCTAAAACCCGGTGGATGGACATGATCAAGGTTGATCTAATTACCAGAGGATGGACAGTGGATGATGTTCTCCATGGCAAGATGTATATGGACAGGAAGAAGTGAAAGAGGCTCATTAACAGTACCCAGCAAACTGGAACTGTACAATGATACTGATGATGACAGATACCTTTCTGGCAATGAGTGGGGATAAATCATCTGTTGAAAACCAATCTTAGTTTTTTCCCCCTTTTTTTTTTTTTTTTAACAACTTGCTTTATGTCGCAACGACACAGATGGGTCTTACGGTGACAATTGGATAGGAAAGGGCTAGGAGTGGGAAGGAAGCGGCTGGGGGCTTAATTGATAGTGGGTTCAAACCCACTGTCACCCGGATGGAAGCTCACAGCTGGGCGCCCCTTACCGCACGGCCAGTTTGCCTGGTAATATTAGTTTAGGTCATGATGCTGATTTATCAGGTTGTCAATTCATGTACACCTCTAGTAGCAACAACTCCATTCTATCTGCACTATATTTTTCTTTCTTTAACTACACTATACTTTTCTTCCTTCATTGTGATGTCCCTCAGCTTATGATGACTGATATATTTCTTCTTTTGGTAAGCTATCATTGGTCCTTTATATTTAAAATGTTTTAATTGTTCTGAAATTATTTCAGGCAGTCGGTTCATCTGGGTCACACGGACTTCACTGAAGATGATGTCAAGCGAATCGTTGCAGAACTTGGGAAGGACTTCAGAGGTGACAGATACCACTTGATGAATAAGAACTGCAACCACTTCTCAGGTTCATTTTCTCTGGTAAATATGTAGATTTTATATTTCTTGTTGGGTGGAATAAATATATTTTGAAATGATATTTTTGAGAGCCTCAAGACCCTTGTAGAAATACTATTCCAAACATGTAATATAGTGAGTGCTTGAAGTCCGCTTCTGTAATGTATCGATCCTCATTACTCCCAGATATTTAAGAATGGTTAAAAAGCTACCTGCAGCTCACCTTCATTGGGGGTGTGCCTGAAAAGAGCTGCACCACCTCGAGGAATGCGAAAACACGAGTTTGGATTTTAGTGCTCGAGGTGGGGTGGGCTAGCATCCCATTACTTCTTAAAATACATTCAAAGCATCCTGCTACTTCTTGATAGTGATAACTTTTTAATTTGTATGTTTCAGAACTTATCTTGAAATTCCTTTCATATCAATGAATGCTTAGTATTCAGTGGAATAATAAAGACGATATATGAATCAGCAGTTTGAAGAAGGGAACAAGTGCCAAAAAATCGATTTTTTAAATTTTCTTTTTTTTTTTTTGGTGCCAGACGGGTGTTAACATATAGACACTCATTCTTAGCTATAAAAAGGGAACAAAAACTACTCAAGTACTGGTGTAATTGGCCCTGGAAATATTCGTCAGTTGGAAGAAGGGAACATATCCCGGTTTTGTTTCCTTCTTCAAACTGATACCGAGCTCGTCCACCGCTGTGGTCGCGCTCTCTAACAGCTGGTATGTCTATCTCCTGTTCTGTTTGCAGTTTATACCTCATTTTATGCAGTTCGTCACACTTTTGTTTTGTGTTTAATCTGTGAAGTATGAGTTTATAATTCTCTTTTAATTGATTTCTTAACCTACCGTGAATGTTTTAAAAGCGCGTTAGTTCGGTCGTTCTTATGTGATGTCATGTTTTTTGTTGGAAAGCATTGTGACTGCTAGGCTTATTTTGCTACGTGTTTGGTGTTTAGGCTAGTGCTATAATGTCTTCATCCACATCTAAAGTGACATTGTAGCTACTCCTATAAAGAAGAAGAAAGGGATACGTCGTCCAGAAACATATAGTTATGAAGTGCAGAAAAACAAAAGACTTCATGGTGAAGAGTATACAAGTATTTGGACAGGTGTTACAGTGCCTGCCAAGTCAAATAGTGGCGTTTGCTCGTGTAAACATAAATGTACTGAACGGCTAAGTGTAGATGAGAGGGAACTTTGTTTGAAAACTTTGGTGGATTCTTTAATGTGTTCATCGACGGAATCGTTCTTCACCGAGCTAGTATTGAAGTAATACTTCAAAAGTGGGCGTGGCAGTAAGGTCGCGTCACACATTCAATTATTATCTTTCAGGCAGTTCGGATGCAATTTCATCCTTGAAACTTTGGGAACATATTGTCAATGAGTTCTACTATTAAATAAATAAATTGAAAATTGACATTTTGGGCCCATTTCATGAACGTCCCCCCTAGTTATTCTAGTACAATGCAAGTAAATCTTCATTTAAAAGCTATGTATGAACTCTTTTGTAAACAACATCCCAATCTTGCCAGTAAGGTAAAATATGACTTTTATAGAAAGTACTTCTACGAAAATTATGACTATAGATTTGGACGTCCTCAAATTGATGTGTGTTGGACGTCCTCAAATTGATGTGTGTAGTACTTGCGAGGAATTAACTGCAAAGATTAAAAGTCCGCATCTTAACGACATTTCAAAGCGAGCTGCTGTCGGATGTTGTGAGGTACTGCATTACTGCGGTGTCCATGCTTGCCGCTATTATTCACGGGAGCTTGGCCTGCAGTTATCAATGAAGTTAATCGAAAGATTGGCTTTATTCTTTATGCAGTACAAAATACTATATGTATTCTTACATACAGTCGTAAGTTCATTACCTTTCATTACATGATTTTCGATCAATCAGCCCCATAAGAAAGTGTCTTGCTCATTCTATGGACAACTGTGGTAACGCTGTTTGATTGAGTTTGCAAAGTAATTTAGGGTAACCAATAATTATTGCCTGGGATTTTGATGGGTTTAATTTTAATCCATGATTTCTGGCCTATATATCTATGGTCATCAAGTCTTCATTCAGATGACGTGTTTCTGAGTAGGTTTTCGGGTTTGCTGTGTATATATATCTGTAGGTCATCAGCGTGTGAGAGATTTTACATGTATTCTTCGTACAAGTCATGTTATACATTTAAATTTTTATTAGCTGTGGCCCTAAATTGAACTATTGTTTTTGTTTCCCCTTGTTTTGGTGGAAAACTAGTGATACTTTTATTGTTAACAATTCAGGCTTCCTAAATCTTTTGCGTGAAGGGGACGTTATATTAGCCGACAAAGGATTCCCAGGTATTAAAACAGTCACCTCATTCTTTACTTGTTATGCCACCTTTCCTTCACAATGGGAGATTTACAGAAGATGAAGTGTTACAAACTCAGAGTGTAGCAAGTGCGCAAATTCATTTGAAAGATGCAAACTGAGGGTGAACATTTTTAAAATCTTGAAAAATATTCTTAAAGATCTGTTTCCATATATCAGCGACATTGTTTATGTAGCTTTTGTGCTAACAAATTTCTGCCGCCAATAATAAAGAACATAGAACTGTAACACATGGCCACTGTCAACTAGTTTCTGCGCTTTATTCACTGTTGACTTGCGACTATTTTGGAAGTGTATGTACTCAAACCCATTCTGTATTTACAACTTCCATAGCACTACTTCATATCTTGACGACAAGATGCTAAGATATTTTTTGTCGTAACTATGACGCAAGTCTTCACTTCAGCGGAACGCACTCTCACCGTATTAATACTCAGAACTAGTATCGTGCACGCTTCCTATATTCTAAGACCCGTTACTGCATGCAATTAGCCTTGATTCACAGTTTAAACCTCTCAAATACCATAGTAAAAAAACTATTTCCAAAATGTATCCAACAAGGTGCATTTACAGTTTTCAGATAATATACTTGGATAACTCACTGGCAAACATAACCTCACGCAGTGAAATCAAAAGAAGGAAAACATGATTCAAACACGAGGAGAAATCTATACTGGCTCCCCTGTGCAAGTACTTTATTCATTGGATTACTTTACTGTATGCATTTTAGATGTCTTATGCTTGCACGGAAAGTACCCGATGCCCTTAAAACATTGCGGCTTATCAAACGTTCCTATGACAAGGGAAGAAAGTCTCTCGATTCTGTCCACATTATAACAGTACAGTGACTATACTTGTACGGTTACCCGCCATGGCACTTCTAAGACCCGTTAATGCATGCAATCACCTTGATTCTCAGTTTAAACTTTTCAAATGCCCTGGAAAATACTCTTTCAGAAATGTAATCCAACAAGGTGCATTTACATTATTCAAATAATGCACTTGGATAAAACAATGGCAAATATAACCTCACGGAACGAAAGGAAGAAAAACACGATTCAAAGACGAGGAAAATTTATGCTGCCTCCCCTGTGCAAATGCTTTATCTTTTGGATTATAGTTGGGGACAAAACATGACGACCTATTTTATCAAATTTAAATATCTGCTTCCGAACTTTCTTTTCAGCGGGGGTTACATAGGTATTGACATCACTGATTTTAACTATTTTTTTCACCATAGTAACACAGATTCCTATCGCTTCCAATGCTAAATTAGTGAAATTTTTACCAGTTATAATTCAGCCATTTCCTAAAACACCTCGTAAGAAATCTTTAATGTTCCTCACCAAAACACGATTTGTTTTCGTAATGTAACACCTCTGCCAATCACATTTTTATCACTTTTAGTTGGAGTTCTTGGCACTGCAGAAATCGTAAAAATTCCTTCCTCGAGCATCTTCAACAGGACTGCCCCAGGAGTTGTGTTTAGAGTTGATGTCGCCAGTTATTATCAGTGGTTTCCCTCTCTGTGATGTCACGAGTAGTGTCCAGATACACATTGCACAGGTAAAGTTCACATTGATTAAAAGAGGTACCAACGACGACTCTGTCAGCTGGATAAGGGGAAATGATGATGATGATGACTCACTATTGTTGTAATAAAGCATGTAACTATCCGAGGGTTAAACACCAGTTAGCGAGTATTATTTCATTGATGGAGTTAAAGCTTGTTGGACATGAAAGACCACGATTTTCTTTATTCCTATAGCTTGTCGCTGTGAATTGTTGCTGTGGAGTTACCGGTACTTGAACTTGTTGTATACTTTACAAAGTGTCTCCGATTTAGTTTTGAAAGGCCAACAAGACGTGATTCTGATGGTGATGTATATAAAGAAAATTCCAATAGCAAAATAGTGACAAGGCTGAAATTTACGTACTCAATTATTGAAGTTGGTATAAATTCAGTAATGGTCGTGGAGGTAAACTGCACAATCTGTGAAACTGAATCTTGTAAATCTTGCCTCGAATGTCATGTATGCTGCTGCTGGAGACCCATCAACCTACCCTAAATTGTATGTTTATTTTTATGGTGAGATTATTGAAAATTATGGAGTGAAAATCAACCTGCAAAGAGTAAGAAAATGGTTTAGCTAGAGGAGAAAGGAAGGGAAAGGAAAGGACATTTCTAATGGCATTTGGCCGAAAAGGGAAAATTCATGCTTGCAAAAAAAAAAAAAAAAAAAAAAAAAAACAAAAAAAAAAAAAACTTTGAATCAAGTTTAAATGAAAGAAGTACAGAAGAGAACCCATTGTATAGACTGGCGTTTGATCATTTAAGGAAGAAAAAGAAGAAAAACTTGAAGATCTTTATTTAGGTATTCTATTTCAATTCATCAAAATATTAAATTTTATGTAATTATCATTATTTTCATATCATTGATATGGTGAATTAGAATACAGTACTCTTTAAATTGTAAGAAAAACAAAAGATAGTGTTATATTGTTTTATTCCTTGAATTGACATCACTGATGGATGGAATCAATGTATATTTTTCCTGAAACATGTATGATAAAATAAATAATTTTCAGTCATTAAAAGTATATTGACAAGGTGGACGTAAACTATTTTAAATGGTTTCTTTAATAGATTCAGACAAGTCAGTACAGGATCAAATAAATACCTATTATGGTTAAGTTTATCAACAGTTTCAGTAGATATTGAGACATTTGTTCTCGGACATTTTCATACGCTCTATTCCTATTGTAAGATTCATGAATAAATCCAACATGAAACAGTACTTCCAGACATTTAAAGAATCATATTCTGTTGATTTTCCATGGATACTAATATCAGGAAAAGGAGAAAAATTTATCTTTTGCGTGGTATGTGGGTGTGATATTAATATTGCACATGGTGGAAGAAATAATGTAAGTAATCGTGTGAAGTGTGGTAAACACGTAAGTAATGTTAAATCGAAGGAAGATGGCAAGAAAATCAACAGCTTTTCTTTTGCCAAGTCTGGAAACGTTGACAGTGACATAATTAGGGCCGAGTGTGTGTTTACTTCCTTTTTGGTGAAACGCAGTATGCCCTTAAGTGTGGCTTATCATACTGGTGCTTTATTTAAGATGTTTGCCACACCAGAAGTTGCAAAGAAATATAGCTGTGGTCACACAAAAACAAAATGCATTGTAAATAAAATGACAAAAAAGGCATAATCTGAAGTTGTTAAGTGCCTTCAGAACAGACCATTTTCTTTGGCAACGGATGAAAGCAATGATACGAATGCCTAGTTGTATCCTATTGTTGTTATATTCTATGATATTCTGCGGGAAAATGTAGTCAGTACTGTGCTATCCATATGAGCGTTAAACGGGGACTCAACAGGGCGAAACATAGGTAACCTGAAGTTATCACAGCTGAATTCTCATAACATACTAATTGAAAACTGTGTGGCTTTTTGCTCCGACAATGCTCCTGTTATGACAGGACACAAAAATGGGGTTTCAGCAGTTCTGAAGGAAGTTCAACCAGGTATTGCCATCGTAGGTTGCATTTACCACCTGATTAATCTAGCAGCTGGAAAAGGTGCTGGAAGATTACCACTTAATGTGGATGAGATCCTTGTTGATATATTTTATTTGTTAGAGAAGAGTGTCAAAAGAAAATAACACATTCAGAAATTTCAGAACTTGCACAATAAAGAGGCAAAGAAAATTCTAGGTGGTTATCTTTAGGCAGATGTTAGGATAGATTACTGGACCAGTGGGATCCGCTTTTCTTTTCTTTTTTTTTCTTTCTTTTTTCCTTCAAGGAGGACGATTTCCACAAGTTTGGACATCTTTCAGAATGCCTAGAGTTGAACAAAGTGGATCCAAGGAGTATCAGAAGAAGAGAATTCTTGATTCTGCTACTACACATGTCCCCTAAAATATAGCATATTTTTCCAAATGTGACAAACCCACCCCAAAAAGTAAGACTTCAGCTGCAATACGTGAGGAAAAATTGTGTATGTTCCTGTCCTCCAACTTGAACAAGGCCTTTTGCTCTTTCCTTCATGTGACTATTCCTGTATTTGACCAATTCAGTGTTGCCCTTCAGACTTCTTCTCCACAAGTTCACGTTTTATTAGAACTTGTAATGGATTTGCTAAAGTAGTTGTTCACCAAGTTTAAGCCCAAAATTGTCAGAAGCTCCTCAGTGCTTGAAGTTGAGTACAACTTGATTCAAAATCAAAGAAGTGATGATGAGTTAGTTATTGACATTCAGGCTTCGAACATAGTGAATGATCTCCAGGATACAGATAAATCCCTTTTCTTTTCATCATTGAGAAATTTCTTTTGTACTGCCTGTGACTACATCATCAACAAGTTTCCACTCAAGGATGATGTATATTAAAAGCATGGTCAAGTTGCTAGGTTAGACAAAATTGAAGATGCACAGTTTTCTTCCATTCGTTTTTTCTTGGAAAAGTTTCCTATCATGTTATGCAATGAAGAGAATGAAACTACAGATGAGGTAGTGAGTGAGCTTCATAGACAGTTCACAGCTCTTCAGGTAGATGACACTTTGGCTGCAAATTAAGATGCTGCAAGTGATTCCAGTTGGGCACAAATATCAAGAATTCATGGAGCCGATGGACTGTTTAAATACACCCGAATTTCTGGAGTAATGCTCTCTCTTCTCACCATAACCCATAGCAACGCAGAATGTGAACATGTTTTCAGCCTTGTGAAGAAAAATAGAAGAGAGTTCAGATTATCCATGTCCAATGAATCTCTGGAGTCTACTGGTGCTTGAAATATGTTTTCATCATACATATAGTATGGTTAAGTTATGTTAGGTGACGCTGTTTGAATAAGAAAACTGAAACGTTTGTCACAAAATGTGATCGATCATCTTAGGTACGGTATCGTTTTCTCGCTGTGTGCACTTGTGAGCTCTCTTGTCGACATTCAGAGGTGATGTTGGAGTCTATTAGTAACCCGTCTACTGCTGTTCCATAAAGCAAAATCGAAATGAAAGAGGAGAACATTTTTTCGTAATAAATGCATAAATAATGTGGTCAATAGCAGTTGTTAAATCGTTAGAAATAGAGGCTAAAGTAAACAATCGTATAATATTAATACTGAAATCAAGTAAGAATGCAATAAACCTCAAGATATGGCAGAGTACATCATTAACTTCAGAGGTTTGAGTATATTTTCTCACATCTGGTTACATTTCAGTAAGGCTATTCCCATGTAAATATATAGCAAGAAGGTTATCACTTTTCTGCTGGCGCTTAAATATGTTTTCATGGCATATATATGGTTTAGTTAGGTTGGGTGACTCTGGATAAGAAAGCTCAAGCGTTTGCCACAAAATGCAACCTTTTCTCGCTATGTGCACTTGCGAACTTTCTCGTTGACATTTGAAGCCAATGTCGGAGACTATTATTAACACCTGTGACCTGCTGTTCCGTAAAGAAAATTAGAAATGAAAGAAAAGAACATGTTTTCGTAATAAATATGTAAATAACGTGGTTGTTGGGAATGCACTTCAAAAACGATAAAACACGGGCACAGTTCCTCAGTAATCAAACACATTTATTTTAACCCAGACACATTGAAGACATCTTGTGAACAACAAAACACTCAATCCAAAGAAATTCTACACACACACACACACACACACACACACTCTCTCTCTCTCTCTCTCTCTCTCTCTCTCTCTCTCTAAAATAATCAATATTATTCAAGTCTCAGGTTTATTTCTACATCTTCTCCCACCCAAGTTAACGTTGGTCAGTCCAACAATAACTTAAACAACACAATGACAGATTCAGTATTGGAAGCTTACAAACCATTCTTTCAGATCTTGTTTCCACCAGTTCACTGGGAGTCTCTTTGGTGATGGTCGTGGTTTCATCTTGGGGTAGTTAAGCAACTTCCTCTCGAAGTCTTCTGCTGATGACTGCATTTTCATTCTGTTGGCCAAGTTTCAGTTTCAACGGGCTAGATTCTCTGCACTGGTCTCAGAAGCAAGCTGCTTGAGATCTTCACTCTGACCAGTCTGGTTTCACCATCAGTTCCCTTTAGGAGGTCAACAACTCTTGCCAAAGGCCACTCTACACGTTTTGTGTAATTACCTACCAACACTATTTCACCAACTTAAATTGGTCTATGCTGCTGTTTATTGGCTAACATCATCAACTGTACCAAGTATTTAGAATGAAACCTCCATTTGAGGTATTCTCACAGCGTTTGTCGGTAGCAAAGTATTTTATTTAGATCAGTGGATTCAGCTAAATCAAAATCTGGAACTCCTATCTCTTAAAGTTTCTGTAGGAACATACTGGGTGTTAGAGGAGTCAGATCACTGGGATTTTGTGACCCAAAAGTTAGGGAACGAGTATTGATGAAGGCCTCACAGTCGCACAAAATTGTCTGCATCTCCTTGTAGTCAACTGATGTTCGTCCTAGGACATATTCCGATAAGCCGCTCCCACCAACCACCCCACCAGAATGCAGTTGGAGGATTAAACTTCCATTTAATTCTTCTGGCAGTGCTGTAAAGGTTAATAGCATTCCAGTCCAATTTTTTACATGCATTATCAGTGCCAGAAAAGTACCATTTTCACTATAGACTCTGTGCATATAGCAATGTGCTGCTGTGGGTAGAAATTATGAGAACTACTTAGAGGCACCTTCATCTGTGGCTGACCATTAGAAGATGGAATTTATGTGATGTTTACATACACACATTCAATCATATTACAGTGGCCCTCTGTTGCTGAATCCCTTTCTATGTTTTTGTCCGAAGCCATTATTATAATCTAAGACCCCATTTCCTATGTGTTGATGCGGTCATGTTTGTGGTGTAGGTAGCCGCTGTAATGGATCACACTGGCGTGAAGAGTAGAAACTTGTGTCCCCGTACATTTTCTATTCCTACTTTTTTTTTTTTTTTTGACACAGTATATTATGATACTTATGCATGTTTTTTCAGCTAATTTTTATCTTCCCACCTTTACATTTAATATATTATCCTTCAGAGTTTTGGCTTTACTTGATAAAACGACTAGTGGCTGGGTATAACGCAAAAGCGGAACCGAATAAATAAATAAATAAATAAATAAATAAATAAATAAATAAATAAATAAATAAATAAATAAATAAATAAATAAATAAATAAATAAATAAATACATTAATTAATTAATTAAGCAGAAGATGAAGAGTCAGTTTATGATGCTGACTTCAGATGATTACTTTTTAAGGTTATAACGTTCGGGCAGAACTATGCGCTTGTTGGCTGCATTAATAGATGCTGTGATATAACCTCATGAAATGTATTTGAAAAGATGGTAGATCATGGCACTAAATCGCAAGAAGTAATTTGGGATTTATACATTTTCTTCTTCTTCTTCTTCTTCTTCTTCTTTTATGACCACATAGGATCACTTTAGTCAGTCCGTCGTTCAGGTCTCTTTGAAGGGATTGTTCGGGCTTTGCGGTCCTCCCAGTACTTCTTCAGACACTCCGATCTTCGTGCCCTTTCCTCAGTTGAAAATGTGCGTGTTGTTGGTTTGTTTTGTGTAAGGGTAAAGCGGAGGTTTGTATTCTTGAGTTTTGTATTCAATTTTATCTTATTTTTGGTGTCTTCTGTTGTAAGGCCTATTTCCTTCAGATCCTCTCTTACTTCTCTGATCCATTTACATCCTGTTGTGGTATTTTTTGAGACGAGATTGTGTTGTACTAGTTGTTTCAGAAGTCTCGAGTCCTGCATCCTCATGATATGTCCAAAGAATCCCAGTCTCCTCTTACGCATAGTATCTGTAATGGGTTCTAGCTCTTTGTACACGACTTTGTTAGGTATTAACCGCCACTGTCCATCTTTCTGATATTTTTTGTTGATACAGGTTCTTCCAATCCTCCTTTCAATTTTCTGAAGTCTGTCAGTCTTTGATTGTTTATTCAGGTAAAAGAGTGTTTCTGCTGCATATGTAGCTTCCGGTTTTATAACTGTGTTGTAGTGTTTTATTTTTGTATTTATTGATAGACATTTCTTTTTGTAGATATCCCATGTTAATTTTTGTGCTTTAGCTAATCTATTTGTTCTTACTTGGATTGAGATTTTTTCATTTAAGTTATGTGTTATTACTTCTCCAAGATATTTAAACTGAGTTACTATTTTGATTTTATTACCATTTATGGTGACTTCTTTTAGCTGTGTTGGTTTTTGGGGCATAATTTCTGTTTTTTCAAATGATATTTTGAGGCCAATTTTATTTGCAATGTTTTGAAGTTCTGATATCTGGGTTTTTGCTTCTTTTATGTCCACTGCTAGTAATGCTAAATCGTCAGCAAAACCCAGGCAATTTGTTTTGATTTTTCGGCCAATCTTTATTTTGGGGGGACATTTTCTAAACCATTCCCTCATTACCATTTCTAGAGCACAGTTAAATAATAGTGGTGAGAGCCCATCTCCCTGCCGTAGTCCAGTTTTAATTTCAAATGTCTCTGATGTTTCCCCCCTAAACTTCACTTTTGACTTGGTATTGGTGAGAGTCAATTTTATCATGTTTATTAATTTGGGGTGTAGTCCAAGGTGTCTTAAAATTTTAAACAGAGATTCTCTATGGATGCAATCATAAGCTTTCTTGAAATCTACAAATGTTATCACCATATCTCTGTTTCTTCTCCTGTTATAGTCCATTATCAACTTAAGACTCATGATCTGATCAGGACAGCTCCTCCAGGGTCTGAAACCTCCTTGATATTCTCCTAGTTCTTTCTCAAGTTGTAAACTTATCCTATTAAGGATGATTATTGAAAATATTTTGTATGTTATGTCTAGGAGAGAGATTCCCCTGTAGTTATTAGGGTCGGTTTTGTCCCCTTTTTTGTGCAGAGGATGAATGAGGGCTGTTGTCCAGTGTTCTGGTAGTTCTTCTTTAATCCAGATAGAGACAAGTTGTTGATGGAGGGCAACTTTTGCTGAGGTTCCTGCATATTTCCAGATTTCCGCAAAGGTCTGATCTTCTCCTGGCGCTTTGTAGTTTTTTAATTTATTCAGAGCTTGGTAAACTTCCTTTATTGTGGGGGGATTGATGTTTTCTGGTGATGTTTTTATCGGGGTGTTGGTGTCCAAATGAAGGAGTTCTGTAGGTTCCTCACAATTTAAAAGCTTGTTGAAATGTTTAGCCAGAATTTCTGCATTGTCTTTATTGTTATGGGCCAGCTTACCATCTTCATCCTTCATCAGTAGGGTCGGGGGTTCATATTTTTGGAGCTGCTTTCTGAAGGTTTTGTAGTAGTCCCTTGATTTAGTTTTACTGGACTGTTCTTCAATTAACTGCAGGGTGTCCTTATGATGTTGTCTTTTTATTCTTCTTAAGACTTGGGTAGTTTCTTTTCTCTGTTTTACTAGCTTTTGATAGGATATTTCTGTCTTTTGGGACTGATGTAATAGCCATGTCTGATGTCTTTTCTCCACTGTTTCATCACATTCACTGTTCCACCATTGGTGTTTTTTACGTGGTTTAATTGGAGCTAGGTCTTCTGCAATTTGTTTAAGGTTGTGTACTAAGTCTTCAAGTTTGTCTGTGATTTTTATTTTTTCAGTTGCTTTCTGGTAATTTTTGTTGTTGATTAGCTGGGTAGGATCTATTTTTCTTTTAGTTTTAAGGGCTTGCTTTTGTTGTCTCCTCTGGGGAGTGAGTTTAATTTTAATTTTAACTACGTAGTGATCTGAACCTGTGTCTATTCCTCGGAGGACTTTGACGTTATAGATCTCTTTGTGGTGGTATTTGTCCATGCAGACGTGGTCCAGTTGCCATTCTCCCTTAGTGTAGTCAGGGTGTTTCCATGTTTTGAGTTTTTGAGGTTTCCTCTTAAAACATGTAGATTTTGAGATTAAATTATGGTTTCTACACAGGTCAACTAGTCTCTCTCCATTTTTATTTGTTTTCTTGTGTGCTGGCCATTTTCCGATGATGTCACGGTATTTTCTTTCTCTGCCTAGTTGAGCGTTGAAGTCGCCTATTAATAATTTTATATGGTGTTTGGGGATGTTATCTATGGTCTGGTCCAATAGGTCCCAAAATTCTCCTGTTTCCTCCTGGTCTTTTGAGGAGTTGTTTTTATCATTAGTGGGAGCATGGGCATTTATTATAGTATAGATTTTATTAGATGCCTTTAAGGTGAGCGTTGAGAGTCGTGGAGACTGTGATCTGAATTCTTGAACTGAGTTAATTATTTTAAGGCTGACCAAAAATCCTGTTCCAAATTGTGGGACATTCTTCATCACTCTCTTCCCGGGTATACCTTTATAAAGTCTGTACCCTTGAGATTCCAAGGCATCCTGGTCAGTGTTTCTAATTTCCTGTAATCCCATGATAAGAATTTTGTGTTGGTCCATTATGTCGGTGATCACTTTTAGTTTACCGGTTTGCATGAGTGAGTTTATGTTGTGTGTAGAGAAGTATGTTATCTGCTTTGGTTTGATTCTTGATTTTGTCTCATTCGTGTATGTAGTACTGGGGTATTTCCGTGCCTCCGACTTCACGGTATCTTTCAGGTGGCAGCCCACCGTATCCGAATGCTGCCTTCTCTGAACTCTTGGTTCAGCCGGTGGAGTATTCCTTAAAAGACCTTCCATGGTTGACTGTCAAGGTGTCACCTGTGTGGGACTAGGTCCCGAATTACAACTCTGGATGTGATCCAGTGAGGTGATAATGAGGCCGCTCCTCTGGAGTACAGACGCCTTGTGCAGCCGCCCCTAACCTGGAGAACAGACGCTGCATAATGGATTCCAGTGGCATTTCCTCCACTGTGGGGACCATCACCCCACCCAAAGGGGCTCATTCGCCCGAAGCCGTTGGCCCCCTTAGGGAGTCAGGTTATTTCCCGCCGCCCAACACTCGGCGTTGGCAATTTTACAGCTGGGTGCCAGACCAGCAAACCCTCCTCCTTTCTCATTCCGGACTTGGGACCGGACAATGGCGGAGTTTTTATACATTTTAATTAATACAAAATAACTCTTTACATAATGTATTTTAAACATTTTACAAATAGTTTAACAATTATAAACAAATTATTATAGGAATGTTATATTTTCGAAGTAAGCTGCAGTAGGCCATCTTTCTGTAAGCGCACACATCATAATAGATATACATTGTATTCTAGTGCCATAGTCTTAATTATAGCCAGTAGAATAATAATAATCTGCCTCTGTGTTGTAGTGGTTAGCGTGATTAGCTGCCATCCTCGGAGGCCCAGGTTCGATTCCCTGCTCTGCCACAAAATTTGAAAATGTGGTACGACGGCTGGAACGGGGTTCATTCAGCCTCAGGAGGTCAACTGAGTAGAGGTGGGTTCGATTCCCATATCAGCCATCCTCGAAATGTTTTTCCATGGTTCTGCAGGCAAATGCCGGGTTGGTACCTAACTTAAGGCCACGGCTGCTTCCTTCCCTCTTCCTTTTCTATCCCTTCCAATCTTCCTATCCTCCCACAAGGCCTGTGTTAAGCATAGCAGGTGAGGTACTGGTCCTACTCTCCAGTTGTATCCCCAACCCAAAGGCTCACGCTCAAAGACACTGCCCTTGAGGCGATAGAGGTGGGATACCTTGCTGAGTTTGAGGGACAAACCAACCCTGGAGGGTAAACCGATTAAGAAAGAAAATAATAATAATAATAATAATAATAAATAATATACTTACTGTACTACAGACCAAATTGTGAAATTTGTTATTATTCCATCACAACCGAATGAAATGGATTTGGAAAGGCAGTTGACATTACGCAATATCAATAGCTCACAGAAATGCCGTAGTTTACATCTGTAAATTCATGTCCTCATCCTGTGGCGGTGCATTTATTTTCAAGCACACCCGTAATGGAAGTGAGCTGCATGCACTGTTTTAACCACATATCAACCCTCATGCTGATCTTAAGTTTCTGACAATGTCCGGATTCAAGCCCGGGGCACCAAGGAAGGCAGCTAGTAGTGTTAAATGTTATATTACAGAGGTGGCCTTGATCATATTATAAATACAGACACACAATATAAATAATCACCTATTGGCAACTTCAAGTGATTCTGAATTTTTTTCTCATGCAGAATTTTTGATAGTGTACATGCTGTTTTAATATCAGGAATTTCAATAGGTCCAACATCAAGCCTGCGCCTTTATATCAGAAAAAGTTCCTCCACACTCTTCCCCCTGTTGTAGTTCTCTTTCCCTGTGTTTGAGATGCAAGGTCGAGACTATTCATAGGGTCGATCAGTACGCGAGGTGACATGTTCTGAGCAAAGTGCATAAATAACAGCTGAAATATGATTACATTTCATGGAAACAATTATTCGCCTTCATGAAATAACAACAGTTGTTACAGAGGCCTTCCTTAGAAAACATGGTTATGTTTAAAATTAATTAAAATTAAAATTTAACATTAATCGTCTACCTAACAGCATTAACCTGCGTTAACATGATACCGTATTAGAAACAGGCCAAGGATATTTTTCTGAAGACAGCATTGTTGAGTGTGTATATGAATATTAATCTCGTTAATACCACTACTTCGTCGCCATAAGACCTATCTGTGTCGGTGCGACGTAAAGCCCCTAGCAAAAATAAAAAATAAAAAAATAAATAAAAAAAAACCACTACTGATAAATAAATTACTACGTTGCCTCTATCGTGAAATAGTAGTGTATCTAGTGAACCAATGTTTCTTTCTTATCACATTTGCAGTTATTGCTCTGTTTCTATTTCTTCTGAACTATTTTTCTTGTAAATTTAATATATGACCACTTTCTGCAAGTTTGGAATAATGTGGCCAAGTGGTGTTGCAAAAAATACTCAGAAATCCCACTGTTATTATTTAATCGGCCATGGCAGCACACGGTGAGAGGACAGCGGACATGTGCGCGGTGAAACGCATTAACTTACAATGTTCGCCACTCTCAGCAAGCGGTGCATTTCTCTCATTAGCGCACGGAGCCTATAGACGAGAGATGGCCGACCTCTTCTACTGATGAATCTCCTAAAACTCTGAATGAAGCTGTCATTTTACTGCCGTTCATCTTGAGGTATAGCGGACCTGCTAAATCGTCACCAGTGACTTCAAATATCTTATCATTTCATTAAGAGGTGCCGGATTAACTCCTAAATGCTTTACAGTTTTCTTCGTACGTTGAAGACATATATATCCAGAACTGATTGAACATTTAGTCTTCCATGAAGTATCTTAAATTTTTCTTTAAGGTGAGTCCTCATCATCTGTGGACCTGATTGACACGATTCTTATTCTCAGAACTAGGCAGAACATCTGGTTGACAAAAATCATTTAGATCCTTTCTGTGCGATACTTTTGTCATTCGGCGTAGAATTCCATTACTAGGCCTGTCAGCGAATGGGACCAAATTAGACAACTTTGGGTCATTCACTCCAGAGAAAGCCTGTTTCTGAACCATATTTATAACTTTAAGCCCAGCCTCTGCTAATTTTTCTGTTGTCAAGTTACCATGGAATCCATCATCTTCACAAAGCAATATAACCAACCAATTAAACGCATGCTTTGCCTAAAAGTAGAAAAGTGGTCAAAAAGACCAATCACATTAAACTGTAGCTGACAGCATGGAGGAAACAACACTTCTCTTCTTGCCATGGGTAGACTCTTCTTCATCAAACTGTACGTCTACCTTGGGCCATGTAATAGGTTGTTCTTGTAGCCAGTTAGGTCCCTCCCACCATCTTGATTCTAACAACTTCTTAGCAGTAGCAGCACAGGACGGCAGGTCTGCAGGATTCATGGTGCGTGGAACGTGCCTCCATTCCCGTCCTTCAGTCTGTTCCCTGATTTCTTTAACTCGGTTGGATACAAACGCATCCCATTGATCTTCTCTTTGAATCCATGCTAAGACCGTTGTTGTGTCGCTCCAAAATATTGTCTTAACAGCAGGGATGTTGAAATCATGAACAATGTTAGAGTACATCCTAGAAGCTATTGGTTGCAGGTAACAACTCCAACCTCGGGATTGTCATTTTTAAATTTTTTAAAATTTATTTATTAACAGCGTGTTCCATTACATTTTTCCAGTGTTATTCATGATTATCTTGTTTCAGTTTTGTGGATTTACCCTGTAATAACATTAGATATTCTGCTGTATTATCCTAGAACCTGACCAAATCGCTTACAGTAACTACGTTAATTTATATTATGCACATTTCACTAACATGTAATGATCTTCTAAAGTTTGTCTAAATCTGTCGAATTAAAGTATAAAAGTAATTCTTTTGTATGGTGTTCCATTAGTTTCACTTTGTCGAATGTCCATTTTCCACATTTCTTTATCATACTGTTCTTAAACATTTGTCTTTCTCTATCTAGCTTTACACATCTAAATAACAAGTGATCCACTGTTTGTTCCTCATTCCCACACGTGCATAAAGGACTGTCTTTTATTTTAAAACGGAAAAAAATACGAATTTATTTTACCATGTCCGGTTAAGAAAGTCATTATTTTTCCGGTTAATGGTAAATTTAACTTCGATCCGTCCTTCACACTCCGTATGAATGATTTTGTTACTTCTACATTTATGGTGCTATCTCTGTTCCTTGCTACTTGTTTCGCCGGTGTGTCGCTATTTCATTACCGGGATCCCCATTGTGTGCTTTAATCTAGGTGTAGTGAATTATCCAGTTTTGAATTTCTAGTTTTCATATTTTTTCTCTTATTAATGCTATTAGATAATGTTGGATAAAATGATTTTTTAGTGATTCTATAGTTATCCTACTGTCTGTGTGAAGTACTGCTGTTTTCTGGTGGTTAGGGAACTTTTGACAAGTTTCCAAATAATCTAGCGCTTTCAAAATCGCTAACTGTTCCGCTTGGTTATTTGAGCAGTAGTCCTGTAGGCTATACTGTAGTTGATGTACTAGTTATTTGTCATTGCATATGGCGACCCCAGCTCCAACTCCAACACTCCCATGAGTATATATTTCAAATTTGTAGTGTATATTATCTTGCTTTAATAGTGCATATGTCTGCAGGATGTGTCCTCTTCGAGTAGTGCTTTGGAATTATCCATAGTTATTTCCTTATTTTTTCCCTTTTTTATTTCATAGAAAGTTGCTAGCTTTTGGAAGTTCTAAAATTATAGGAGTGGTTTTTGTTAAAATACATAATGCTTCATTTGATGTGGTTCGGAATGCCTTTGTTATTTTTATGTTGAAACCAATTTTTTTATTTTATATAAATTTTCCAGCCAACTCATTCCTGGTTGCCAGCGTTTCACCCCAGTATGCTAAGTTGGGCTCATCAGTTGGCAAATAGTACACTCTCCAAGATGCATGGCTAGTGCATACCATGGAGGCCACTGCGTAGGCTACTTGAAGCCACCGGCAGTGCCAATGCACTATGAGAGACTGTCTCATTACCAAAAATTGATGCCTGTGTGGCCATCAGATTATATAGGTGTTGATTAATCTTTGAACTCGTTTTAAGTTTAATTGCGTTGTGCTTGTTACCGGCTTCAATCCAGACTGGAACTCCATATAAAATAATTATTTACCTTTGTAAATAATTCTCATTACAACATGGCCCAGTCCCCAGTTAATTTTTGCCGATTTAGCCAATGTGTGTATCAGATTAGTACATTTTTGTGTCACTTGTTCTATATGTTCGTGGAAGTTAAACTTTTATCAGTTATTATACACAGGTATTTTAAACTATATGACTGTGGAAGAGATTTATTGTTCAAATAGATGTTCAGATTTGGTGTTTCCTGCAATATTTTCTTCATCACCAAAAGCCTTGATTTCTGCTCGTTGAACATGATTTTGTGAATTTTGGCCCATTTCTCTACCTTATACAAGTCCGTTTTAGAGTAATTTCCCAACTCAAGAAGGCTTCTTCCTTTGGCGATCATAAGAAAATCATCTGCAAAGGGTAAGACCGTTGTGTACTTGCTGTATTCTATATTTAAAATTGAATTGTATTGAATGTTCCAAAATCCCGGGCCACAGCAGGATCCCTGAGGCTAGCCTTTGCTAATAGTTCGTTGAACAGACAAAATGTTTAGAGTTAATGACGCAGTTCTTTCGTTAAAGTAACTTGAGGAAAGCTTGTAAATATTTCTGGTACATCTGAATTCTCTTAGGGATGCTAGTATGCTCGGCCACATGCTGCGTCGAAGGCTCCTTTTACGTCTAAACTGATGAGAGCTACGTAGTGTCCTCTTTTAAAGCTTATCTTGTACTGTTTTCTTTAATGGTAATACTGCATCCACTGTACTGGTCTGAGGTGTAAATCCAAATTTTCATTCAATCATGAGATTGTTAGAGTAAATACAGTGTTTACGCAAATAATCCCCACATATTTTAAAAAAAATTTTGTGGCATGAAATTGGGGTGAGGGTTTTATTTGCATCAAGGTTGGCAACACGCTCCTGGCTCACCTATTTTTTGATGTTGAGTGTACAGTGATACCGCAGATGGAAGAAAACTGTCCCCATATGTCATATTTAAATGGAAACAATTCATACTTTTAATTCTGAACTGCCTTTACATTTTTAACAAAATATTATTTTACAGAGTAATTTAAATTCAGAAATTTCTCCACATCACTGTAGAACGCATTTTCCAGAACATGCAGCTGTAGCTTTCCACACTTTCACTCACTCGTCATAGTGTGTGTTTCATAGTTGAAGTTCAAGTGAAATCGTGATTCTTTTGTGTTCAGCATTTTAAGGAACGCCACAATATCGTGTAGCAGGCAGTGTGCTGGGAAGCAGAATCCATGAAAACTGGCGATGCCGACAGTTGGCGAAAAAGCGTGGGTCATAATTATAATCAATTCATACGCACTGAACGAATTGTCAGTGCCGATGAAACGGTTTTTTTTTTTTATTTTTTAATGCTGAGCCCAAACGGACTTGTGGTGCTGTACTGTGTTGCAGTGCAGACGGAAGCAAAAGACTTCCCTCGTCATAGGAAGGTTTGATAAGCCACGATATTTTAAGGGCGTCAGACACTTTCTGTGCAAGTACAAGGCATCTAAAACTGCAAACAGGATAGTAAACCAAAGAAATGAAGCACTTGCGATGAGAAGGGGAGCCAGCATAATTTGTCCTCGACCTTGAATCATGATTTTTTCTTCTCCCATTGCGTAAGGTCATGTTTGCCACTCATTTAAGTAAGTGCATTATTTGAATAATGTAAATGCACCTTGTTGGATACATTTTGGAAATAGGGTGGTTTTTTTTTCCTCCATGGCATTTGAAATGTTTAAACTGTAAATCAAAGTGATTGCATGCATTAATGGGTCTTAGAATACTTTGCTATGTCGTTGCAAGGGTTGGCATTACGTTAAGTGCCATGGCAGGAAATCATACAAGGAGAGTCACTATATTGTATTGCAATGCAAACAGAAACAAGAGAGGGAAATCCTACAGGCTTAATCCAATTATAAACTTGTCCCAATCTCATTTATTCACGAAACTTCCTTTTCATTATATATAAGACTGGTGGCTGGACATAACACGCGAGCGAAGTCCATCAAATACAAAGATGAAAAAGCAGAAGAAGCTAGAGACTTCCTACTTCCTCCCCTTGTCGTAGGAAAGTTCGATAAACCACAATGTTTTAAGGGCATCAGATAATTTCCGTGCAAGTACAAGGCATCTAAAATGCATACAGTACAGTAATCCAATGAATAAAACATTTGCACAGGGGAGTCAGCATAGATTTCTCCTCGCCTTTGAATAATTATTTTTCTTTCGTTTCACTAAGTTATGTTTGCCAGCGAATTATCCAAGTGCACCTTGTTGGATACATTTTGGAAATAGACTTTTCATGGAATTTTAAAGTTTTAAACTGTGAATCAATGTTAATTGCTTGCAAAATGGGTATTAGACTATTTTGTGATGTGGCGAGGGTTGGCATTTCTTAATTTCAAGTTGGCGTTAATTCGAAATCGCGTAATTCGAAGTCCGATTTCTGCATTCCAAAGACTTTGAATTAAAGAGGTTTTACTGTATCGTAAAACTGACATCCAAATGCACCAGTATGTCTGTTTCAAGTGTTTACATTGCACGAAAAGAATTATCCACCACCGGTCATGTTACTATCCGAATAAAAAGAGACCGTGTGTGAGAAGTATTTTAGAAGTGCAGTGTGATGAATTTGTAAGTAATTTAGGAGAGGATTCTAGTGATACAAGAGACCACGAATCTTCCGATCTACAATGAATGGAGCCTATTGCAATTTCAGATTAATGAAATATCTGTCACGTAGGTAGACGTACTTGTTAATTTTCATGGCAAATATATTTCATAGCAGTGATAATGTATTTTTATCATCTCAGTCAAAGGAGCTGTATCTGTAAATTTACGTGGAGTGATATTAAATGTTTATGCCTATGTTACTCTTTTGATGGAGGGAAGTTTAGTTCATTTAATTTTTTTTAATGAGCCGTCCTAAAATTAGGGTGCGGGGATTATTCGGCGGTGGGGATTATTCACATAAGTACGAATGCTGCAGTATTCTACCTATTAATAACTTTTCTAGTACCTTAGCTGCTATGTCTAGGAGGCTGATAGGCTGAAATTTGGATACGTCATCATGATCTTCTTTTCCAGATTGTATGATTGGTACAATTTTGGCGTGTTTCCACTTTTTCGTAAATAATCCAGTCCTAAGACATCCATTATATATTGCTGTGAGGAATTCGGGCAATAAGTTAAAAAATTCCTACTGTAATTCCATTTTCTCCTGGTGCTTAGGTTGTATCCATTGAGTTGATTACCATTTTGATTTCTTCTTTCATAAATAGTCTGTCATCCGGAACGTGAAAAGATTTCTCTGCTTCTTTTCTAGTTTCCGTATGTTGGTTATTATAATCCCTTTCTTGGGGCAAAAGAGCCCATCATTAATTCCTTGGTTTCTTTCAAGTCTGTTGTGTAAGAGCCATAGACATGATACTGTATCAAGAAAAATAAGGTGAAATTCTTTACATTTTGCAGAGATCTGTGCTCTGCGTCCTCAGAAGAAATCTTGACTGTCCACGAGAAAGATTTGTTAAACAGTACAGTATCATGCCTATAAGTACGGGCCATGAAAGCATCAAAGGCAAGAGCCATAGAGTTTATGAAGGATTGTCATCATAATATTTGGTTTTAACTTACCAAATGCGATTTTGTAAGCTGTATTCCATGGATTGGATGATTTGGTTAAAGTGCAGTAATTTTTCCAGGACTCATATTTGGTTTTTTGATTGTAGTCTCATATTTTCTCTTCCATTGTAGATGAATCTGAGGGAAATCAAAATACGGCACAGGACAGGAAATGTTCATTCAGGTACCGTCTCCTTTTAAAATATTAGGCCTATTTGTACAAAACATGATTATCAGTTTTAATTCTCCAGTTAATTCTGTTTTGGACTATGAGCCTGTATGTAATTGCATAATATTCCAACTAATGTCAATTTATTTTCCAATCCCATTCAGTGAAAAATTGTTTATAATTTGTATTTCTGAGAGGAAGTATGATTTGCTATCTATATATTTTCATCTGTCTGATCACGAAAATGAAATAAATTGGGAGATTCAGGGTGAATTCCTGCGTTCTCTGCATTACCAAGAAAATAAGAGCTCCATCAGGTCCAGCAATTCAGACTGACTTCAAGAACAAGCAATTTAACATTATGCACCATATTGGATGCTTCTTGATGTATCATTCTGAACGAAGGGGGGTTCCTGCATGTACCGTATTTACTCGCGTATTAGAACCCCTTTTTTTTTCCACTTTTACAGTCAAAAAATGCGAAGGGGGGTCCAATATGCGATAACGTCAAATTTCGTGCAGTGAACACATGACTTCTAGGCTATAAATTGTACACGTAAACATTCTACACTATTCTTTAATAAACTTATGAATGTATTCTGCGTTTTACTGGCTATTTTCGTTCGAAAATTTATAAATTTAAAAAGACAATGGTGAACATGACTTTTAGGCCTACATATATTTTAAATATAATCAATCACTTTTATTTACCGTATTAAGCAATATTAACACAAAATAATGAAAAAGAACTTAATGGCCAGTCATTTGTCACTGTCAGTTGTATTTGATAGTTCGGGAAACACGCGAGCATCGTCGTACCTACGTTACCAACGCTCAGCTGATGCAATACGACCGCGGCGCACAGCCTGCATAAAATGTAATACTGTACTCCAAAAGATAATTATTCATGAGGTAAAATAAATTCACAAAATATACACTTACTAACAACACCCGGCACTAAAATGAGAATACAAGAATAAAAGAGAGTGAGGAAATAACAAATTACGGTACTTAGTTAAGGGAGGTTATGGTGTACAAAAGAAACACTCCACTGATCCGAGACTCAAGTAACTTTCTTGCCACGTGTATTTCCCGGAATAAACGAGACATGGTACACACAGAACTAGATACACTAACCAACACACAAATATCAATAAAACTACAGCTACAATAAACTATTAAACGCATAAAAAACTACGTTATTGCACTAATGCTGTGAACTACACTATCCTAGAGAGATGAAGACTAGAAGTAATATAACAATTTAAAAAACACAAATTACTGATGAAAATGTTCAAGATCGCAAACCGTATCGGCAGCTAATAGTGCTAAAGCTACGGAAATAGACATCTCTTAACTGTAAGACAGACGTATCACACGATTTTGGTGTGAGCTTGAATCGGGCGGGTCGGACGGACGAACCTTGAGCTCTCTCAGTGTAGAAAGCTGCAGTGAGTGGAGAGTTTCACTTCCGCCTCTCTTCCTGCAGGGAGGCCAACCAGCCGGTAATGGAACCAACAGTAACAAAGTTCGTCATATTGACATATATAAGGTTAAGAATTCAAAGCATATTTTCATAAACCGCCATTTGCGTCACAAGTACTGATTATATCAGCTTTTACGGGACATTTTAAGTCTCAATTCATTCACTGATGGCCGATTGCGAGTCTACGGAGGAATACTCGCCACCGTATTTTCTGACATGTTGGCAATTTTCCAAGACACAGACACACGTACTGTGATAGTCTGTAGTTGGAAAGTCGAGAATAAAAAAGTAGTAGGCCTATTTCTCCGTTTACGCTAATCCACCTACGAACTCGGACAATATTCTGTGATGCTTGTACCGTACTGCTGTAGTGGCTGTCGCAGATAAAGCTGTCAGCTCCGATTGTGCCGATCTGGCAAAAGGCAGCTGAGGGCTCAAGAAAATGTGCGCAAACTTGTACACACATTTGTACGACGTCATCAGAGCTGCAGTACAGCTTGTAGTACCCGCTACGAAGTGGAATCGTTTATTGGTCTCAGCAGAATTTCGTTACGGGGTCTAATATGCGAGATTTATTTTTTTCCATTCTCTTGGTCTCAAAAAGCCGGGGGGGTCTAATAGGCGAGGGGGTCTAATACACGAGTAAATACGGTAATTAGGTGATCTCATTGTATCATTTTAGAATAACTATAGTGTATTTTCCATTTTTTTAAAACAATTTGAAAGCAATACCTTAACTGAAATATCAAAGAAGGTTCAACCTTTTCAATACAAAACGTGTTGTATAAGAAGTTCACAACATAATATTTATTGAATAATTAGGACCGGTTTCGACGCTGATGATGACGCAGTGAGCGTCGAAACCGGTCCTAATTATTCAATAAATATTATGTTGTGAACTTCTTATACAACACGTTTTGTATTGAAAAGGTTGAACCTTCTTTGATATTTCAATTGTGAATCTCAGTTCAATACGGGAAAATGAAGTTTTTAACTTATAATAGCAATACCTTAAGTCGTTTTTACAGAATAAATTATTTACTGAAGGTACTTCCACAACTATACCTGACAAGCAAATTTTTACTTTAGATTTCGCCAGACAGTGAGTCAAAGATAGACCGTGGGAAAGGGTTACACTGGTCTAGTACAGTCTGCAGGTGGTACTTGATTACTGCTCCAAGAAGATATGGGGTACATATCACTCCAAACACTACACAGCAGTGTTGATAGATCTTCAAGGTACCCTGACGGTCGATCCGCAAGAATTAGAAAAATGGCCAGTCTCCTTTAGAGATGCTGATCTGCAGGAAAGCACACCGGATGCCGGCCATTACTACAATTCTCTTCTATGAGATTCGGTCCGTTTTCAACACAACTGTTAACACTGGGATTCCTGTTTTCACATGCCGATGCATCAAACACTGGATGAACAGGCGTGGTACTATTCTGTTTCACGACGTGACGATGCGGCAAATAATGACACGGAGAATCCATTGTTTCTTCAGGTACCTCTTCTATTACACCTTCCTGTATCCACTTGTCCAGTACAGACTGATATGCATCATAGAAGCCTTCAGATTTTAATCTTTTAACTGTGGACTGGACTCTCTTTTCAGCCATGTTGTAGTAGTTGTTCGTTAGTGGAAGATGATTTTCTATCCAGGGTAGGCAGCACTCAGATCTACCATCCTCATTGATCCTGACTGTATCCAAGAAATGTTGATGAGCAGCCTCTTGAAGTTCTAATTTACTTTTCTTCTCAGCAAGGTCCTTTTATGCCAAGGGCATCCAGAGTCCACAAATATGATACACGGGCTTCTCTTGTTAGCTTAGCTGTCACTACCATAGCCATACTTTCCTCATTACTATGTCCTGAAGGTACTTGCCCATTAAAATCCATCTCAAATGAGTTTCCATGGCCACTAGTCCAGTACTTAGTATCTTGTGGCCTCCTGGAAACAATTTGCCTGCAACATCAGCTCCAGTTAATATTTCTATTGGTCCATAAGATTCGATGTCACTCAGAACAATGTCCTGACTACTTAGTTCCTCAATCCAAGGACCTTGATTTACTGAAGGTATGACACCACAAATTATTCTTTGGTCTAATGCTTCAAAGTGACAGTTGTAGCTACCATCCAGACTACAGAAATTGTGTACACACAATGATGGTATACTCCAGTAGTTGTACTTCCAAACAGCGAGTGTTGGATATTTTCCTGTCTACCAGTTAGATATCCCATTTCCGTGGCTATACTCTTCAAAATGTAGGAACATTGCGATGCTGAATCAATCTATACTCTTACAGTCTGCTCAACTACTTGTTTCCAAACTTTGACAACTAGTGTTTGCATTAACACCCCACTATAGTTCGGCAAACTAGCTAAAGCCTCAGACTTGCTCAGTAGAAGCCATTTTGTCTCCTGTTGAGTTCGGTCTCTGTATGGCTGAGTTTACCTGGGTTTGTGGCAACTTATCACACACAACCACAAAATGTCCTCGACCACAAACGATGCACCTAGGCCTATTTCTACATTTCTTCATTTGATGTCTGACCTTGAGACAAGAAAAACAGCATCTTTTAGTCTCAAGTGCAAGACGACGTTCTTGCAAAGTCATCTTCTGGGCCTTAATACAGTATTGAGACTTGCGATTCTACGAGCAAAATACACACCTTGTTGTTTCTCTATTAGATGCAGTAAGGAGACTTGCCGCTGTAGGAATGTTCTCATTCGGATTAGTGGTGTAATTCAAGCTCTTGTCGTTCTTCTTTAGACCTCCCTTGACAGCTACGGAAGGCAAAACACCAAAACCTGACATAGCCAAAGCAATCTTCTGTTCCTGTTCTACTTCACATCTAAGAAATTGCATCAAGCTGTCTAAACGATTCTTGGAATTCACACTCTGGTCACTGACACCAGCGCCCCCTGGTTCAGCAACTGAATAACTTAAAAACTGGTCAATGAGTGCTATTGAAGTAGTTCTTTCCCAAGTTCTTAGAATATCCTTGGGCAAACATGACTGTACTAGCAGTAAAAGCATGGAATTACACTTGTCTGTTGTGACATCTAAGCTTCCTAGGGCTCCTATGTGGCTCTGAAACTTATCATAGAGGGATGATAAACATACCTTATTAGGGCGTATAGCATTCTGTAAGATTAAACTTAACAACTCCATCATGTACACTTCTACAAGCAAATCATCCTTCCTATAGCGTGCTTTGAGACTTGATATTGTTTTAGAATAATTTTCTCCGGTAGCAGGAAAGCTCTCAACTAAATCTCTTGCTCTGGATCCAGAAATGGTGGTCGTACGAGGTACTGGAATTTGTCACTAGGGTCTAAAAGAGGGTCCTCGTCAATTTTCTTAAATTGCGACTAGAAAGGAAGCCAATCTTGTAGTTCACCTCTGAACTTCTTCATTTCTAACAAAGGCAGTTTGAATGAACGCTTAACTTGGAGTGACGAGTTAGAATTAACTGTTACTGCAGTTGCTTCTGAGTTCTGATCTTCATTTAATAATTTTGTAACAGTCTTAACCTTATAATTTGAACTTTTACTCGTCAGCCATATTGACTTCTTTGTCTAACTCGTCATCCCTAACCTCCACATTCTCAATCATATTAGTGTTGATAAGAGTATCCGTACCTCTTAATTCGTGATATTTCGTTTCTAATAGATGCATGTATGCGCTAATGCTTTCCGTATCTTTCTCCGGCATCTGTTGCAACGCGTCGAGCTCATTGTAGATCTTGGTTATTGATCACCATAATACTGCTCTTGATTTCTTTGTCACTGCTATATTCACTTCCATGCTTCAGATACTACTTATGAAACTGTTTCTATGATTATATGTCTAACAGATATGCTAACTATTATGATTCAGTCATAATAATTACGAATTACCCATCACAGTTATGCCTTTACGAATCACATACCACAAATTATGATTTTTTGTTGATTTTTAAATCTAGGTGTATGAAGTGTTCAAAAGGATAAACAAGGAATGCCATTACAGCTTGAGTTCTCAGAATATTATTTTGAGATTTCTTAGTAATAAGTTATACCCCTTTCCTGTTCCCCGTTTAAGAATATTTCGAGTTTTCACGCGCCGACCGCAGTGTGTGCTTCCAATACCGGAAAAATAGGCACCTGTGAGGTGGTATATCTTGCAGAGTCGTTGTCTTTGTTTGTCACATGACCAGAAAACCATGCAAGCATGTGAGTTCTTTTGTCTTTGTTTCAGTGGCAAAGTGGTGACAAACACCGTTTCATTGTGGATACCGTGTGTGTGACTGTTGAAGTATTTATTTCAATTTTGGTTGCCAATTGCACATATATTGCTCTTCTAGGATATATGCTAATCATGTGTTACAAAATGCAAAAGGTTTGAAGTAATGAAGCGATTTCTTGTGCAGGAAAATACTTGTGGTGACATTACTGTGATTAGTGACGCTAATAATAAACCAAAAATAGTTGAAAAATTTAGGGAGGAATACTCAAAAGAATGGCCCTGTTTACTGCATCCCTCAAAATCTCATTCACACGTGTTTTGTAGTGTGTGTAGCCGCGATTTTTCAGTTGTGCATGGTGAGGAAGAACAAGAGTGAGTTCCGTGCTAATATGAACACCGAACTGTTAACCCTGGAGTGGTCGCATGGGTTTTGTCAATATTAATGGTCGCACCGGGTCTCTCGGATCTATTTTTTCTCAGTGTCTTACTATCAGATTTTATACTTTATTTCCAATTACAGTGTTATAGGTCAATATTTCATTTATTTTAATGCAGATTACATGATTACAATATTTAACTATCCCGTTTCTTAACCAAAAAATATATATTTATAATTACACTAAAAAAACTTATTGCTTTCGGTTAACTTGTGAAAGGTAAAACATTGTAACGGTAAAATGTAATTTAGATAATTTTTTTCACTTTTTCCTGCATCGACATGCACAAAGCAACACTTTCATCTATTTTCTACACCGTCTTAATAAAACATATTTTTGAGAATTTCACACTTGTACTATTGGTACAAAAATATGGATTTTTTAGGTATGTGTGAATTATGTGTCATAATTCATAAAAGAAAAAACAAATTAGTTTTAGAAACACATCCAAGTACAGGGAAACATCACTTTAATCAATTTCTATGCACATTCTGCAGACAAGTTGTCCATGTTCTCCGGAAATGAAATTTTGGCACTTGTTCAGATGGAGGATGTCTTCCTGTCTTTGTTTGTTGGGCAGAAATGACCAAGAGCTTCGTCATCTTCAGATTCATCCAATATGGAACGAATTCAGGCAGAACTAGCTTCATCCATTGTTACACAGAAGAAAAAGTGTACTAAACTAACAATGCGAAGGTTGACAAAAAAAGACCAACGTTAACAGTCGCACCGGGTCTGCGAGTACCTGAATAGCCTGTACGTGCAAATTTTCCAAGGCAACTGAGAGCGGGCTACTGTGTTCGGTTGAAGGTCGGGAGCCAATAAGCTACCAGGGATGGGGAAGCGCTCATTGCATTCCAACAACAGGAACACCAATATGTATGTCAGCCTGGGTCTCGTAGACCCATCGCGACCACTCCAGGGTTAAGTGTTGTGTTAGTGCAGAGGACACACATTACATCAAAAGGAAAAGCAGGTCACCAGTGTACGTTTACCAAACAGTAACTACAAGCTGCTAAGGGAGCAACTACAGTACTCAACAAAAGAAATGATCATTCAGCCTCCACTCAGATATGTAGGCCTATTGCAGATCACCTGTTACTTTAGCAGGTAACAATCATACACTCTTTATATGCCAGTCTTTGAATATTTGGTTGAATTGTATGATGTTCATTGATTTTTCAATGATACGTAAGTTAGTAAGATCTCAGAAAAAAAATTCTACGGCCGCCGCACACCCCCGGGGCCCGGATGGTTGCATTACGAATTACCTTTCTTGAAAGTTGGCATCTCTGGTAATGCCCTGTCACGGTCGCCGTATGTTGGGAATGCACTTCAAAAACGATAAAACACGGGTACAATTCCTCAATAATCGAACACATTTATTTTAACACGGACACATGGAAGACATTTGAGGCGTCTAGTATCAAAACTGGCCAAGTCACAAAATTTACGAAAATGAGTTAAGGTTATCAATTTGAAGTAGAAGGATAGCACTATCAGGTGAAACAAGAATATGCTTTAAAATCGTCCATGTCTTCATGTTATAGAGCACTGAATTCTCAGTCGTGCAACAGAATCGGCCAAGTCATGCAGCCAGTGAATTCAAAACCGGCCAAGTCAAGGAACGAGCGACAATCTTTATGATGCAGCATTATTGTCTGGAATCTTGTGTTGTTACATTAAGCAACAATGTGATAATATCAGTAGGAAAAATCGTTCCTTGTAATGTATATTCTTTGAAGTCATAATATTTTGTTTTTTGTTCGTTTGCAACACTGATTTACGTATTCGCGGGCTTCTTACCGTCATTGGCGCCAAAGCAATCCTATTTCCGGTGTGCTCGTATTTGGTCATTATTGTGTGCTGTAACGTGGATATTGTTCCGAGTGGTGAACTGAAAGATTTACTTTCATACCTTGTGAAATTGTACAAATTTGCAACAAAAACGGCCAAGTCAAAATTTAAATTAACAAAAAAGATGGGTTAATTATGAGTTAGATTTCTCAAAACAGGGGAACTTAAATATTAAACCATCAAGGATATAACTGTGAAAAAAAAATCTTTTCTGACCATCATTGCTTTGTCTCTACAGGTTTTTCGTCCATATTGAAAAATATGCCTTGAGTGACTTGGCCGGTTTTGATACTAGACGCCTCATTTGTTCAAAATCTCTATATATAAAATAAGAGTTTTGTCTGTACATTGCTCAGAATTTGAAAAGAATGGTATTTCTTTATCGGTCATGTCCACAGTAACAAGGAAATGCATTTTTTTACTTTTCTGTAATTTCTGTCTGTCTGTCTGTCTGTCTGTCTGTACATGCATCGTGAGAAAACAGCTGAAGAGAATTCAATGAAAATCGGAATGTAAAGTCGGGTGATAAACCACTACAATCTAGGCTATAAATTGTTTTATTCAAGC
Organism: Anabrus simplex; assembly: GCF_040414725.1. Classification (NCBI taxonomy): domain Eukaryota; kingdom Metazoa; phylum Arthropoda; class Insecta; order Orthoptera; family Tettigoniidae; genus Anabrus; species Anabrus simplex. The sequence continues at coordinate 799,705,676 of NC_090265.1, forward strand.
TGCGTGAAATGGTAGTTGGCCTGAAATTTAATTCTCAAATATTTATGTTATTAGTGGTCGTGTCTTAATGAAAATCGGTGTGCAAAGTCGGAGTAATAAGTTGATATAATCTAGGCCATAAATGATTGTATTCATGAAATGGCAGTTTAGGGGAATGCCTAAAATTTAATTTTTAAATATTTATATTATTAGTGGTCGTATCTTAATGGAAATCAGTAGAAAAAGATGGGGAAATAAGTCGCTACAATATAAGCTTTACATAATTGTATTCACGCTGAGAAAAATGGTAGTTTTAGGGGAAGGCCTAAAATTTAATTCTCAAATAGGTCGATAATTTCAAGTATTTAGGTTGTGTGTTTTCCCAGGATGGTAATATAGTAAGTGAGATTGAATCAAGGTGTAGTAAAGCTAATGCAGTGAGCTCGCAGTTGCGATCAGCAGTATTCTGTAAGAAGGAAGTCAGCTCCCAGACGAAACTATCTTTACATCGGTCTGTTTTCAGACCAACTTTGCTTTATGGGAGCGAAAGCTGGGTGGACTCAGGATATCTTATTCATAAGTTAGAAGTAACAGACATGAAAGTAGCAAGAATGATTGCTGGTACAAACAGGTGGGAACAATGACAGGAGGGAACTCGGAATGAGGAGATAAAGGCTAATTTAGGAATGAACTCGATGGATGAAGCTGTACGCATAAACCGGCTTCGGTGGTGGGGTCATGTGAGGCGAATGGAGGAGGATAGGTTACCTAGGAGAATAATGGACTCTGTTATGGAGGGTAAGAGAAGTAGAGGGAGACCAAGACGACGATGGTTAGACTCTGTTTCTAACGATTTAAAGATAAGAGGTATAGAACTAAATGAGGCCACAACACTAGTTGCAAATCGAGGATTGTGGCGACATTTAGTAAATTCTCAGAGGCTTGCAGACTGAACGCTGAAAGGCATAACAGTCTATAATGATAATGTATGTATGTATGTATGTATGTATGTATGTATGTATGTATGTATGTATGTATGTTAGTGGTCGTATCACAAAACAAACTACAAGCCGCAGAAATGAAGTTCCTACAAACTATGGTACAGAAGACAAAAAGGGACAGGGTAAGGAATGAAAAAATAAGGGAGGAAGCTGGTGTGTACCCATCCCTGAATGAAAAAGTGACAAGGGCCCGTTTGAAATGGTTTGGCCATGTCAAACGATTGGACGATGGAAGGACAGCAAAACAATGGCTACACACAGTCGTGGCCGGAAAACGACCGGTAGGAAGACCTAGGAAGAGATGGCTGGACCAAGTGAAAGAGGACATAGGAACAAGAGGAGTCAGCTGGGATGTCGTCTTGAGAGAAGAGTGGTACATGGACAGACAGAAGTGGAGAGAGCTCGTAAACCACACCCGGGCAACTGGAGTGGAAAACTGATGATGATGATGATGATCTTCACGAAAATTGGTATGCAAAGTCGGGGAGTAAGTCGCTATAATCCAGGTTGTCAGGAATTTCATTCATACTGAGTGAAATGGTAGTTTAGGGGAAGGCCTGAAATGTAATTCTCAAATAAGTTATTTCTGTTATTTGTGGTCGTATCGATAAATACTACATAACTAACATTAGTTATGTCGTAAGTTAGTGGTAGTTATGTAAGAAGTTATTAAATTTTCTATCACTTATGTCCTATATATTTTTACCGTACCGCATATAATCACAGAGATATTCATGAATTTGGATTTTTGTTACTAAGTCCATATCAGCGCCGAGTCACGAGAAAATGGGTTAACAGAATTTAGTGAAAATAGGTATGTAAAGTCTGAGAATAAGGAACTACAGTCTACAATATAAATAATTTTGTAAGACGCCCTAATATCATAGAATCGAAAGAAAACTAATGTGAAGGCCTGCAATATAGAAAGCTCATATTCTTTATCAACAATATTACATTGATCATTGTTTGTTGTGATGTGCTTTTTGTCTTCTGTTTCCACTCATCCCTGTTAGATAGGATTACTGCAGCGTACCGTTTTTATTTTATTTTAAATTTGCTTTACGTCGCACCGACACAGGTAAGTCTAATGGCGACGATGGGATAGGAAGGGAATAGGGGTGCGAAGGAAGTGGCCTAGGCTTTAATTAAGGTACAGCCTGGTGTGACTGGTGTGAAAATGGGAAACCACGGAATACCATCTTCAGGGATGCCGGCAGTGGGGTTCGAATCCACTATCTCCCGGATGCAAGCTCACAGCTGCGCGCCTCTAACCACACGCCCAACTCGCCTGGTCGTACCGAGTGTAGCAGCCTGCCTGTATTTTGGCGGGAAGTAGCTGGGGAATAAGATAACTTTCTTCTTTAGCATGCCAATCCTCTGGTTCATACATTTTCTGATATTACTGGTACGTAACACACTGGTTCATCATAGCATTCGAGCTATTGAATCCCTACTCTGGGGCACTGACTGGAACTGGAATGAGTAGTGTGCATACTTAACGGAACAATGACAGAGGAGTGTTCACGGCAGTCTGCGACCTGGTTATTCCAGCTCTGGAACTTTGGACTGTTAGATCGGCACCGTAGTATTGTTCGTTGAAAGTGAGAAAGTCTGTGGTTTTTCATTTGATCAAGTATTTTATATGATAACATTGCTTTCAATCGCTACATTCCTACTGACGTTTTTGTAATGACCTATGTTGAATTCAGTTAGGAAAACCATGAAGTCAGTCTTTCTGAGAATCCCGTAGCGAAGCACGGGTACATCGGCTAGTAATCAATATTATTCAAGTCTTAGGCTTATTTCTACAGTGGTCGATAGCAGTTGTCAACTTGTTATAAATGAAGGCTAAGTAAACGATCGCTTAATTTTAATACTATACACTGAAATTAAGTAAGAATGTGATACACCTCGATATGGCCGAGCTCATCACTGATTTTAGTGGTTACTTTGTATTTTTTTGCATTTGCTTAAATTTTGGAAAGGCTATTCCCACATATATTTATAGCGAGAATGTTATCACTTCTCTACTGGAGCTTGAAATAGGTTTTCATCATATATATAGTACGATTGAGTTAGGTGACTCCGTTTGAATAAGAAAACTGAAACGTTTGCCACAAAATGTGATGGAACATCTTCGGTAACGTGTTCGCGCTATGTACACTTGCGGGCTATCTCGTCGAAATTCGAAGATGATGCATACCTGCCAACCCTTCCGATTTATCTGGAAACTTTCCTTTTTTAACTCCTCTTTCGATTTTTTACCAATATAATCTCCTTCCCCTAGAATAAAGGCAAAATTCTTTTGTACTTGTGTAATTTACCCAACCTCATTTTTAAGCGTATTTATTTGATGCTTTATTTCACGAGAGTATCATCTGCCGCCTTCGAGTATCGTGTTTCCTGCTCTCTACAACTGTATGTGTGCTTTACAGCTGGGGATTTGGGGTGGCAATCATCCTACAAGCAAGAGGCTAGGACGCACTAGCGACTCAGTTATTTGGGACGAAAGAATGAATTTCTTATTGTGTGGTTCACGCACTGTTAACATCGTTTCTGTGCGTAATTTCGTTGGAGTTGTAGGCGACGTGTTTTTTCTAGCGGGTCTGTGCTTTTCTCCGCGTCAAAGTCGTATGTTAATAATGTATGAGACATACCGATCTGTTTTGTATGTGGTAGCTTCGCGTATTTCAGTGCCTTTTTGTTCATTCCTACTTCATAATTTTAATGAGGTGATTGTATTTCAGGGAGTTGCGTCAGTGACAGTTTCTGGTATTTTTTCTTCACGTTATGGCCAAAAAACATAACAGACATTTTCTCCAAGTGTTCAGAGATACCTATAAAATTAAATTTCCGTTCAGTTTACAGTCTAATAAAGGAAACTACTGTATTATGCATTTTGTTGCATGTGTCGGTGTGATATAAATACACTGGAACCTCGATATCTCGAATCACCTTTGGAGATAAGTGTTATTTCGAATTATCGACATTTCGAGATATAAAGAACACCGTTTTTTAGCATGTACGTATAGAACATAATTGAATCATATGTGTCTACGGGTTTTTACTGAATACATTTTTTTACGGCATCACTTTAATTATATCACTTATTATAGTAACTTTTTAGAAGACAGGTTACAGTACATATAGTAGTGAAACAAGAAACATAGCTCCGTTAACACCTTTGGAAAAAAATCTGTTAGTCTCTTCTGTTTGTTGTGGTTAACCTTTCCCCCCCTTCACGTTGAAACTTCTTGTCAGTACCACGTATCAGAGTTTTTTAAATGGAGCTCGTCATCCGCGACTTCTGGGCTTGCTTTCGTACATGACCGGTAATTAATTGACATCCGAGAAACAGCACGGCATTGCCGATTTTACGATCACTAGAAGTTCGAGTTTTTTGGTTCCTGTCATATTAGTTCCCAGCTTCACTGTAATCCTTTCTTTACTTGTTAACTGTTCGTCATAAACCACAAATGCGGTATTGCACAGTTAATGTTGCACAAAATTTGAGTTGTAGAGTATTTGTTGCTTAAAAGGAGGAAATGTTTGCTTCAAGAAATTCATGTAACTGAATTTCGAGTAATAGAGAAATAAATACACGTGAGGAATAGGACAAACGGCTGGAAAATTCAAGTTACTTCGAGGTACTGAAATTTTGAGTAATGGAGGTTTGAGATATCGAGGTTCGACTGTATTATTATTCGTTTGTATGTGTCATAAATGAGTGATAGGTACATTTTCTTGTAACAATTTTAGTTTTTTTTAGTTTAAGATTTTAAATTTAATGGTCAATTCACATTGTAACTGTAGATATGTATGCCTTTTATCCTGTCCTTTTTTCACTTAGACCATGGCGCAGTATATGTGATGAAATCCAAGAATTAAAAAATCTTCCAATTTTTTATTTCTAAAAGTTTGCAGCTATGAATTGATGTCTGAATCAGTTTCATAATACCCATCAACTGCTGTTCTCTAAAGAAAATTCGAAAGGAAAGAGAACGCGTTTTTCTAATACCGGTAAATGCGCAAATAACATGGCCGATAGCAGTCATTAACTCATTAAAAATAAAGGCTGAAGTAAATGATCACTTAATTTCAATGTTATATACTGAAATTAAGTAAGAATTTGATAGATCTCAAGATATGGCAGAGTACATCACTGATTTCAGAGGATAGTTTTTGTCTTCTCGCGTCTAGTAAAATTTCAGAAATTTTTAGTGAGGAGGTTATCATTTCTCTACAGGCGCTTGAAATATGTTTTCATGATACACATACGGTTAGATTAGGTGACACCATTTGAAGAAGAAAACCGAAATGTTTGCTACAGAAGCCTCTGGAGTGATACTATAATATTTTCAGAATGAAATTTGAAATTAAACATACCGGTACACTTTCACATAGTGTCGGATTTCAAAAAATAACAAACAAAGAGGTCCTAGTGTGGATATCACCCGCGAAAACGCAAGTTTTGAACAAAATGATTGCCGTTTCGTACCAATTTTAACACATTCACGCCCATCATCTGAGCTGGCTATTTAAAGCTATTCCAGCTGTTAGTGGCAGAGCAAACAACAATGAATTCTTTTCACAATAAGTTCTGAACTAAGCAAGGTATGGAAACAAAATTTTCGACATACTTTAATGAAGTCATCTAGTATCTCTGTAGGATGTGGTAGGTAATGTCACACTTTCCTGGGTGAATGGGAACACCACACTTTCCACAAAAATAGCGTGTTTCAGTAATAATTTTATTTTCAAAGCACACTTTGCACCTTCTTGAGGGGAACTGGACTATATTTGATGGTGGAAACTTCAAAAGAATATGGTCTTTCCTCTTTCCATCTAACCTAAATGGCGGGTCCTTGGCCGGTGCCCTTTTTGGCAGCAAAATCGCGGGGCGTTGACTTGGAGCTGTTGAAGTAGATGGAGCTGAGATGTCGGAGAGAGGTGACTGTACTTGTATGTCGGGTTCACTTTTTGCCTGGAGCAAGTTCCCAACTACTGTCTGCATGAAATTCAGAATTTTCCTTTTTTTAGTTCTAGAAGAGCCGAAATGCGTAAAAGAAGTGAGCAGTACAGTAAATAAAAGAAAATGTTTTTTGGCCACTTTATAGTTTTCCTCATGAAAGGATAGAGTGCCAAGTACTGGTCTTCAGTATCAACACCATGCATGTGTTGATTATAGTTGGTCACAGACTTTGGTTTCATTTGTATTTTTTCAGATTTGTTTGTTTTGACTATTTCTGCCAAATGGATGGTAGTTACCATAGTAATAACCTTTTTTTCCCTCCAAGAAACAAGCAATACATCCTCGTCCCTCCTGAAAGTCATACCCCCCCCCCCCCCCCCCCCGTTTGAAAATTGCCTAGTGTTCCTTTAGATCTTTTGGTACACCCCTATTTGACCATATTGTTTCACATACGGCAGTGTTCTGTTCCCATAATTGTTTCATGAGTCCAACACTATTGTAATAATTGTCCATATAGACTGTATACCCCTGGCCAAGATATTTTTCAAGCAGCTGAAAAACTGTGCTTTGTAAATTCGCACCACGTGCATAATTTATATTGTCCCTACACGCCATGGCTACACTTCAGAACGCGATTATACACACGCTTGTGCAATCACAAACCAACTACGCAGCTAGTTGGGCCAGCGCTAGGCTACCTTCAGAAACAAAACAAAACAAAAAAAAGCATTGGGAGGGAGAATCGCCGTGGCAATGTGGTTTCTGGTGAGTAGAAGCATTCATAAGGGTATTACCTTCATCTCTCTCACACATATTTGTGACCAAAATAGATCCCAGCTGCGTAGGAACGGCTCCAGTTCAAGGTTGCGCTTATCCGGGCTAACTCGGATACGGTCCACAGCATGGTCATGCGCTATAGGCAGTAACTCGGATACGGGCGTGAATGTGTTAATGTGTATGGGTTTTCCCCCCGAATTTTACAAAAAAATCTGATATAACGACAATCTGCTATAGCGAGTAAATTTTTCACCGTTATGAATTCTCACTATAACGGACTTCTACTGTATCTGCCGAATGATTACATTAAAACTGTAAAATGTCTGTAGGAAGAAAGTAAAGTAAAAGAAAGTAAGTAGGCAGTAATGAAACGTGAACTAGATCTCCCCGATAACCTATAAAATAGTCCATAGAAGAAATGTACGAAAATATACTTTTGACTGCCAGTGCGAAACTTGGACACAAGGAAGGCTACCTGCAGATGAAGTTTAGCCATATTAACATATTGAAGAAATAAATACCGACACGTACCTTGTATATCATTAAGAATAAAAATTCTTTGGGATTTCTTGCACAGTATTTTCAGGTCCAACGACGATGTACAGTATATTAAACAAAGTATTGTAAGTCTATATTTAGTATTAATATCAGCCAGTGTCTTGTTACAGACCTGGTAAAGTAATGGAGTAAACAATAAAGCCAGCAACTTTCCACCAAGTGTTGAGTGGTGGTAAATAGCTTCAGTCCCAAAACTTTTGGATGGTGGAGGTTCTATGGAGAATGCTTGGGTGTTATCTGCAACTGAAGCAAATCGCTTTGGATACTGGGATAGCTGTGGAAAGTCTGCAACCAATATCAAACTTCATCCAGATTGACATGTCTGCATCTTGTCTTGACAAATATAACTGGAGATTTGGTCAAATTCAAGGAGGAGAAGAACATAGCTATTGTTGGGCTGAGTGAGATTAGGTCGAAGATATGTGGTAGGAATGATCTTCAGGGGCGAGGGGGGTGGAGAGAGGGAGACAAGGTTATGTGGAACGGGTATAGTATGTCATCATTATCATCAGTTTTCCACTCCAGTTGCCCGGGTGTGTTTACGAGCACTCTTCACTTCTGTCTGTCCATGTACCACTCTTCTCTCAAGACGACATTCCAGCTGACTCTTGTCCCTATGTCCTCTTTCACTTGGTCCAGCCATCTCTTCCTAGGTCTTCCTACCGGTCATTTTCCGGCCACGACTGTGTGTAGCCATTGTTTTGCTGTCCTTCCATCGTCCAATCGTTTGACATGGCCAAACCATTTCAAACGGGCCCTTGTCACTTTTTCATTCAGGGATGGGTACACACCAGCTTCCTCCCTTATTCTTTCATTCCTTACCCTGTCCCTTTTTATCTTCGGTACCATAGTACGTAGGAACTTCATTTCTGCGGCTTGTAGTTTGCTATCCACTTGTTGGGTTGTTGTGCAGGTTTCTAGGCCATATGTTAGTATGGGGGTGAAGTATGATTGGAATAGAATCTGCTTTGATCTTAAGGGAACTTGTTCGTTCCAGCGGAGGTTCCGAACTTGATGGTAAAACTGAGCTGATTTTTGAATGCGGTTGTTAATCTCATGCTGTATTCTGTTATCACTTGAAATGATGCACCCAAGATATTTATATTGGTCTACTGTTTCCAGCTGTGTACCTTCCAGCATTATTTTTCCTTTCTTCTTCCGCCTGTTGACAGACATAGTAACAGTTTTCGATTTATTTATTGTTAATCCGTGTGCTTTCAAATGTTCATTCCAGGTGTTCAGCCTCTCTTGGACTTCCTTCTCTGTATTTCCCCAAATTACTACATCATCTGCAAATGCAAATGCATTGATGTCCATATTGTTCTGCTTTATTTCTTTCATGACGTCATCCATGACAGTGATAAAAAGTAAGGGTGAAAGGGTACTGCCTTGTTGCACTCCTTTAGTGGTTTAGAACCAATCAGAATTACCGTTTCCTATCTGTACGCAACTGCAGCAGTCTTCGTAAAACATTTTAACTTTCTGGATAAGACCTTTGGGTACATTTTTCTTTCTTAAGCATTCTCATATTGTCTTCCTTGGAACACTATCAAATGCTTTTTCGAGATCCAAAAACACTAGTGTTAAGTCTTTGCCCTTCTCCCAATGCTTTTCTAACAGTATTCTAAGTGGAAATATGAGATCGGTAGTTGATCGGTGTTCTCTGAATCCATATTGTTCTTCCTGTAGTTGTGGTTCTATTATTTTCCTTAGCCTTTTTCAAGTATTAAATTATTAAATTAGTATACTCACAATTAAATCACAGGAAGGAACAAGGAATTTGTTTCCAAGTATGTGCCCTACAAAGTGGAACCTTGAGCAGTTCCTGGAGGAAGTATGTTACAAGATAAGGAAATATTGATGAATGGAGTTGGAAGAGTGAAAATTCTAAAAGGTAGAAGAGCAATAGATTTCATGTGTTCGCCAATACGAATAAAGATGACAATGTGCTTGTTGATTTTTACCTGAGAAATCTGATGATTATAGAGAATATGATCAAGAAGAAAAATCAATAATTAACGAAGGTTTACAGATTTCTTCAGTATAAAATTATTTGAAAGAGGGAGATGGTTATGATTGCATAAATAAATGGATAAATAAACATATAAATAAAAACTTCTTAAGAAACAGAAGGAAATGTGGATAATAGAATAGAGATACCAAAGTTTGAAGACCATACTTCTAAAGACGGGAAACAAGGAAAGAGGTTATGAGTATGCAATAAAAACAGAAGGAGGCAGTAGTTGTTGAGATGAACAAGGGGGGGTTACAGTAATAGAAGATTAAGGGCTATTTAGGGCTCTTAAAAATTAGCTGTTAGAATGGGAAGGAAATAAAGTACCTACATTTTTTCAAAGATGAGATTTCTAGAAATTAAATACGTGGTATATTGAGAGCATAGGATTGATAAGATGTACCATTTAAAAGATGAGTAGAAGTGAGATTGAGACTACTCCAGTGAAATAAAATCTGCAGAGTAGATTTTCCTATCTGAAGCTAGTTTACTGTCCGTGAAATAGCCTATATCAACATCATGACAGCTGACTCATTCCTTTGATGCTTGGAGTAAAGGATGTTTTGATTACCAGTGGCATGGAGCATTTTGTGTGTGTGTGTGTGGGGGGGGATGAAAGTTTCCGATTTTTATTTATATGACCAAAATATCAGTATGAAACTACAGCTGGTATAAAATTAAATTAAACCTTAACTTGCAGTGAAATATGAAGGCATCTCATTAACAATTTCTTTCTAACACACATCACTCATAGCATGGGAGGATTGCATAGCTTCATTGATGATAACAGAAACGACAAATGATTTTGAGTTTGTTGCCAACAGTATAACATCAGCACAAAATTTAGTCAATATAACAACTTTGAATTTTGCTGACCACAAAACAGTTGTTGAGAGAGGGTGTCATACTATTCATTTTCTGAGATTTTGAACACGTTAATAATAATTTAAGTTCTTAATTTATATTATTATTATCAATGTTGTAAATAGTTACGGTGTGATTAAAACCCCCTTATATATATAATTATCCTACTATGAACAGAAGTTCATTTTTTTCTAGTGGTATCCCATCTTCTAAAAAGTTACTATAAAAAGTGTTATAATTAAAGTGATGCCGTAAAATAATGTATTCAGTGAAAGCCCGTAGACACATATGATTCAATTATGTGCTATATATACATGCTCAAAAACGGTATTCTTTATATCTCGAAATTTTGATAACTCGAAATAAAATTTATCTCCCGAGGTGATTCAAGATATCGAGGTTCGACTATATTTATATCACACTGACACACGCAACAAAATGCATAATAGTTTCCTTTATTAGACTGTAAATTGAACGGAAATTTAATTTTATAGGTATCTCTGAACCCTTGGAGATAACGTTTGTTACGTTTTTTGGCCATAACGTGAAGAGAAAATACCAGAAACTGTCATCTACACAACTCCCTAAAATACTACATTCAACTCATTAAAATTATGAAGTAGGAATGAACAAAAAGACACTGAAATACGCAAAACTACCACATACAAAACAGATCGGTATGTCTCATACATTATTAACATAATACTTTCACGCAGGGAAAAGCACAGAACCGCTAGAACAAAATATAGAAAGGAGAATGTCAATCCACTGTATTCTGATAAGTTTACCCTGTTAATTGTTTGATGCTTAATTGTTTTGTATGAATTACATTAAGAATCAAATTTATTTAGAACAACTTCCGAAAGTTGTCACAAGACAAAATATATCAAATACTTATTTTTTTCTCTTTTCTTTCTTCTATTTAGGAGGTTTCAAGGTCACCTCAGCCATACTTTCATCATTGTATATATTGTGTGTTTCAGATTCTATGTGGTCAGGAGATTCCTTCCTGGGTGAACAGATTAGCGTACTTCAGTTCGTGTGTTCCCTTCCTGCAGCGCTGTCTCCCTCGAGAATGGCTGACACCAATGGCTCTGCAACACTCTCTCAGCTCGCATCAAGAAAATCCTGCTGACACATCTTTGTAACACCAAGCCATTGCCATAGGCTGTAAATAATATCCGTCGGTTAAAATTTCCTTGAAGATGGCTGAACAGATGCTGATGTCGTCACTATGCCATACATTTTTATTTTATATTACACTGTTATCTCTTATTACACAATGTTAAATACTTTAATTTTGGGGTATATAGTAAAAAAATAAATTCACACCAACGATGCTTTAAGGTGTGAAAGCAAAATGTATGGCCTAAGGTGGGTGGGGATGCATGGTGGCGACATAAAGCTGTTTCACATAATCTCAACAAGTATGTGGAAACTGAAAATGTATCTTTTTTTTAAAAAAATGTTGTAATTTCAAAGTTTCCAACGTACAATACCACACTCCGTCTTCTGTCTTGTGCTGCAGTTTGTACCTAAAAATATTCAGGAAAATATAATTTCAGGATCTTTTGCATATAATGAAGATGTATGATGACACTATTTTCTGGCACTCGTTAATAAAAGATTCAAATGTCAAAATAATGAGAAATGACAGAAGGAAATGGTTAAGTCATAGAAATTATTATTTCCAGGATAGTACACATACAGTACCTTCACAGTTTTTATAACATTTATTGTATATGACTGCTTTCCACGAAGGAAATAGTTCACTTCTTGTTATCGATGGAGACGTATGTGACAACTTCATTTCGGAGGCATATGGAACTGTTGATATTTTCTTATTATCGATGTGTTCATTATTTAAGTAGAAAAAGGGCACATTTCCATTTATACACCGTATGTTCTGATTGAATTTATCCATCATGATCCAGGAATATGAGAAAAGGCATTGATGGTTAATATTGATTGGAATAATACATGCAGTTCGGTTTCTCAGAATATTTACGCCTGAGATAAACATATGGTTGAGTTACTCTTACTTCAGTAATGAAAAGATATTTTGAAAGGAAGAAAGAGAAAGATATATTAGAAGGACAAGCATTACAAGTAAGTATTGAAACTAATTTTGTAAGAATTTAGCCTCAAATGACAATATTTAAAATAAGAATTTTATTACTGTTGGAAGGAAAGCCAAAAAAAGTAAGCTTTAGTATTTACATTGAGAATTTGACTAAATGTATATTTTATTATTATTTGCATTTGGACTGATGTGTTTTTTTTGTAATTTTAATGCAATTTGGTTTTGTATACTGCCAACGGATATCACTACAAATGTTCTTCAGTAAGCATTAAAAATGCCAAATTAATTGTCATTGGACATTGAGGAATTTATGTAATAGTGAAACTAATAAGAAAGTCCAATAATGATCAATCATCTCAGAGTTTTGTTTATTATCCTGATAAACTGTTTTTTTTATATATAAAAAACAGAAAGGACAATCACTATAACCAGCAAGTAAAACATCAAGAATTGAAATTGGAATGATTTTAGGGTGTAGCTTCTCTTAAAACTAATCACTATTAAAAAGCAGAAAACAAAGAAGCCAGAAATGCCACCACTCTTTGGACTTGAACCCAAATACCCCTCATCCAGATGGGTGTGTTAATTACTTCCACTAGAATGGTTGATGCATGAAAGTGTCCCTCTCAATTCGTTCATATTGTTTTGGCATTTTAAAGAGAGGTCTGGCAGATAAGGACTGAATTACTTTGAATCCACATGGCAATGGCCAAAGCATTTTACAGCCATGCCAGAAATGATCAAATATGTTAAACTTAAGAAATGACTTGAATAACTTCTTGTAAATCAGTCAATTATCTAAGATGAAGAAGCTGTAAATGTGACTGCTCTCAAGACTCAAACCTGAATTAAATGATCACCAGTTCAACATCATAGATCAGAGTGTGATGCTCTTGTATGTTGACTGTGCTAGTAGAAATGGAAAAATAGTTAATGAATTTGTCTGAAGAGCAGAGAATTGGGATTTGACCCCCAAGGACGGTCACATTTTCAACTCTTTCTCAGATAAGGAGCAGGATGTCTATCAAAAGAATAGGCAACATTGCTGTATAGATTCCTTCAAGAACAAGCGATCACCCTACAAAACAACAAGTGGAATGAAAATGGATGGATGGATGGACGGACGGACGGACGGATCTCCTGCCATCTAGAGATGGAAAATGTACTTTCAGAATCTACTGAATGTAGTAGAACCTACACAAATCAAGCGAGGACTCTTGGACACTGATGTATGATCCACTTCATGAGAATGATGTAACTCTGTCAGAAATAGAAGCAACACTAAAGAATCCCCAGGAGTGGATGAAAAGTATAGCTACTGGGACTTCGGGAATATATTGGTTAAGTAGAGTGTTTAAAGCAGCCTGCAGACAGAAGAAAGGGACACACATGCTGCTCGATCTTCAAAGGCGAGGTTCACCATGCTTCCTTGCTGCAGGCAACTCCAGCAGCTACTGCTTCATATGTATGTGCTGTTCCAGTCCAAGGCTGAGCTAACTACTCTGTGGAAGATTAGTATGAGGGCAGATCGGAAAGTAACACACAATAAATTTTCCCTAGCAGATTGAGTCACTTTAAATTTTTTCTTACTGGAGAACCAGCATGTTTCCATTCCATAGAGGCCTGCTTGGTTTCGGGCGTGTAGTGGTATGCCCACAACTCGTCGCCAGTCACGATTCCTTTCACAAAGTCATGCCCTCTTGTGGCATAATGCGTTAAATGATCCATGCTTGTCATAATTCGCTGGCCCTTGTGGTTGTTTGTCAGGTTCTTAGGTACCCAGTGGGCACTAACTTTACGGAATTTCAGCGTGTCGTGAACAGTGTCATACACCGCACCATAGGAAATCTTGAACGTCTGTGATAAGGTTCGAAGGTGCACACACCTGTCATTCAAAATTGCCGCCTGAATGGTACGGACATTCTGTGGAGTTGAAGCTGTTACTGCCTACCCAGAGTGTGGCGAATCACTAAGGTTCACACGGCTGTCTTGGAAGAATGCACACCACCTGGAGATATTGCTACGGTCCAGACAGTCATCCCCATACACACCATGCATGTCCCTGTGAATTTCACTCGGTGCATGTCCTTTGGCCCACAAATCTCTTCACACATGGACGACAGTAACATGTGCACCATATTTGTTTCGTAGTTCAGACTTTTCTCGCTAGAGCTGCATATGAAAACAAAATACCCTCTGTTGCGGAAACTTCAAACCATAGTGTCGTGAAATTTCAACATTCCAGCTGCAATACCAGAGGAGAAAAAAAGTGTGTGTTTCTTTCTGATGTGCCCTCGTAATATTCTATAGTGTTTCTATCCATGTCATTCCTTTCAAGAATATATTTTTTTTGAGACCATAGAGAAGTCATATTCCCAAAGGTAATGCTTCCAATCATTTAGAGATATAACCATTACTCTGTGATGAAAAGCTCAATAATAGCTATACTAGCATGGCCCTAAAGCATCTTTCCAGAGCTGAGGAAGGTAAAAGACTACCTACCGATAACCGTACAAATGTAGTAAGTGATTTCAATGATCTAGTTCCACTGCTCTACATTGTGGGATGAAACTGTCCTGGGTGAGTGCCCATTTACTTTGGATGTTATGGTTTACCATTACACTTTGGTTCTAGGATGTTGACTTCTATAACCCATAGATCTTGCTTCCTGTGTACATGATTTGTATGGGATAAAACCATGTAAGTGATCCAATACTTGAACAATGATCATATCTTCAGGTAAGTATACTCTTATCTGCTTTTTAATATTTATAGCTTTTAGTTATGTCATGTTCTGTGGCTGATTTTTTTAAGGACTCATTGATGATATTTTCTGCTTATTAAGCAATTCAAGTTGTACATCTTTTAAAGTGCATTGCATACAATACAGTCATTTTGGAGATAATATGAGGCTATCAGCAGAATAGTGGCCTAACCCTCAGTATTTTGGTTTGTTGGAATGGTAAGTAGAAGATATGGACGTTTGAAAATCTGGCGTGTAAGGTAGTGTTTGCGGCACAGACATGATTGTTGTATAAATAATGTGGTATGGTCTACGGACGTACATGTGGTTAATATTAATAGTTAATATTAATAATTATTGACCATTTTGCTGTGGGTTAGGCCACTATTGTTCCATCACACTTGGCTGTAATATGCTGTTATTGCAATACAAACTTTATTCAGACATTTGACAGCAAACACATATGGCATTAATCGTCATCAGCATCATCATTTACAGGAATGGTGCCTGCGAACTGCAGTGCAGATGTCTTCAAGTTATGATAACAGGGGGGTACAAATTGCAGCAAGGTCATTAAATCTTTCCTTTTCAATTCGTTAATAGCATGTCCATTGGGATGTAGTAAGTCCGGAGTCTGTTACCTTCGAGCCACGTTTTGTAAAACTTACAGTACATAAGCAAAGGGAACATCTGGTTCATTGGAATACTTATAATGCATTATGTGGAGATGAAGATGTAGAGAGAAGCCACTGTATATTCAGACATAGAACCTTGGAATTTTGTCTAGACATTTTTCAGTTACTGATGATGTTTATCGCTAAATGTAATGTGAACAGGAAGTCGTTCCTTGTCATAAGTATGGTGGTAAATGGGATTTTTTTTTTTTTGGCACTGGTAATAACATTCATCCAGTCAGAAGGTGTGTCACAATGTCAGGGTGAAATTTATTTTTTGCAATGATACTGAAGTCGTGGTCACATGTAAGTATGAATGACCACCAACTAAGAATTTATGGTGGGTTTCTTTCACTGTAAAGTCTGGTTAAACCATGAACTAACACAATAAGCCCATTTTTATATTACAATTTTGGCTACCACATTAATCCAAATACAGAATCAGTCTCTTGATTTTGGCGTTATTTTTAATGAAATGTAAGAGGCACGATCCGGTCCCTTGTAGTCCTCGGGATGCTTTGCAATCACCCCATACATACATGGTTGATTTGTTGGTGTATAAGTAATGTATTCCAAAGCAGTACGTCCAAAATTGCCTCTTATAGTGACACATACCTGTCATAAGTACTGGTCTTGGTGAAGACTTCATCAAATCGAATGCAATAATAGCCATATCGCTGTCTGGGTGCGTTCCTCCTTCTGAATCTCAATGCAGTCCCATCCACGCATGCTCGGTCTTTCGCTTGTTTCTCTCTTTCATGTCTCCCATTTAGCCTTCTCTTCCGTGGTGTTGGCTGCTTCAAGTTTGATTTTATACAAGTAACATTTTTGACAGAAATCACTTACAGGGGAATGAAATGACAAATTAAATCCTGTATAAAAAATGTAGTACGAGACTGGGTCAATATGCTCTGCTCCATATAAATTATATAACTTCCCCAGGCTAAGGTCCGGTGACAAAATCTTCTGATCCACCCTTTTATTAATTCGTGCATATTGGCTCTGATATGCTGGGAAACGTTTTACAAGTTCTCTACTTCAACAGTCTTTTCCATTCATGTTTTGATTTAGCAGGGCATGTGCATCTTTTATCCACAGGTGGGCTCTGTTGCAGAATTTTTTGTGAAAGAACCCCTGTAATCCTGCCATTTGATATTTGAAAAATTTTCTTAAAGAACACATGATACACCTTAACTTCAAGTCCCTCTGAAAATGTAATATTTGTGTTGTTCCTTGTTGTGAGTCGGTTGTAAGAGAGGGATATGTGCATGCCTTAGAAACCACCTTTACCATGCCAAAATACACTGATCAGCCAGAACATTATGACCACCTACCTAATAGCCCGGTATGTCCACCTTTGGCACGGGTAACAGTGGTGACTTGTCTTGGCATGGAAGCAATGAGGCCTTGGTAGGTCGCTGGAGGGATTTGGCACCACATCTGCACACACAAGTCACATAATTTCCATAAATTCCGGGAAGTGGTTCGATGAGCTCTGATGCCGTGTTCAATCACATCCCAGATGTGTTCGATCGGGTTAAGATCTATCGAGTTGGGGGGCAGCACATCAATTGCAACTCGCCACTGTGTTCCTCAGACCACTCCATCACACTCCTGGCCTTGTGACATGGCACATTATCTTGTTGAAAAATGCCACTGCCGTTGGGAAACATGATTGTCACGAAGAGGTGTAAGTGGTCTGCAACCAGTGTATGATACTTCTTGGCCATCACGGTGCCTTGCACGAGCTCCACTGGACCCATGGATGCCCAAATGAATGTTCCCTAGAGCATAATTGGGCTGCCGCCAGCTTGTCTCTGTCCTGCAGTACAGGTGTCGAGGAGCTCTTCCCCTGGAAGATGATGGATTTGCACCCTGCCATTGGCATGATGAAAGGTATTGGGATTCATCAGACCATGCAATGCTCTGCCACTGAACCAATGTCCAGTGATGATGGTCACGTGCCCATTTCTGTCGTAGTTGCCGATGTCATGGTGTTAACATTGGCACATTCATGGGTCGTCGGCTGCGGAGGTTCATCGTTAGGAGTGTTTGGTGCACTGTGTGTTCAGACACACTTGTACTCTGCCCAGCATTAAAGTCTGATGTTAGCTCCGCCACAGTTCGCACCTGTCCTATTTTACCAGTCTGCTCAGCCTACAACGTCTGACATCTCTAGTAAGGGGTGGCCGCCCAACCCCTCGATCTCGACGTGGTTTCACCTTGGTTTCGCCACTTGTTGAAGACACTCGCCACAGCACTCTTCGAACACTTGACAAGTCGTGGCTCTGGGCCATCACAGTCTGCCCTCGGTCAAACTCAGATTGCACACCCTCCCCATTCTACACGTGGACAGCACGCTCGCTGATATTACATGCACCATGCGTGTGCCTGACTAGCAGTCATTCCTCATCAGGTGACGCTACTGTTGCCTGGACGAGTTTATATCGATAGTAGGTAGGTGGTCATAATGTTCCGGCTGGTCAGTGTATATGCAGACTGCAGGTCGAAACTACCTAATGTGTAGAAAGTCAAATAGATGTTGCTGATGTTCAGGTGAAAAGTATCAAAAACATTCATTCTTACATGGGCATGCTCCATGCCCACAGTTTTTCATTCCCGACCCAGTTTCTTCACTGCTGAGGTTCATTTACATTAGCAGTACTACGATCTCTGATGCATCCGTGATTGATGTAGTCGGCATAGTATCATTACATGTACCAGGTACATTGGGTTCTGATAACATGACATGTAACTTGTCTGATGTAATACTCTTACTTTGGCTGGGTGGGCAGGGGGTATATTCCACTTCAGAGTCATCAGTATTAGTTTCATATCCAAATATTTCTGGTGATTTAGATGTTGATTCCCATAGGGAACCTGAAATATTTGTCCTGAATGAGTAAATTTGTAATAACAACATAGTTGGTTCATTATGGGACATTATAAATTTTCCAGCTGACTCAATCCTGGTTGCCAGCGTTTTGCCCCAGTGTGCTAATTTGGGCTCATCAGTTGGTAAATAGCATACCTACCAAGATGCATGCATTACTAATGCATACCGTGGAGGCCACTACGTAGGCTACTTGGAGCCACCGGCACTATCAGAGACTTTCTCATTTTCAAAAATTGATGCCTGTCTGGCCACCAGATGATATAGGTGTTGATTCCCATAGGGAGCCTGTCTTGGTAGGTGTACTGTTTACCAACTGATGAGCCCAACTTAGCACACTGGGGCAAAATGCTGGCAACCAGGATTGAGTTTTGTAAATATGTTTATGGCCATTGTAAGACGTGAGGTTAGGGTATAAAGGGATGTTATGTGTGAATATCTCAATTTTTTCCAAAATATGGGTTAGGCTACTAGTGCGCTGATAGCCTTATATAATTATGCTTCTAATGAATTGAAAACTAGTGCTTTCAGATGGTAGTTTTTTGTTAGGATGTTGCTAGATCACTTATATGCAGAATGTTTTAGTTGTTTCTTTGCTCCTTGATGTGAATCTTTATACAGTTGAACGTGCATAAATGTTCATGCTGATCCTTTGACAAACCACTTTGTATCACAGCTGTACACTTTTGGCACCTTGATTTCATTCATGATATAATCCTAATAGTAAAATAAATAAGAAGAATGTACTAATAATTGATCATGATATAATATTTGATCAGTTTATAATGATGATAACTGGAATTGTCATAAAAATGAGTATGAAAAGATAGTCAGAAATTTTGAACTTCTTACCAGTTACATTTTTCAGTGTTTGGAACACACAGATGTAAGCACCTGAGTATTAGGCAAGATGTTAAAACTGGTGAACTTACACTTGCCATGCATACCTAGTATGTGTTGGTGTGATAGCCAGCAACATCATTGCTAGCTTCTCAACAAAGTGGGTGTTATGGATTGAAGATAAGATTTTTGAAATGGAGAGTTGCATCTCTATGGTTTGGATCCCACATAAAACTATAGGCGCTCTGTGTTTTAGGATTAGAAGTCATCTGGCTTGAATTTTTAGGATATTTGATGTCTATGATTGCAAGTGTATGTGGATATATCTTAAAGTTAAGGTTGGAAAGAGAGTCTCAGGACTTAATGTTCAATCCTAGCATCAGGCCTTCAATCATTAATGTTAGTACAGGTTATATTGGTAGGTTTTTGTAACACCAAAGACTGGTTTGATGTGTGTTACAAATACAGATACTTTGGATCGCTATAGAATGACTCTTGAAAGTGGCTAGTAGCCATGGAATGACAGGGAGCACAATGAGGTAATTTATTTTTAAATTAAAATATTCAGTAACCATCATGCATTGGCTTAAATTTTAGTATTTTTTACTAGGAGTTGGTCCTAGATATCTTTTGGAGCAGTATGACAGAATAGCATTACTTATGTTGAAAACTACCGTTTTAAGGCATTGTAAGTATCTGTTGGGTGTTATGGGAGAATGCAATAATGTGAACTCCCCTGTTTATAGTTTATTTTCATTCTCAGGAATTCTTATTGTAAACTTGAAATTACTTTCTTCAGACCTTAGGCAAATTTTTCCCTGATCACATTCTGGAACTGAGTGTTAGGTACCACTGCAATTATCTTATATTAGACTATTAATCCTCCAACATTTTGCTGTTCTGTTTTCTAATTACACAAAAGCAGTATTTCTTCATACCCAGACTGCAAGACAATGGCTCAAGGTAGATACAGAAAATATTATTTTTGAGATTCAGACCTTGGCTGTCCTGCATACACGTCATTAGAAATATTGTGACATAAAGTAGGCTTGGGGCAGAATTTCTACTGTGTGTTTCATGGAAATGTTCCCAGCTCTTCTACTTAAAAATTGTAATAGTTCAGATCTTCTAGTTAATCCCTTGAGAAGATAGTATGGTGCTACAATCAGAATTGCTGCTTTCTGTTGGGGTTTTCAAGTAGATGATATGAATAAACTTATTGAAATCATAGGAATTATAACTGAAATGAGGGGGAAGAAATCTTAAATTGCATAGTAGTTGTATAGTAGTCTTACTAGTACTTGTATTGTACAAATTAATTTGAAGTTAAGTTCATTACCTGTCTGGTATACGATCTAAGAATTACAGAAATTAACTTTCAGTAAAAATATTGATGTATGAATACTATTGAAATGCAGTAAAACATCTGGTGATACGGATTTAAATTACCTGGAAAAATATTTACTGTATTGAATAAAATCAGTTCCAGAGTATTTTGAGATTAATGATATAGGTTACTTTCAGTTGTTACATGCAACTCAGAAGTTACTTCATGTTTGAAAAAGGTTCCCATAAAAATTAAACCTGACGAGTTTTTCAGATCTACAGTATTTATTTGTTATGAAAATAAAATTGTGCTTCATTTTCTACTTATTGATTGTATAATGCAGTAAGAGGAAGTTTAAGCATTCTTTAAAAGCCTTTATCATTTGGAATATTGTGCAAGCTGCTTTATATTTGTATTATGAATAGTTTTATTTTGTGGAATCCATTTCATTCTTCATGGTGTGTGCTATATTTTCTTGCTTTAAAAAAAAAAATCCTCAGATATTTTTCTTTGAAAGTTTGTAATGGTGATTTTTTATTATTTTTATGATGATTACTTCCTTTATTAAATGGTCAGTGTTCTCCCCAGAAATTTTCGTTAGTCAGGTGGCAGGAACAAGTAGCCGGGGGGGGGGGGAATACTACATTAAAAAAAATGAACATGATAAAATTTCTATGACCGAGCTAGATAGCTGCAGTCGCTTAAGTGCGGCCAGTATCCAGTATTCAGGAGATAGTAGGTTCGAACCCCACTGTCGGCAGCCCTGAAAATGGTTTTCTGTGGTTTCCCGTTTTTACACCAGGCAAATGCTGGGGCTGTACCTTAATTAAGGCCACGGCCGCTTCCTTCCCACTCCTAGCCCTTTCCTGTTCCATCGTCGTCATAAGACCTATCTGTGTCGGTGCGACGTAAAGCAACTAGCATCATCATCATCAAAATTTCTATGTATTCCCTTCAAGGCTTTAACAGTAATATCGGACAGGTAAATATTAACTGCAAAATTTAACTATTTTAGTATTATTATGACAAACGAGCCATAACAGAGTATTTTGAACTTCAAGTGTTCTACTGCTCGTTCGTAATCATCTAACTCTGGGGCTTACCATTCGGTTGCTGTGGAGTGTGGTGGTAGTGGTTATAGTTTTAAAAGGAAATACAACTTGTCAACTGTCCTCTATTAACATCAATCAGAGTGAAAAAATGGAAAGGAGGTCAGACACTTCGAAAAATTAAGGTATCTGCCAAAGAAAGACAGGGCCACGCAGGACATGAAAGTGAAAAACTCTCTAGATCCCGTGACCTAATACCGTTGGCATCTGAAAAGAACAAGAGTTGACCAAGGGATGTCGGATAAGTGAGTTAGTCTGGCACAAGTAAGTGGGGGCAAAGCCAGGACTCAGTTAAGCGCCCCATGGTTGCCAACCCACGCTCCCAAGTTAAAGAGCTCCTGGGGCCCTTTTCAGTCACCTCTTACGACAGGCAGGGTATACCGTGGGTGTTATTCTACCACCTCCACCCACAGGGGAGAATGCCAATGAGTTTGTGTCATCCCGTGGAATTGAGTGCTAAACGTTTAAACTCTGATGTAACTGATGCAAATATGCTGATAATAATGAAGACTTGTTATTATTTAAATAAACTGTTTTACAGTATTTACATAATAATTTGGAGTAGGTTAAGTTAACCGGGCAGTATGTAAAAACGGCTGGGCGGTGCGCCCATTAAAAAGGTTCTAAGGAGAACACTGATGGTTGTCAGATCGACAGATTGCCTGTGTCCTAAAATTGTTATATAGATTTACAAATGTTTGAGTCCACAAATTAAATCAAATATAAAACTGCCAAGAAATGTCAAACAAAAAAGAGTTCAGAAAATAACTACAAAGCGTATAAGTAATTCCTAACTACAAAGCATATAAGTGATTCCTTAGTATGCAAACCGAACACTTGAGTGCTGTGACTGTGACTTCCGTAAGTGTTTTGATAAATACATTTAAATGTCTGCAGTCTGGTAAAATGTAAGGGGTGTTATTGTGCAGTAATAGGACATTACATAATGATCTAAATAAAAGTTCATCTGCTCACAATATTATTGCAGGTTTCCTAGAATTGTCCAGGATTTGGGTAAAATAAGATCGCAAGTTCTGTCGTCATTAAAGAAAATATATATGTTGGAAGATGGTCCGCCTAGTCAATACTATTTATTTATTTACCTTTCACCTTAACATCTAGTACATGTTTCGAGAATATTATGCATTCTCTTCCTCAGCTAGTGGATTAAAATTCAGTATACAATAAGACCTGACTAAAATAGGGGGGCCCCCCATTAAATTCAAAACAATGAGTATTACAATGTAACACTTAAAAATTTGGATGGTACAAACATAGAATTAAAATCCCATTTTGTCAAGTACAAAGGTGAAAGGTAAATAAATACATAGTATTGACTAGGCGGACCATCTTCCAACATATTTATTGTTACTAAGTCAATACGGATCCAATCCTGACCATCATGGTCAAGATTATTAATAATTAAAGAAAATGTAAAACAAAGTCCACTCTCCCGTATATACTGTATGAAATAGAACTATAGGTTATATGCAGTGTGCAGTACTAGGCCATCACTTGGCAATATTTGAAATAGCAAACAATTTTGGTTGAAATAGGTTTTTCTATATTATAGCGTACCTAGAAGCACTTGAGCGTATTTGAGAGGCTGGGTAAGGAAATAATACTTGCCAGTAGGAGGGACATATGAGATGTATTTGAGGCAGGGAAAGGTAAAACAGAAAGAGAAGAAAACTAGATTCATCTCTGCACATTTCACTTCTGTTTGTTGTATTAATGTTGAAAAGATTGGCGATTTTTTTTTAAAATCGGGAGCTATTTATTGTTAGAAAGTGGGTAAATTAGCAGTACAAGGTTTGTATGCTTGCTTTACAGCATGCAGAAAGGAAGATACTTAGCATTGTGTGACTTTGGTATTTAGTACCAACTGGGCTGAGTAGCTCAGATGATAAGAGCACTCCAGCCTCATGCCGGTAGATTTACTGGCATATAAAAGATCTCCTGCGGGACAAAATTCCGGCACCTCACCCTCTCCGAAAAACTTAAACAAGTTAGTTAGTGGGACGTAAAACCAATAACATTAATTTATTTATTATTTGCTAATTGGCCAACTAGGGACCACAGTAAGTTTTGTTACACATTCTGGCGTTTACTCAGTTTTCGATTGATGCAGTAAGTTTTCATTAGTTCGCTGTGTATTATTATTATTATTATTATTATTATTATTATTATTATTAAGTACCATGGGGTTAAGCATCTGAACATACAGCAGTACAGGTATCTTCTTCAGGTTGGTGTAGCCTAAATTGTTGTTCTTCTGTTTAATCATTCTTTCATCACAAGCTTGTTACTAACATCAATTGTGTTTTAAAACTTCATTTCCAGATCATAATTCAAAGCTTATTTTACTTGAGGGTAACATTTTTTGGGAAAAATTACATCAAAGTTTATAAGATTACACCTAACCATTCTCAGACATGCCAACTCTCCCGATTTAAGTGGGAGACTGCCTATTTTTTGTCCTTTCTCCCTCTCTCCCGATTGCAGAGACTTATCTCCCCGATTTTAAGAGCACATTTTGTATTCCTGTATTTTTTTTAACCCCAGGTTTTCCCTCGTTTTTTAAGCAGCTGGAGGGAATTGATATTCAGTGGGCACTGGCACGGCAGATGCAATCGGCTGTTTTTGTTCATCATCACCATCTGCAGTTTCCTGCTGTTGGCTGGGTCTGCTTCTGTTTTTGTTCTTAAATATGACAATCTCTAACGTAACGCTTTTTATTTTATCATTTCCACATAGCAATGCTGGCTGTGAGACTATTTTTAACATATTTACAATGACAAAAACTCGATTCAGATCAAAGCTTCCCGAAAAAGAATTCTGGAAAAAATTAAACCTTAAAACCCTTTCAACAACGCCAGTGCTTTGAGCAATAAATCTAGTTCAGAAATTTATGAAGAGGCCCAAGGCAGTTACAATGAAGAGTCATGTGTTCTAAAGCTGAGATACAGGCAGTATTTCAGTATAAATTAGTTAATTAATACGTAAGAGAAATTATGTAAGTGAGTAGTATAATGTGTTTATTCTTCAAAGTTACAACATCAGAGATGTGCTGTAACATGTCAGGATATGCCGCATACAAAT
Organism: Anabrus simplex; assembly: GCF_040414725.1. Lineage (NCBI taxonomy): Eukaryota > Metazoa > Arthropoda > Insecta > Orthoptera > Tettigoniidae > Anabrus > Anabrus simplex. Next base: position 799,730,612 of record NC_090265.1, read on the forward strand.
TTCTTGATTTTTTTTACTTTTGAAAGCTGGCACGTCTGCATTCTTTCCACTTTCCTGTACATTCTCTTTTTACTATTAACCCAGCTAATTCCGAACACACAGTATTTAAGACAGCGTTATGAAGATTCATTTGTAAGAGAGGGAAGACTCGGTATATGACGTAGATCCACAATCAATTGGAGTCATTCAGCTTGACAGCAAGGACATGCCGTAAGTGGCAAGATGTATCTTGGCTCCACAATCATTGATGATGGTTGACTTATCAAAGAGATCAACACAAGGGTAATCACAGACTAGATGAAATGGCAAACAGTGACCTAAGTCACTTATAACTGGAGGACAAAAGATAATCTTAGATCAAAAATCTATGTTACTGAAAGTTGACCTGTAGCACTGTCTGGTTGTAAATGTTGGCCGAATATGACCAAGACAGAAAGTCGACTAGACATAATGGAGACGAAGATGCTGAGGTGGACAGCTGGTGTCGTTGCATCTCCAATGATACAATCCAGTAAAGATTTTACATTGCGTTGGTACAAGATAAAATACGTGAGAACAGTCTATGATGATTGTGATGTGCTAAGACCAGGAGGTAGGTTCCACTTAAGAAGTTATTGGCATGAGACCAAAGGGGCTACGTAGACAGTGAAAGTGATACTCTTCAAAAGATCTGAAGAACATGTCTCTACCCACATATGGCCTTGGACAGAACTTAGTAGCAGACCCTACCACCTGCCAGAACAAATGCTGAAGAGAAGAAGATATATAATATAAAAAAGGAATACAGAGTATGTAAGACTATAATGCTATTAACGGCTGAAAAAGGCTCGGGACACTTCAGATTAGCTGGTATGTTAACTCTTAGCACAATTCTTGCTTACTGCTCAAACAAAGAGTTGTGATAGCCAAGTTACATCATCACTGGCTTCTCACCTTAGTGATCACAGTTCATATTCTAACTCATGCAAGTGGGATTTTTAAAATGGAAAGTTGCATCCCTGTGGTTTGGAGTCCACATAAAACTTGACGACCCCTAGCTGAGATCACAATGCCAGCAGTCAGGTAAAACCCCAAGCAAGCCTGCTTTGCTTACCCTTGTGGCTTTCCCTTCTGGGTCATAAATATCTTCTCCAGCTGTAAGTGGAATTTTTCTTCTTCTGCTGCTGCTGTTTCCCCTTCTCAAATTAAGTTTGAAATGGTTTGTGGATCAATGACTCCCATCTGCTTCTGTCCATTACTCCTTTTTAAACACCCTTTCCACATCTCTCACTCTTCTTCCCAGATCTGCCTCAGTGTGCTCCAATCATCATCTTTTGGGTCTGTCCCCCTATATCTTGTGCCTGATACTCTCATTCCAATACTTTTCTTGGCATTCTCCTTTCCTCTGTTCTCTGCAAGTGCTCAAACCATCTCAAACGTGACTGTTCTATCATTTAATTGAGACTGTTTATTCTGAGCCTTCTGATATCTATTCCATGACAGTGCTCTCTAAACACAGCCTCTCTCTTTCATCACAATGACCTGTAAAATTAATATTTGATTTGGTACATGACAGAACCATCAGAAAAATGATCGAGTTTGCAACACATTTGCTATGAAATGATTATTAGTAGGAACTTTAGTAAATTATTTTATTGTAATATGTTAGTTTTGTCTCTCAAATATTTAATAGAAGTCAGTGACTCTACTTTCTTTGTAACATGGAAAAAGGTGTGAGGAAATAAAAAGTAAGACATGCATGCTTCACAAGTGTGGCCTAGTAGTTAAAGAAGAATGCACTCCAGTTCTATGGTCTGTTGGTAAAAGTGTCCACATTAGAGAAGGCAGCTATAAAGACTTGGAATCACGAAATGTTGGTCCCTAAAAAGGAAATGAACCTGCCCTAAGTAAGGCTCATCATTGCTGTCAATGTGACTAGTTACATATTAAAATCACCGAACTTTACCAAAACAAACTAACCTCAAGGAAGGAGCAGTAATGTAAGTGAATATATTGTTCATAAAGCGTAATTAAGGATTTGTAATTTATCATCACTCTCTTGACTGTGGTGAGCCCATGCTGTAGTAATATACACAAGCAAATACATTACATATGCTGTAAACCAGTAAGACCGGACGAGTTAGCCATGCGGTTAGGGGCGTGCAGCTTGTGTCCAGGAGATAATGGGTTTGAGCCTCACTTTCGGCAGCTCTGAAGATGGTTTTCTGTGGTTTCCCCATTTTCACACCAGTCAAATGCTGGGGCTGTACCTTAATCAAGGCCACGGCTGCTTCCTTTCCACTCCTCGGCCTTTCCTATCCCATCATCGCCATAAGGCATATCTGTGTCAGTGCGACGTTAAGCCAGTTGTAAAAAACAAAACAAAAAAAAAAGCAGTAAGAATACAGGAAGGCATAGGTCTGCAAAACAGTTCTACTATGAAATGAAGAATAATAGTTCAACAATGTACTACTTACTGTTAAGTTAGATTGATCACAAAAGTTGAAATTACCTTCAATTTTGCATGATTCTGATTATGTCAGTAACTTATATAGAAACAAGATTAAATAAATTCTTACCCCCACTAATTTAAGAACTATTAATATGATTGTGATTCACATCAGTTCCTCAGACATATTTATGATAGTGTTCTGAAGTGAGGTTTGTAGAACAGATGACATCACTTTCTTTTTTGGAGGAGTTCTTGCAGAATTTAATTGCTCCTTAGACATCGTAATCATAATCTAAATAGGAATTTGGTGAAATAAGACCGTTGTAGAATCTGCTCCATTCGTCATCTTACACCAACTATGTTCAATGCATTATTCATTTTGAACCTGCTACTATTCTGCTTACCTGGTATTATCCAGATAGATTTACAGTCCTGCAGAAGAAAATATTCATTAATTACACTCCCAATTGTACCAGGCGACTTCATAATGTGGCAGTATAACTGTTGGCAGTACATAATAATCTTGCTAGTTGCAAAAGGAAATAATCACGTAATACCGACATTGCTGACGTCCATCTGAATTGTCTATGGTCTCGAAATCCATCAGTAAGAACTGGAATACAATTGGAAAATACCAACTTCATTATAACTAAAGAATGGTAGGGAAGACAAGACAACTCTGCCACGCACTGGTTCGTCACTGTCACCTGGATTTGAGTTTCCTGGAAAACATGGTCTACTCTCAACAGAATATGATTGGGCCATAGTAACTATGCAGATTTCCATTGCAAATGTAAAAGAATTTCTATGCTTAACTGCAGTTATGGGGCCTCTAAGCAGACCATCCAGTATATTATCACTGAGTGTCCAGAAAGAAAGTACAGTGGCAACATCACTGATTTTGCTGATGCGTTACTACAGACAATTGGTTATATGAACAACCTAAATATAAAGATTATAGTGTGTCTTCTTTTACTAAATCAGATAGCATATATGTATGTATTGTATCTGTAAGGCCATATGCTAAATAAATAAAATCACATAATATCAACATGCGAGATAGCTGCAAGACATCATATCAGCAAGCAGCTTCACTACACTGTATGATTGGCCGTGCAGAATGCAATCCAATAGTTAGAAAATAGCTACTTATCACTACTATGGGTAGTAACAGGGCAGAAATAGCTAGGTTGTGCTCCCTTAGGGATGAAAGTTACATGACATGGCCTATAATAGCTTAGCATGCAATAGTTTTGTTTGACGTGTTATTTGTTCTAATACATTCCAAAAATAAGACTGAGCAGACGTCAAGGTGAATGTTCCAGTATTGTATAGTAAACTTGGCTGTTTACTACCCATACTCGGTAGTCTCTACTAATGTATATAAATGTCTTAATTTTACTTTTACCTGATTCAGTAATTCTTAGATTGTAGGTGGTAATGTGGGATGTGCTTATGCTAAATTTTACCTATCATAAGAAGGGTAATATGCTTAAATTTAAGTAAAATCAGGTGATACATTTGAGAATTAGGATGAGCTTTTATACTGAGAACCGGAATTTCAAGTGAGAGATACCAGTGCCAACAGTCTTCAGGGCTGTTTCTAGATACTAATTTTGTTGTGAATGTTAATGGAACAGTTTTATTTTATTATTTTTAAAATGGTGATGCAATCAAAAAGGAATAGTGAAAAAACTTGGAAAAAAAAATTTTGAATTTGGAAAACTGGGACTTAAGAGCAATAAACGTAGAGCATTGTGTGGTTATGGTATGAAAACTATGAAGAGAGCCTGCTTATTGCATCTGAAAAGGAGTTATCATGTATGAATAATGAGTATGGATTTTTTTTTTTTTTTTTTTTTTCATAATTTGTGTAACAAGCTCTATGTGTAGGAAAAGAGCAATCTTGAGGTACAAATACCAGAAATATGTTGCATCCATTTTAAAGAATATAGAAGGCAGCAAACTGTTTGAGGCAATGAAGTTTAAAAAAAAATATGAAATGAAAATGGAAAAGAATGCTATTTACAAAATTGCTGAGGCTTGAGAAGAAATGGCCTCGGCATTTGAAAAATCCTGGCGTAAACTTTGGCCGACAACGGCAGTTGAAATGATCAAGATGATCAAAATGGAGATGAAGATACACAGGCAATTGTCCAAGATGTGCAAATCTTGAAAGCTGATCAAACTTATGATGTTGATGAGTGGCTTTCTGAAACTGATGCTGATGGCACAACGGAAGAACTAGACGACAATGAGATCATCAGAGCTGTTATCCAGTGTAGACAATACTGAAAAAGAAGTCTATGATGATGAAAACTACTAATCTTCTAGTTGAGCCCATGCAGAAGCTTTTGACTTAGCTCTTCTGTACGTTGAACAGAATTCTTGTTCTGTGCCTGTGGACATTTTGTATTACGGATAAGGAAATGTAAGGATATAGCAGAATATGTCATCTGCCAGACAAACGAGCATTACCGATTGTTTTCATTCTTAAGTGTTTAAGGTATGCCTGTTTATTATTGTATTGTATGTACTTAGGGTACTTTTATTACTAAACTAGCAAGCGTACCCGTGCTCCGCTACGGTATTCTACAATGTATATGCATATCGAAGTAATTTACTGAACATGCAGTAAATAGGATTGTTTTAAAATTGCATGTCTCTTAGCGTTATCCGAGAAACAGCATGGACAGGTCCCCATACGTTGTTTCCAATGTAAAGTGTGGGTTGTGGAATTGTGATGATAACGGCAGGCTCACTTGCCTACAGCTATTCACAATCGAGTTGGGAAGTTTACATTATAATTTGAGGCCCCATTGCCTACTGCGCCGTCAAATTCGATTTGGGGAGTTTTCGTTACAATGGCAGGTCTCCTTTCCAACTTCCAGAGAGATTACAGTTGATGAGTTTGCATTTTAATGGCAGAAAACATCCCTACAGCCAGTCAAATTTGAGTTGTGTAGTTATCATTATAATGAGAGGCCCTTCTTCCTACTGCCAGCCAGCTTACTGCCAGTCACATCAAGTTGGTGAGTTTCCATTAAAATAGCAGGCCACTATGCCTAATGCCAGTCACATTTCAGATGGGTACAATATTGTTTATATAGGCGGGCACTCTTGCCCACAGCCAAACATAATCGGGTAGGGGAGTTTTGAACAAAATTACATGCTCCCTGGACTTCTGCAAGTTAAATCGAGAAGTGAATTATTCATTACAATGGTAGGCCCCCAGTACTAATGCCAGTTACACAGGAGTTGGAGAAGGATCCCATTCCTACTGCCAGTCAAAGTCGATGTGGGGAGTACTGATTACAATAGCAGACACACCATTTCTCCATCGCTAAAAATTGATATCAATGAATATATATACATCGCCATACGAAAGTATACGCATGTTTACAATATTGAAGACCTTCATTTACAGATTAACTGCTGCTAAGCGGTACGTCATATCGACAAACGGATTTACCATAAGACACCATATTTAGCGGCCTAAATGGCTGGTCCTATGATATTTTCTTGCATCTCATCTATTCATGGGTCAGATTGAGTTAGAAAAGTTGAATAGGGTGAAGTTTGGGTAAGATTATCTCACATTGCATTACTTTTCGTATAATCATGTGACAGCTACAAACATGGCATTTGCCTCACATATGGCTACTGGGTGGGTCAAGGTTCGTGTAGAATTTGATGATTCTATCTTTACTACAAGTGATTCAAAGTATGAATTATGCGTGTAAAAAGTCCAAATTTACTTAAAACGAGAAATAGAGACCAATTTAACGGATACAGATACGACAAAGAGTCATCACACCAAGGTTGTAGATCACTGAAAAATTTGAGGATCTTGGAGGTCTTCCGTTGGTTATCAGCTAAAATGTGTAATTTTGCCTAATTTTAATTTTCTAGCTCGCCTGGCAAATTGTGCCACAATCTTGATTTTGGGTGAGGGGGGTAAAATAAAAGACCTTCAGGAAACTACAGCTAAAAAATATGCAGATTTTCATTATTACCCCTTAAATTGATAGCTGTACGAAAATTTCGCCAAAATAGTCAATGCACAGACACACGGTCGTTACAATATGATTTATCTAGATAGATAAGGAATCTGCTCCACGTATAACACCTTTTGGGCTATGTCCGCTAGACTTAGCCTGAAAACCGACCTTTCATGTTATCTCCCTTATTAATCCTCCCGTTGAAAAATGCACATGAGAAAAAGAAATTAGAATTGGATTTCCAAACAGTTTGATCGATTTCCAGTCAGGTTGGTCTTGTACTTTATATATTGTGAGAGAGTAAAAATCACCATTTCGGTCCCCTATAAAACCCCAGTCCATTCTGGGAATTTGAAATGGTATAAACCTTAAAACCTACCCTTGGAGGGGTGAATGCTAAATATAAAGTTTGGTTCAAATATCTCGGTAGTTTTCAAGTTGTAAGAAATACGCTTTATGTGCACCCGCTCTTGCGTTAAGTCCGGTGGGACTTGTACCGAAAAACGGTCCGTTAATGATATCTCCATTATTAATCCTGGTATCGAAATGATGCACATGAGAAAAACAGGTTTAGAAATTAATTTCCATTAAGGCAGGTAGATTTCCATTAAGTCTGGTTGTGTGTATTTTGAGGGAGTGCAAAATCACGGTTTCGGTTTTGTATAAACCCCCAATTAGTTCAGGGATTTAGAAACAATATTTGCCCTAAAACCTACCCAAGGACAGGTGGATTCTAAATATGAAGTTTGGTGGAAATATATCCAGTAGTTTTCAAGTTATAGAAAGAAAGATAGAAAGACAGACAGACAAACAAACAAACAAACAAACAAACAAACTGACAGACACCAAGGAAACCTACCCTTGGACAGATGGATGCTATATATAAAGTTTGGTTCAAATATCTTCAGTAGTTTTCAAGTTGTAAGAAATACGCTTTACACGCACCCGCTCTTGCATTAAGTCCGCTGGGATTTGAACCGAAAAACGGTCCGTTAATGATATCTCCCTTATTAAATCCTGTTATCAAAATGATGCACATGAGAAAAAAAGGTTTAGAAATTAATTTTCATTAAGGCAGGTAGATTTCCATTAAGTTCGGTTGTGTATACTTTGAGGGAGTGCAAAATCACGGTTTCGGTTTCGTGAAAATCCCCACTCATTTCAGGGATTTAGAAACGATATTTGCGCCAAAACCTACCCAAGGACAGGTGGATTCTAAATATGAAGTTTGGTGGAAATATATCCAGTAGTTTTCAAGTTATAGAAGGACAGACAAACAGACACCAAAGCTAAAAATTATGCAGATGGTCATTATTACACCTGAAACGGATAACTGTACGGAAATTTCGCCAAAATAATCAATGTACAGACACGCGGTCGTTACGATTTTATTTATATAGATACAGTATTACAGTTAATACTATTCCCCCTCTGGCATCCAACCTTTCTTGCATTCCAACCATGCCCTCAGGTCTGAAGGTGGCGGATTAATGAGGTTCTGCTGTACTACTGAAAATGCGAATTTGTATATGTTGGTTTTCTCAAGTACATTAATATGTACTTTAGGGGATGCAATAGCCGAATGCCATTCTACCAAGGTCACTGTTTTTTGAATCCCATGCCAGTGCATGTGAAGTTTTTTAAATGGAAATTTTCCTGTCATTCCAATTACTAGACACCGGAAGTCCTGTGGATATGTTCGATACCAGCAGTTGCATAAAACTGCAAGCTTGTGTTTTGGTCAGTGCGAGATGGAATGGCAAAGCCTCTCATATAAGAGAAAGTCATGAACAGGAGAGGATATGAACATTTCTTAATGCTAAACATTGGTATTGAAGATCCATATGTCCCTAACTTTTTAAAAATATTTGTTCTCAGTTTCATTCCATGTAGGGTTTTTTTGCAAGTTGCTTTACGTCGCACCGACACAGATAGGTCTTATGGCAACGATGGGACAGAAAAGGGCTAGGAGTGGGAAGGAAGCGTCCATGGCCTTAATTAAGGTACAGCCCCAGCATTTGCCTGGTGTGAAAATGGGAAACCACGGAAAACCATCTTCAGGGCTGCCGACAGTGGGGTTCGAACCCACTATCTCTCGAATACTAGATGCTGGCCGCACTTAAGCGACTGCAGCTATCGAGCTCGGTCATGTAGTTATAGGGAATGAAAGAGGCTTATATTTATATATTAGCCCCTTCAAGCAACAATTATTATAAAAGGAAAGGAAGTTAAGTATTAATAATTGCAGTTGACAAATCCTCAAATTAAAGTTGTAAGTCCCTTGTCCTTGATTCATTCATCTCATTTCGGCCATCTGTGGACCACATCATTTCGAGTCCCCCTCTTCGGGCTTTGACATTTGTCCAGTACTTCCTCATTTGTTCTTGATGTTGTTCCTTTCTCTCCTGTGTTCATGCCTTTCCCCTTTTTTAGCTTTGGCTTATTTCTGAAAACACTGACATGCTTGATGTTTCTTCTTGAGTGGAACACATTCCAAGATGTTGTTACATGTGACCTCTAGTTGTTCGAGATTCTTTCTACCTCAGTTAACCAGGCCCCTTTGGTTTTCTTTTCCTGAAAGTAGTTAATGGTCTGATTGGCCAATGTTGGTGGACCCATTCACATTGCAAGTTATAAAAGGTAATATTTCTTTTCATATTTATATTTTCATTTTATTTTCAGAAATGATGTGTTGTTTGTTATCTAAAAAATGTAACATCAAAATAAACACTGTATAGTTTACTGAGAAGTAGTTTTTGAGTTACATGTTTTGAAGAAGCTCGCATCAACTCAGAGTAGTTCAAGTACAGTCTTATGTAGGCTACTATAAAGTGGATCAATTTGAAACGTTTCCCTGTTAGGTCATCAGTCCAGAGGCTGGTTGATCCTCAAATAGCACCACCAAAGTCTATGCAGTTATAGGGAAACCAAAATATAATACAGGTTTGATGTCCCTTCAATTACTGTTGGTACACGTACCAAAATTTACCCCTAAAAGTGGTTCTTTCACATGTCAGTAGTATTATTGACACAGGTGTCTCATATAATTATAAGTATTCTTAAATGCCAACTAACTGCACCAGGATTCAACTTTAATACAGGCTGTGAATGTGTAATTGATGATATAACTCAGTTGATCCATTTGAAGTGAGATGGGCAAGACAGATAAAGGTGGGAATAATAAATAAATGTCATGATCCTGACAGGAAAATCAGAAGAGTTGATTGATTTTATGGAGGGGGAATGTGTTGCAATGATGGGACTGAGTGAGGTCAAGTGGAGGGGAAAGGGAGTGAAGAGTAGATGGTACACCCTATACTGGAGTGGAGGTGGTGAGGCAAAGAATGGAGTAAGAATGATTAACAAAACCTGGATGAAAAAGTGGATAGGACAGACTACATTAGTGATAGGATAATCAGAGTATGTACTGTACCAGTGTCTTAACATATGCATCAGAGATAGTAAGACAGCAAGAAATGAAAGTAAAATTCAGGCCAATGAGATGGAGGAGTATGATAGGGAAGACAGGAGAGAGAGTAAGAAATATTGAGGTCAGAAAAGAGATAGGGGTAGAAAAACATTGATAGGATGAAGAAGAATAAGTTGAGATGGTTTGGACATGTTATGAGGATGGAGGAGGGAAGGATACCAAAACAAGTGTTAGAGGCTAAGATAGAAGGAAAGAGGGCAAGAGGGAAGCCCAAAGCAAGATGGATAGACTCTGTCAAGAACAGTATAAGAAAAAGAAGACTGGCCTGGAATACAGTTAGGGCCTACTGAAGAGGGGTGGTGAAAGGAGAGACAGTAGTGGAGAAGTGCCATCAACACCCTGACCTGGCACGAGCTGGACAAGGGGAAATGAAAATGATGATGATTATTGTCCATTGTGATCTGGTCTGTTGTGTCACTTCCTCTGTTGGCGAGTGCCCAGCATTTCACCATCTTACCAGTAGGGTTTATCAAGACTGGCAGAATGGGATGAATAAGGAAAGTAATGAATTGCAGCCACTAGTAAGGTTTCATTAGGCTAATTTTGATATACAGTAGTATAATTTCAAGATTCAATTGAATTTTTAAGGTGACATATTTGTAAGCAGAATGTACAAAAGAATCTTCTTAAGAAGATAAAGTGTCTAGAAAGTTTTTGATGTCAGGAAATGTTCAGTTTTTTAAAAAAAATATAGTCTTGATATATTCAACCAGAGTATAGAAGAAATGGAATCCTTAGTTGGACTTCAAAAATGATCCAAAAGTGGTTTTTGAAAACTTGCAGTTAGGTTGCAGATAATAATTTTGTGTGGCTGTTGCTAGCCTGTCCCTTGTGAGGCAGTACCTCTGACGAGAGTGGGCGACATCTGCTGCATGTGGAAAACTGCGTGTTGTTATGGTGGAGGATAGTGGTATGTGTGGTGGATAAGTTGCAAGAATGTTGGGAACAGCACAAATGTCCTGTTCACAAACCAAGGGAAATAACCAGTTAAGAGTAAAATCCCTTCACTAGGCTGGGAATTGAACCTGGGACCCCAAAGACCAACCAAAGGAATGATAGGTTTAGAAGCTTTATCAGTTCTGTTATTTTGCTGTACATTTGTTTAGTATTCTTGCTGCTTGACAGAATTCCACATGTTTAATGAAAGAGAAAATCGTAACTGTGTGTAGTTTTTTTTGTTGACTCGGCCAGGAATTTGAAGTCAATTAAATAGATTGCTAATCGTCATAGTCTTCTTTCCTTTTTTAAAATACATGGTACTCCATACAGGAAGTTTATTTCTGGCTTTTGTCCACAGCTTAGTGCAGCCTGCACTAGACCAAGACCATACTTATTGCCTGTCATAAAAGCAGATTGCTGGATGTGGACAATTATCATAGTTGTTACAAGAGCAAACCTAACTTCTCAGTCTACAGTTTGCTGTTATATTGGTATTACTCAAGTCTATATACTATTTCTTACATTTGGTGTAATTAATTATAGTGTGTTAGTGAAGTTGATTTTTACTGTAGTGTATTGGAATATCAGCACTTGAATAGAATTTTTGTTTATGTATGACATAACATGACCTAACAAGCTCATGCAGGGAAATTTGTTGGCACTTTTTAGAGAAATTCCCTGGCAAGCCAGCTCCACTTGGGGCTAATGTACGGAAACTAATTCTTAGATTCAGGGAAACAGAAAATCTAAACAATAACCTAAAAGAAAGCGTCATGTTCTAGGAGAAAAAATCTTGATCTAAATATCGGAATGTTCTTGGAAAAAAATCTCTGCATCATCTGGCACAGGAAATAGGTGTCAGAATTCTCAGCTGAGCAACTAAACTTATAAAACTGAAACCTTATAGTATGTTCATAGTCACAGATTTATAACTGTGTGACAATGCAAGTCTAGGGAATTTATGATTTTAGATTTTTGTAGAACATTGGTATTGGAATTTTAGATATGCAACTAATATTCTAAGACAAATAGTCATGTTAATTCAAAGTACAATACATACTGGAGCACAGAAAATGACAGGATCACTAGTACAGGGTAATGACCTGTGCATTCCATTCACCTTAACATGTACAACTTTTATCTGTGAGGAACCTTAAAAATAATAGTCAAAATGAATAACTCATATACTGTAGAGGAACTTATCATATCAGAGCAAAAATTAGGAAGAAGAAATAAAGTAGAAGTGTTGCAAGTCAAGAATGTGTGACTGTGGACAGACACCACTTAGAACTACTCCCATGATGCTGGTTAGTACTTATTATGAAATAAAAATTAATATGTGCATGCTTTCATTGATCAAAGTTATGTAAGTCGTATTGTAAGGGGAACTTGTCAGTCGATCGCCAGTGACTTTTGTGGCCTTTGCTCAATACTGGGTGCATTGAAAAGCAGACCAAGGCCAAAAATAACTCCCTGTATACGAGTATATTTTAGGTGAAATATGAAGCACAATATTTGTCTTATTTTTGGAAGAGGTTTTATTGCATTGTAGTTATTTGCAAATGAATAACTATATAATAGATTCTAAAAATAGAATACAATGGTTCCCAGTCTATAGTTACTAAGAATGGGCTCTTATAATAATGATGGATGTTGAGAGATTCACAAAAAAGACAAATTCATTATCATTGTACTGTGATATTAATCATTCTCTTCCTCCTTTTTTCCTTTGGAAATGTTTGTTCTGTGAAGCATGTCCATCAAGTAAGATGAACTACATCATCAATGTATATCTAATTTGTAGTGTCTTAAATGTAAATGTGGTGCTACTGTATTATGTGATACTGGATTAAGAGGCTGCTCTGGGACTCAGTTTAAAAAGAAAGAAAATTAAATATTTTTCTGGTATAAAGGAAGGTAGGCAGTAAAAGGTGAAAATGTGGCTACTATGAGGATTTTAGTTCAAATCCCTTGAGTTCTGATTAGGTGTATTGCCATGTCCTGTTAGGACAGTCTACACACAGGAAAACAGATTTCAAGTCCTTTGAAGTTGAATATTCATCTGGCGTGCTTTGTTGACAGTGACTAATATAATGATTTCCAAGTTAGGTTTTGTTACAGACTGGCATGGATCACTGTCGGCGCCCAGTGGACTCAACACTATTTCAGTTTTCATCAACAACACACTCCATATAGAGAGATGAAATGTGCTTCCTTGTGCATAGATTATAACACGTACAGTGAAACCTCAGAATGCGAGTAACTTGGTTTACGAGTGTTTTGCAAGACGAGCAAACAATTTAAGTACATTGTAACTTGATAAGCGAGTGAGGTTCCGCAATACGAGCGTCACATATGCCTACGTTTTCGCCTTCCTCCTGCCTCTCTCTTTCCTGGGTGAGTATGTGTAATCACCTCCCGCGTTCTACTTCAGTTGGCGTGCTTCGCTTGCATAATACGAGTGTAAATGTTTTGTTTCTTTCATTAGTGTTATAACTGTTCTGCAACAATGGGCCCAGTGAACGAAAAGAAGGCTAAAAAGAAATTCGGTCGGAAGAAGGAGGTAATTACGATGGAAGTTAAGGAAATGATCGAAAAGCACGAACGAGGTATGCGAGTTGCTGATATCGCAAGATTTTATAACAAATCTACATCAATGATTTGCACAATATTAAAGAAGAAATAAAAGGGATAGATTAAGTAAAAGGAGTTACAAGAGTATCAAAGCAACGGCCACGTGTTCTGGAAGATGTAGAAAAGTTGCTTCTCATTTGGATAAATGATAAGCAACTAGCAGGTGATACTATGACCGAGAATTTAATCTGTGAGAAGGCAAAGACGTACACCAACCTCGTAAGTAAATTACCATGTAGTACACGTACGTCAACAGAAGTCGAAGAAAGATTCGAGGCCAGCAGGGGATGGTTTGATAACTTTAAGACGAGAAGTGGCATCCATAGTGTTGTGAGGCACAGGGAGACTTCCAGTTCGGATGCTAATGCAGCTGAGGCATTTACTGTTGGGTTCCAGAAGCTCATTGTTACAGAGTGTTACCTGCCACAGCAAGTTTTTAACAGCGATGAAATGAGACTTTTTTGGAAAAAGATGCTGAAGGACCTACATTACTGCGGAAGAGAATTCAATGCCCGGTCACAAGCCCATGAAAGACCGTTTAAACCTGTTATTGTGTGCTAATGCGAGCAGGGATTTGAAAGTAAAGTCCCTGCTTGTGTATCATTCTGAGAATCCACAAGCCTTCAAGAAATGCAAGGTGCAGAAGAGCTAGTTAAATGTTATATGGAGGTCCAACACTAAGGCTTGAGCCACTCGTATTTCCTTCATTGAATGGATGAACGAGGTCTTTGGTCCTGTAGTGAAGAAATACCTTTCAGAAAATAATCTGCCCTCAGAGTCTTGCTGGTTATGGACAATGCTCCTGCTCATTCTCCAGGCCTTGAGGACGACTTACTGGAGGAATTCAAGTTCATTAAGGTTAAATTCCTTCCTACCTTCCTCCCAACACTACTCTACTTCTCCAGCCTATGGATCGGCAAGTCATTTTGAACTTCAAGAAGCTATACACCAAAGCACTATTTCAGCGATGCTTCGAAGGGACCAAAGGAACAAACCTTACCGTCCGAGAGTTTTGGAGAAATCATTTCCACATTGTGAACTGCTTGAAGATGGATAAAGCCTGGGATGGGGGTCACTAAGAGAACTCTCACTTCCTCTTGGGAGAAGCTGTGGCCTGACTGTGTTCTTGGACGTGACTTTGAGGGGATTGTTGGTGACCATGAGCCACCTATTACCGGTGAAATTGTGTCACTGGGGAAGACCATGGGGCTGGAGGTGAATGACGTGGACATTCAAGAGCTGGTGGAAGAACATAGCCAGGAATTCACCACCAACGAACAGATGGACCTGCATCGCGAACAACAGGAGGAGGTTATGGAGGAGATCTCGTCCAGGGCAGAGGAGGAGGAAAAGTCAATGGAATCTCTCACTTCAACTGAGATTTGGGAGAAGTGTAAAAATGTGGGAAACAGTGCAAAATTTTGTAGAAAAATACCACCCAAATAAGGCTGTAGCAGTGCGAGTGATGAATCTGTTCATTGACAGTGCAATGTCAAATTTTCGTGAAATCCTCAAAAAGAGGCAAAAGCAACGGTCATTGGACAGGTTTCTCGTTAAAGTTGCATGAAAAGAAAACAATTCCAGTGAGTTAACAGATAGCAGAGATTCTGTTAGTGAAATTCGTGCTGCACAGTAACTCTTCTCTAGTCATCTCTTGTCTCCCTCACATCAGCAATGATTCTGTTATAAGGAAAAGTGCATTTTAATTTGTTTTATGTTATATTTTGTTTTAGAAATGTTATGCGAATGAATATTTTTTGTGTTGTGGACGAATCATCCACGTTTCAATTGTTTCTTATGGGAAAATTTGCTTTGATATACGAGCGTTGGATTACAAGAATGTTGCCGGAACGAATTTTGCTTGCAATCCAAGGTTCCACTGTAACAGGAAAAACACAAATACATGTCGGTGTCGGAGTGTGTTCCTTTCGATGATCATCATCATCATCATCATTATCATCATCATTTCTTCGCTCCAGCAAGCCAGGTGCGGTTGTGTATGACCCTCCTCCAGTTTGTCCTGTCCATTCACTGATGATGATCATATTTGCAATGCCAATTTACATCTCTGATTTTAAGGTCCTTGAAAATCTGCTTCTCCCAAACATCACGAGATCTTCCTCGTGGTCTCTTTTCAGGAATACTGCAGACAAAGTATGCTAAAGGAGTCCTATGGGGATCCATGCTTTTCATGTGACCATACCATTTCAATCTCTTCACTTCAAGGCTTTCCAGCAAGCTTCTTTCCAATCCAAGCTGTTGTCGGATATCCACATTCCTTATTTTATGTTCCTATCTTTCTTTATATAACTTTATGCACACTTGTTTGTTCTTTTCCGTTACTTGTACCCACCTGGAGACATGAGAATATGTGTTCATACCCTGAGGCTGGTTGCATTTTCAACTGATACATCTTCAGTAAATTACTGCTTTTAAGAGCTGTTGACCGAGCTCGATAGCTGCAGTCGCTTAAGTGTGGCCAGTATCCAGTATTCGGGAGATAGTGGGTTCAAGCCCCACTCTCAGCAGCCCTGAAGATGGTTTTCCATGGTTTCCCATTTTCACACCAGGCAAATGCTGGGTCTGTACCTTAAATAATGCCACGACTGCTTCCTTTCCACTTCTCACCCTTTGCTGTCCCATCGTCGCCATAAGACCTAACTGTGTCGATGCGACGTAAAGCAACTTGCAAAAAAAAGAAATAAAATGATGATGATGATGATGCCAGTTTTAGAGGATATTCAAGAATGTTAATTTGTGATATTTTGATTGGTAGTGACCTAAATCATTCTGACTTTCAAAATATTGTTTCATGGATAGAAGCTGTATAGATCATTGTACCACTTATGTTCATCATTGATCCTCTATGTCTCTCTTTAAGGATATCGTGTTACTAAGATGTGTATTATGTCTTCTGTGGGTTAAGTGGCATTACTTTCCCTTATTGTGCCTGGTTATATTCTCATCTTTCATGTCTCCCTTTCCTTTAACAGTCCTTTCTTTATATCAGAATTTTACACTAATATTAAAGTAGTTTTCATTTATACCTTTTGTGACCTGTGGTCTTGTGTTCCTTCTTCTTTGGAAAAATGTTGGTCTTCTCATTTGAACTGATGACAAGAGTTAAACTCTTTAAAGTGGTCATATGTTCTGTATCTTACACACTTTTCTACCTTTTGATTTGAAATTGTAGTTTCAAATTGAAGAAACTCTAATATTAGAATCTTAGGTATAGTGAATTTGTTGTGTAGTTCTTATAAAATATATTTGATTCATACGAATAAAGAAAAGAATGCTCATGTAGTCTAAAGAAATAGACGAACCAACTAAGAAGTTGTTATCTCTTTCAAAGTTGTTTCCAGTGCTTTTATTAGGCAATACTGAAAGGCTGGGAACCATTGTCTTAACAGAGTGTCAACGATTGATGTCTTTATTAATTGTTTCTAGCCCAAATGTGTACTAGGCTGCATTAAAGAGGAATATTGTATAGCTGCCTTTCATTATGTTTAATTTTAGTCATTTATTTAATTTGATATATATATTTTACTTACTGTATCTACAGTATGTAAGCAAATATGTTACTTAATGTTTATATTTAAATGTTTGTTATTATAGAAGTTATGAATAATTAACATTATATATAAAAAAAATATTGAAGAAAGTATGGGCACAAAATTAGATTTGCTCAGAAAAATGAACTACAGTGTGGTTCACTCATAAACAAAAAATTATTAAATTTTTTAGATCGTTTATAAGTATACAGTAATCCTAAATGAAATTCTGTAAATAGTAAGAGATATCTAATAAAAGTAAGTTCTGTGTATTAATTATGTGATTTTACAATTTATGAATGCTTCTTTTTAGAAAGGAGACATCTACTTTATATGTTGTAAACCACATAGAACTTTAGATTTAGTTCTGTATGCTGGGAGAGTTTATTAGGTGTATGAAATAATGTTTCATTTTTGACTGATAATTCTAAAACTGATGTGTTTCATCTAAATCCAAATACTTTACTGTCCTTTCCTGATTAATTCTGCTTTGTTATTGCTTATTTTATTTAGATCTCTATAATCAGAATTAACAATATTAACTCTCACTCAGATGTGTAACTATATGAACAGAACTTATATTTAAGAAGTAGTTATTGGTTATTTATTCATTTTTGCTGTTCATTATTATTTTATTTTAAAAATTCCCTATTTCTATGGTTGCCACTGCTTAACAGGTTGTAAAAATACTATCTAATAAGTCATATTAGCATGGAATATGGAAAAAGTCCACTGTTCTAGCCCTTCAGGCAAGCAACTCAATGTTGAAAACATCCTAGGGATATGAGCTACAAATTTTAGTTAAATAAAATATAACAAAGTAACTTAACGTGGAACTAGATGGCCCGAACAAATAATATACATAAAAGGTATGAGAATATATTCCTTATTTGTTCCTAAAAGTTACAATCCTTTTCTTAATCATCGTTATCCGGTTGATTAGATTAGCAGTTTGCCTTTTTCTATCACTACGAGCGCTAATGTGAGTCAATGCTGAGTTTCACTTAAGCCCTTATAACTACGTTCGGTGTGGACATTTTTCAAAAAATAAAAAAAATGCCTGAGGGTATTGAACCAAGGGACACTTTACAGAAAGAATTATGTAAATAAGAAAATTTGGCTAGGATATGAATCAAAAAGGAAATGAGTAAGGAAACAAACAATTTTAGGCTGTTTTTCCGGAACTGCATTTAGGCTGGAAGTTATTTTTTAAATTTGTTTTTTTAGTTTGATAGAGCTATAGACTCACAATTTGAAACCTTTCTGTGCCCTTTAGCACTTCAACTTTTGGCACAATTCAGGAAATTACTTAATTTTACATTTTTCATAGTATGGAGATCCTATTTTGTCATCGTCGTCATCATCATCAGTGTCCCACTCCAATTGCCTGAGTGTGGTTACCCCTACTTTGTCTGCTAAGAAATGTTTTTAACATTAAAATCTTTCACATACAATGCAAAAAGGAACTAGGAAAACACAACACTATTGACTGTACAGATGGTTCTCAAAATTAATACTGAACTGCAGGTGGCAGCTACCGTTAACTAAAGTGAAACTGTGGCAAAAATAATGTCTGTTAATTGTGAATAGAAAGGTAGCTGAACCAGAGTATTTCTCAAGATACTTTCTGAAGCATTTTGGTTTAAAACCATTCTTGTCAAAGCAGAACAACTCTCCCAACATAAAGAAATTATTTAAAACTATTTCATTTCCACATAATGTTGTTCTTTAATTTCCATGATCTATTTTGTGATGCACTGACACAGACATCCGATAGATTTTTGTAAATATTTTTGTTTAAAGTGTACGGAAAATTTTGGGTTCACAATTCTCATAAATTGCTCAACAATTTGTTACAGTGTAGGCTCTCTCTTAACCTGGGTTTAAGGTGCATATTGTTACGATCATTCTGTAATGTTAACAAGAGCAATAATAAAACAAAATTTTAATATTGACAATATTAGGAAATTATGCTTCCAAACATTCATTTATTTTATTCACATGTATTAATTGTGGAAATGTTTGCTGTAAAATTAAAACCATCATTATCATTGTCACCATCACCTAAGAAATTATTGTGTCGGTTAGAACATATTTTATTTGATGCTGTACAGTAAATGAAAAAGTAGTTTTCAGGTATTGAAATATTTTTGCGTTCACATTTGAATTTGTGTTGTACTCTATATTAAGGAGAGGGAATTCTGGTGAATTCTTTGTTTTATCCACATGAGTTACAAAGTAGGTTTAGGTGTGAACTACTGAAAATAAATTGAGGAGAAAGGGTTTAAGAATGCAATTATTTGCACATACATTGTGTTGTTGCATGAAAAACAATGAAATAGTTTCCCATTGTATAAAATAGTATTGGAAATTCACGTGTTTCACTTGTATTTCAAGGAAGGCAAATCAAAAGATTATGTGCCATAGAAGTATTTCTATTTTAAATGAAAGACCAGCATTTTTATTACGTCACTCATATCATCTGAAGAACCACCTTTCATTGTAAACTGGGATCATTGGCTATCTTCTGTTTATATTGATTCACTCGCGTAATGTCAGTACAGTGGCCCCTTTGTGGGAGGATATTTGCTACATACCAGAAAATGTGATTTACTGTTCAAATTTCTTGGGAAATGATAGTTGAGAAAAGTTTTAGGATTGTCTGTACTTGTGCTTTGCTTGGGCAAGCATTGTCTGTCAGGAAGGAGAAACCTTTCCTGTGCATTGGAGAGTAACTAAATAGCTGCTAGATTTTTGAACTTTTTGTGAAGCATGCAAAGAGCAAAGTTATTAGTGATGATCTGATTTTAGTCTGGGATTTTTAAGTTACTGTATTGTAGCATCTTCCTATATCACATCTTCAGAATGAAACTTCCCAAGCCAGAACTAGTTTTGTGAGTTAATGATTGATGTGTTTATTTATACCAGATACTTAATATTACAGGCTATATCTGTGACTTTTCTGTCTAGCGAAAATCCAGTGCACATTTCACATATTTTCACATAGATCCCTTGTTTGACACCCTTACTTATCTCACTTGTGATTCATTATCTGGTTTGTTACATATATGGCAAAGCCCACTGGACTGCTCAACAGACCGATAATACTTTTCCGATTCTATGGGGCTACTTCTGCTTGTGTCTATATGACCAAACTTCCATTGCTGGGGTGTGTGAAAGCCAAATGGCATCGTCGGTGGCTTCTCTCTGAGGCAACCAATGCATGTGGGATTTTTGAAGTAAACTGTCACATCCCTGTGGTTTGGATTCCTGTGGCTATGATCACAATTCATGTAAAATTAAAAGCTTTTATTTGCTTACATTGCCGAGAGAAAACTTTGTGGCACCTGATATACTTATGCAAATGAGCATTTTTCATTCTTTTCTATTAACTACATTTTCTAATTCCTTATCTGCTGTTATGAGAATACTGTCATCCACATAGTGTACAGATTTGCCTGACAAGTTCCCAGGAAATCCATTAATATATACAAGAAAAAGTAATGGCACTACTACTGACTCTTGGACCACTGGTATTATTAAATTGAGTAACTGAGTGTTAATTGTCAACAATTATCTTTTGACTTCAGTTATTGAGGAAATATTTAATTAATGATAGTTGAAGACCCTTTAACTCAATAGTGTTTAAATTTAGAAATTAGTATCTCATGCAATACTTTGTCAAAAGCTTTGCTGAGATCAATAAGTATTGCACAAGTAATTGAGTGGAACTCAAAATTATTTGTTATTTCAGTGATAACACATTTTACAGCTTGTTGATTTTGTTGCCCTGAAACCAAATTGAGAAGTATTCACTAAGTTGTTATACTTTATTATATTTTGAAAGTTGCATTTTTGTACAGTATTCTGTTATTTTTCTATAAGATTGGAAGAAGTGCTACTGGGATATCTGGACTATTTCTGTCTCCTTTCTTGTACAGGGGAACTATGATTGTAATCTTCAGGCAGTCTGGAAAACCCCTTCGTTGAATGCCCAGTTTATGAGTGTAGTTCGGGTGAACACTATTAAATCGATAATTTCTCTTAAAAGGGAGTGGAGAAATTATAATAATCTTCTGTTTTAGAATTGCTGTGTTCTGTAACTATTTCATTAATATCACCCACTGTAACTTCTTCCTATGTAAACTTTAATCTGTCAGTTGAATTGTGTCCTTGGTGTTGCTGGTTATCTAACATATTCATGACTGTAGGCATCTCAATCTTCGTTGTTCATTGTTCTAACAAACTTCAACATGCACATACTCTCATTTCATGCAAAATAAGAAATATCTTGTTGATACAGAGAGTAAACAATACATGTGCAGAGAGTATTTTAGCTCTTACATTCTAAAGTCGTTTGAGGTGCTTCAATTCCATAATGCTTTTATTTTCTAACAAGCTCTAACATCTATAATCTATATACTCTAAATATAAAATAAGTTTTGTCTGTACATTGCTCAGAATTTGAAAAGAATGGTATTTCTGTATCGGTCATGTCCACAGTAACAAGGAAATGCACTTCTTACTTTTCCATAATTTCTGTCTATTTGTATGTATGTACACGCATCACACGAAAACGGCTGAAGAGAATTTAATGAAAATTGGTATGTAAAGTCGCCAGATGAGCCACTACAATCTAGGCTATAAATAATTTTATTCACGCTGAGGGAAATGGTAGTTTACGGGAAGGCCTAAAATTTAATTCTCAAATATTTATATTATTAGTAGTCCTATCGATAAATACTACATAACTATATAGAATTAAATTCCTGATCATTTATATCTTATACATATTTACCGTACCGGCTATAATAATAAAGATATTCATGAATTTGTATTTTTTGTTGCTAAGTCCATATCAACGTCGAGCCACGAGAAAATGGGTTAACAGATTTTAATGAAAATTGGTATATAAAGTCAGGGAATAAGAAACTACAGTCTAAGCTATAAACAATTTTATTCACCCTGGATAAATCATAGTTTAAGGGAAGGCGCCAAAAAATTATGTACCTGTGTTATTAGTTCTATCAAAAAGTACTACATACAAAAGTTATAGATAATACAGTTTCTGATAATTTATTTTTTGTTCAGTTTATCTTTCGCAGATAATTTTTACATCTACACGCAATTGCGAAGCGAAGGAGCCTCTACTCTAGTCAAATGCCATATAGCAGGATTCAACACGGGACCTTATGATTTACCTTCCAAACAAACAGCACAGATTTTATGTGTGCACGCTTTAAAAATCTACATTTTCTATTCAAGCCTCAACTAGTTAACGCAATCTCATATATTGCTTTTCAACATTCACATGTGTTTTTATGTTTCGTATATATATGGTGACACAAAGTAGGAAAGATCACATTATGAAGATAAAGTTAGAATTCAAGAGGACAAATTGGGGCAAATATTAATTTATAGGAAGGGGAGTTAGGGATTGGAATAACTTACCAAGGGAGGTGTTCAATATATTTCCAGTTTCTTTGAAATCATTTAAGAAAAGGCTAGGAAAACAACAGATAAGCAATCTGCCACCTGGGCGACTGCCCTAAATGCAGATCAGTATTGATTGATTGATTGATTGATTGATTGATTGATTGATTGATTGCACAAAACTCATACTTCAGAATCTGACATTTTATAGTGTCATTTATACCTACAATGCAGGTCATTGAATTTTAACATATGTTATATTCCTACAGTTATCATTAAGTGTTCATAATAATGTCTATTCATTAAGACTTTAAGGACAAAACTAATTTGTTTAAAAAATTAAGGCAAATTAACATTGAGCAACAAGATTCTATCACAATATAAGTACAACTGAAGGTTCAAGAAACTAGGAAGTGCAACCCACAAGACTAACAAATTGTGATCAATACATAGAATTTCAGAAAAACTTATGCCTATGAACAATCCAAACTTTTATGAATGTGTTTTTATATATGTTATTCATGAAAAGACAGTGAATATCAAGTTCCAATTCGACAATTGCCCCAATCATGAGAATAATTTTGACATATTACCGTCGTATGACATTCTTTGTTAGATCTAGTGATGTTTTATGATTGCATGATATGTTATATGCGATTGTGTGAGCAGCTGAAGATGACCTAGAAAGGTTGAAACTGGTCCTTTAGTATTAATTTTTAATTTAATAAACAAGTATTGATTAGGTGAAAGTCTTCTTCTCATTGTAATTGTGTATAACAGCAATACAGAAATGAAACATAGATTATGATTACTGGTATTCAGTTTTACCGTACTAAATATGATAAGAGTGGTATTTCAGAGTCGGAAGAAAACTAAATGTGAAGGCCTACAATGTCGAAAGCTCATAACATTGATCAACATTAACGTTACATTGACCATTGTTTGTTGTGATGTTCTTTGTCTCTTATGCTGCCACTCAACTCTGATATATGGGATTACTGCTGCGTTCTGAGTATAACAGCCTGTCTGAATATTGGCGAGAAATAGCTGGAGAGTTAGAAAACATTCTTCTGTAGCATGCCATTCCTCTGGTTCATCATAGTATTCCAGCTATTCGATCCCTACTCTGACGCGCTGTTTTGAATGAGCAGTGTTGAGAAGAGTGTTCATGGATCACGGCTGTCTGCTGCTTGGTCATTCCAGCTCTGTAATTGTGGTCTGTTAGATCGGCAGCGTAGTACTGTTCGTTAAAAGTGAGAAAATGTGTGGTGTTTCATTTGATCTAGTATTTCATATGAAAGCATTGCTTTTAATCGCTCCATTCCTACTGACATCATTGTAATGACCTATGTTCATTTCAGTTGGGAAAACCACTAAGACAGTCTTTCTGAGGATGTAAAACGGCAGGTAGAGAGTGAGTGTCTGCCATTATAATGAAAACTCCCCAGCATGATTGTGACTGATGGTAGACAAGCAGGCCTACCATTACAGTGAAAATTTCCTAACCCATTCTTCATAGGAGAAGACGTTTGGTGACTTCCCCGTCGCTTTTTTAGGGTAACATTAAGAGCTGTGCAATTTAATACAATCTTGCTCACAATGTGTACACTACGTAACCTAGAATTCTGTATGCAATGTAGAATTCCGTAGCGAAGCACGGGTACATCAGCTAGTTTAAAATAAGAAACAAAGAGTAACAGTATCTGTGACTACAACTGTATAATTCTGTTAAAGCCAAATAGTATAGCAGTGTGTTTGTTAGTTGTGTATCCAGTCATAATTAGTTTTGATATGTGCGCTACCATAGCATAAGGGTTTAGAGTTATTAGCTGCCATCCTCAGAGGCCAAGTTTCAATTCTTGATTCTGTCAGAGATTTAAGAATGGCGAGAGGGCTGGTTTGTGGTTCAAATGATGCATAACCTCCATTGGGGACACAAATTTACATACTAGTTTCAATATACAGCAATGAGCCCTTACATTATGACCACTTACCTAATACGATGTAGGACCACCTTTCGCCCGCAGAACCTTGGCCACTCGGCAAGACATTGATTCAGAGAGGTGGCGGAAGGTATCGTGAGGGGTACCACAAGCGTGACAGCAGGTCCTCCATTTGGCATACACTGCTGGGTGGTGATGAACCATGAACCCTCTTCTCCAAGTTGAACAACGAATGCTCAGCGGAATTCATATCGGTACTCTTTGAAGGCCATGGCCTTAAAACAAATTCACTATCATGTTTCTGAAACCAGTCCTTCACAGTCCTGGCAGCTGAGGCATGGCACATTGTCCTTTTGGAAGTGGCCGTCACCATCAGGGAACACTGTTGACATGAATGGATGGACTCGGTTCCTAATTATGTCCAGATACCTGTTAGGGATTCGAGTATCATAATGAGGGGCTCCAGTGTGTCCAATGGAAACATCACTCAGTTCATCACACATCCACCACCCCGTCTTTGCCTGACTGCGGAACCATGCCATAGACTCCAATGGAAATTGGTGTACACATGCTTGGTCAGGAATCTAGATTCATCAGAACAGGTGACCTTTTTCCAATCATCCACGGTCTAGTAGCGATGATTTTGCGCCTGCCTCATTTTTCTGCTTTCGATGGAGTGCAGTCAGCATTAGGGTACAACTGGATTGTAGACTCCACTATCCCATTTGCAGCAGTGTTCAATGAACTATGTGCTAGGAAACATTGTACATGTTGGCGATTTCTTGAACTGTGGCCCTGCAGTTGCTCTGAGTAATGTCCGACAAGCTCCGCTGGCCTCTGTCGTCAATGAGCTGATGTTTGTCCGTCATTGCACCACTTTCGACAAGGGCTCACAACAGCGGCACAAGGGCAGCCTTCAAGCCGCACTGTTTCAGAGACTTTGGTACCATGACCTCATGCGATCATGATTTACCGTCTGTCAAACGTAGAGATATTGGCAGCATTTTCCATTCTGATGTTGGAGACAGTACAAACGGTAAGTCTGTAGACTGCCCTATACATACCATGCTACCAGCATGTCAGTGTTACTCTCCCCACTCCAGATGCACTGAATGTTGCTGAATCGGGGTGGTCATAATCATAGCCTGGATTTTTAGGCATCAGTAGATTAAAATGCAAACTGATTTAGCTGGTAGGAAGTGTCCTCTAGTCCAGTGGTATTCAAACTGTGGTACGCGTACCACTAGGGGTATGCAGGGTCTTCTCAAGGGGTACGCAAAATTATTGTAGCTTTTGTTTCCAGTGAGCAGTTCAGAAAAGAGTTGAACCTGCTCATTTTCAATAAAATCTTGTTTTGATGTAATGTTTTAATCTACCACTACACAGAGTCTCCTTTCCCAACTATTCATTCTAAAATATGTGCCAGTTTGTACCTCCCATTGACTAGGTTAAAAAAAATTTAAAAAAATGAAATTGCTTACTCTTGCTGCACTGCTCTTTTAATTTTTTTCAAAATTCACTCATTCAAATGAATTTTTTCGATAGCAGTATATATAGTACAATAGTAATTGTTACGTTAATAATAATACTCATATGTAATATCATTGGAAGGCACGAGAAAATCATGTTTCTCCTTGTGAAGACTTGCCACGTTGCCTGAGAAGAGAAAAGAAGACTCCAATAGTTGAATAATTGGGATATCGTTAAGCAATGAAAATGCCAGGAACAGTTCTCTGGCTACTGCTCACCGCTCAGTTTTGGGCCTTCTTCTTTAAACTTTACTCTGAAGAATTTACAAGATTTCCTTTGCCCAATGACGACATATATACACAACACGTTATTTTTATTATTGGGGAACAGGGTGGTGTAGGGGCTTAGCTGATTGCCTGTGTCTTCCTGGCGACTGTGGTCTGATTCCTGGTGTTGCTGGGGTGTGATTTTCAGTTGTAAATCCTGTGGTGTCCGGAAGGCATGCAACCTTAAATCTCCAGCCACAACTCATTCACTCTGCGTGCAGGGACCTTGAGCAAGCGCGATAAGCTGCAGAAGATGATGATGATCATGATGATTATAGTTAAAATATTATTTTCATCCAACAACAGTAATTTGTTATTTCTGATATAATCGCAATATACCATTTTCACGCAAATAATACCCACATATTTAAAAAAAAATTGAGGCACGAAATTGGGGTGCAGGTTTTATTTGCGCCAATGTTGGCATTTATTATTTTATTTATTTTCAAAATCAGCCTTCCTAAAGTTAGGGTGCGGGTATTATTCGCATAAATACGGTACTCGTACTTCGGGGGTATGAAGGTAAAACAGTTGGAATTTAGGGGTACGCCAACCAAAAAGTTTGAATTCCGCTGCTCTAGTCCATTCCTCTGTAATGTAGCTAGAGTAATGTAAATTCTAGTTTTTAAAAATGTTGTATCGCTAATGTCATGTTAGAACCATTATGCAGACTTGAGTACTCACTTCAGTAATTTGGCATTCTAACATCTTGCTGCTTATAAATACATGTTCTAATCATAATGCAATGACTCATCGGTGTATATGAGATTTAAAATGAAACATTGAATGGTTTTATCTGAAATGATGTCAAAACTTTAAAACGGTAACATTACTGAGTTCAGCATGGTTTTAATTTTTATGTTATGAAGAAAATGTTTAATTCTGAGTGTGAATTAACATGCTTGGCTTCAAAAGTGGCTCATTCTAGCATAAATTGAAGATGTAGGAATTCTCATTATTATTAAATCTTGCATGCTTTGAAATGGTGGAAATTAAGTTTCAATCTATGAAATATTAATATCTAAGGTATGAAATGGCCACCTTCATAATTTTTTGAATTTCTATTTGTCTTTTGATCATTTTTATTTTTGCTTAGCAGTCAAACTATTTAGAGCTCAGCATTTAAATTATAAATTACTTATATAGGTTGTCTAGAATACGAACTCTAGTACGACTATCATATTGATTTTGCTGAGACAATTGGAGAAACATGTTGCTCTCTCAAGTTTGGATTAGGTGAAAAGAAGAATAATGTAGCTGCCTTTTTTGCTAGTGGTTTTAATGTCGCACTAACACATTGAAGGATTTTGGCACCGTAAGGATTGGGAAGGGCTAGGATCGGAAAGTTAGCAGCTGTGGCCTTAAGGTACAACCCGAGCATTTGCTTGGTGTGAAAATGGGAAGCCACGGAAAACAATCTTCAGGGCTGCTGACGGTGAGATTCAAACCCACCGTCTCCTGAATGCCAGCTCAGAGCTATGCGACCCCAACCGCACGGCTCAGTTCATGTAGTCTCTTAAAAGTTTCTCTATCAAATATGCACTGTTGAACCAGACAAACTATTGAGAGAATAAATAATTTCATGATTTGGGAACTAAAAGTTTTTGTGCAGTATTTTTTCCCTCTTATTTTATAGTGGTTGGAGTTAAAATGGATTCATTTGTTACCTCCTACTTGTCTATTACCTGTTTTGATGTTCTTGAAAGAGTTTAATATTGCAGTGCAGGAACATTGCACCAATGCATTTGTTATTTGTATATATATATAAGAGTATTTAAACCCAGATTCAGAGTTAAAAGAGTTCAAAGATGTAATATACTGGAGATATTCTTCCAGTGACAGAATAAAGAAAATGTGGAAATGAGTGTGTTTTCCTCTCTTTTTTCATAGCTTGTAGAAAAAATACTGAAGACTTTTCAGGTAAACTCATGTAAAAGAGGAAAACTATCCATGCAGACTGTGGGGTAGGAAGAAGTGGTAGATAAAGGCTTTCACTATTTGTAACCTTCGTTCCAAATGACATAGAGTAGTTAGCCATATGCTCGGCCACTTTTTCCTCCAGAAACTAACCTGATACTCATTTCCTTCGTGGACTGAGTGAACAGAGGCCCATGCTCCTCTATAGAAATGGAAGTTTGGTTTCTAAATTTCTTGACTTCCTAACAGGGCACCGATCCCATGTACTTTCAAATAAACTGAGGATGGAGAGAAAGATGATTTTTTGTGGAACCATCAACTTCCTGAATTTACAGATTGTTACTGTTAAGGAACCACCAAAATGTTATACGATTTTACGAAGGCTGTAAATAAAGTAGTAGCACTATTGATAGAACGCAATATTTAATGAACTGGCAAGTACAATTGCATTACATTCCTTCATCGTAATCACTCGCAAAGTCTATTACCTTTCGCCAAATGTTGGGAAGCCATTGGGGACCGTGTTCTCTATTGAGGATAGGGATGGAACGCCCTACTGCGCGGAGTACAGATGCCATATGAGGAAATTGGTGGCTTTGGAGGGGTTCCTTCAATTTTGGAAACAGGTCAGAGTTGCAAGGACTCATGTCTGGTGAGTACAGAGGGTGTTCCAAGACCTCTCATTGCCACCCGTGCAATAAGAGCTTGACATCATTTGCGACATGACGAGCGTTGTCATGCAACATGATAGGGTGATTGTCTCACAATAAACGTGGAGGTTTGCGCCGCACAGCCGGACACAAATGTCGCTCCAGAAATTGGCAATAGTAGTCACTGTTGACAGTTTGTCCCTCAGGGGTAGCATACATAAGAACAACACCTTTGAAGTCGTATGCCACAATCAGCATAAGCTTCACCCGACTGGGTTCCTGCTGAAATTTCTGTGGACGTGGCAAACCTGAGTGATGCCATTCATTTGATTGACACTTTAATTTAGGCTGATAGGCTCGTGCCCATGTCTCATCAGTAGTGACAATACGCTGCAGAAACATGTCTCATCCAGGTGGATGCCAGCCAGTGCATACTGGTGCCATTTCTGTACATTGGTGAGTTGATGAGCAACTCATTGGGATGCAATTTTCCTCTTATTAAGACATTTCGTCTGTATGTGCCACACCATTTGATGACTGAAATCTATCTCTACAGATAATTCCCAGACAGTCCATTGATGGTCTACAGAAACAAGACCACTCACGATGTCAGTCTGATCGTGAGGAACAGACGGCCGACCTGTGCGGTGCAAATCCGCAGTCTCATTCCGACCCGCATGAAATTCCTTGACCCATCTTGCAACCGTCCTATATGGTAAAACATACTCGCTACATGCTTTACATAATTCTCTATAACATTCTGATGCATTTTTGCCACAGGCAATCTCGATTTTAATCCACGAATGTTGATCACCTTTTGGAAACATGCTTTAGAGCAGTAAAATTGACATTCACTTCAATATTACACGTTATAATTCTTATGTTAGGTCCGTATTGAAATGTACGCAAATACAAAGTATGTTACAAGTGTTTTTTTTTTAATATCCACCTATTCAGTACAAAGAGATCTCTTTTTAGAAATTAAATATTATTATAAAATGTTAAGGGACATGTTTTGCCCATATTAAGGGCATCATCAGCCTCAAACTCAAACCTGTATGGTGAAAAATCAGGATCCTGATTGTTTTTGCAAGTCGTAAAAAGAGGACATCAATGTAGGTGTTTGTGTAAACAAAAAAATTATTAGAATGTTCTTAGTTAAAATCGTAGTATCAAGCTGCATGTCATAAGTTCACACGATTATACTTTCTGGAGCGTTGAGTCAGTGCGCCCAAGAGCCTGTTGGGGGTAGAGCAATAAACAGCTCAATCTTTATAATGAAACAGAAATGTGTTTCCTTGAATACATTTCTGTATGCTTTTGGGTGTATTGACTCAACACTCCGGAAAGTATAATCATGTGAACTTATGACATGCAGCTTGATACTATGATTTTAACCAAGGACATTCTAATAATTTTTATGTTTAGACAAACACCTACATTGATATCCTCTTTTTATGACTTGTAAAAATAATCAGGATCCTGATTTTTCACCATACAGGTTTGAGTTTGAGGCTGATGATGCCCTTAATATGGGCGAAATATGTCCCTTAACATTTTATAATAATATTTAATTTCTAAAAGGAGATCTCTTTGTATTGAATAGGTGGATATAAAAAATATTTTTAAAAAATAACACTTGTAACATACTTTGTATTGACTTCAATGCCAGACAGCAACAACACTCCCAACTAGATGCCCATCAGATGCACTCTGCACATCAACAACAGTGCCACCTGACCTCTCCCATATCCTATTTGTGTATGCCCGATCTCCTGCAAGTGTCTAGACTATGTTACCACTACTTTATTTTCAGCCCTCGTATTTAATATCGCATCATTTTAGGAGGCTTGTTAGTGTCTCAGTGTATAAATAAAACCTGTTAGGTTAAAAAGAAGAGATTGTTATAGGAAGACAAGTACTGTGAGGCTGGAAATCTGCCAATTTAGGCTGGGGTAAAATTACTTTTTCTTATGATATTCGAAGTGTTCGGCAAGTGAGGAGTTCAGGTGTGCTGACTTTGTAGCAAAGATTTAAAAGATCCACACACACCATGATAAGAATAAGTACATAGCGAAAAATATGAGCTGTAGTTTGAAAGCAGACTTGTGAAAATTTTAGTAAGAGTTTTTGTAAATGATAATACAATATAGGCTGGGCTATTCATTTATTCAACACAAAACACGGTGACATACAGAAGTAATATCAGAGAACAGCTAACCATTGAAGGAATGGCTGGTATACTTTCTTAAAAAAAAAAACACAACTTTATTGTATCGTGTAACATCTATAATTATATAGGACAACAACTTGAGCAAATTAAATTTCATTCCAACTTTCTTATTGTTGCATGTACAGAATTCCCTGCTCTTGCAATGATTCAGGTGTTTAGCTAGACAGTGAAAGTGATGAGTAAAGATCATAAAATGTACATGAAACTAAAATAACTGGATAAATGTTCCAGGATTTCATTGGTTTTTCGCTTAGAGAACAACTGCCACCAATGTCGGACATCAGCTCTTGGGGATCATGTAGTTACAAAGAGCAATTACATCAGTTTCATGGATACTGAGGTAATTGCATGCAAATCAGATTTCAATAGGATCATATGGAAATTTCTGAAAATGTAGAAGAATCATTTAAATTTTAATTTAAAAAATAGGTTATTACCTTAGAAACTTGGACTTCCCTCTGCTCAATGCTATGAATTAAAAAATGAGTAGATCCAACATTCAGAGTGATTTCACACCCAAAGATGGCTATTTATGAGCATGCTGCAATCAACGTCACTTGACATTTCAAATTTCGCTCATTCTAACCGAGGCTGCAGTGCAAAGCATTTGGATATAAGAATAAAATCATACCTGAAAATTCTTCAGTAAGATTTTAATGTTGTACTTTGTCTTTCTTCTTTCTTTCTTGGGAATATTTCTTTTAGTTGATATGAGGATCACCAAATTTTATAATGGAATAAAGTATGAAATCTGAATTCTATGAAGTGTTTTATTTAGTATGCGTGTTTTAGGTATAGTAGCCTATATATTATGAACTCCTATTGACATTCGTGTAAAACTAGATACCCCACTGTAAATGACTGACATTTTGTTCTCTAAAGTTTCAAAATGAACTCTTTTTTTTTTTAAGGTGAAGAAATGGATGTATTGGAATGATGTTTTATAACAATACACTGTGAGACCTTTTCAACTTTATTTCATTTATTTGATTAGATTGATCTTATTGAACTAATGTACAAATAATTTTTGTTTGACAATTAGAGTTATATTAAAATATTGTGCAATCAGTTTGTGAATATGTGACTACACTGTCTTTACATTTAAGTATGATAAAAGATTATCATTGCATTATGTATGTTTAATTTAATGATTATTAATCATGTTAATGAAGTGGAGTATAATGTTAAAATGATGTAAGATTAACTTTGTGAAAATGAAGATTTTAAACTGCTCATTTTATCTTCCTTAATACGAGATGCTACCCAGAATTTCTAAGAATTTGCTCATAAAAACATAATACAGCGATTCCAACAATTTTCTCATTTTTGGAAACACTCCACAGAAGTCTGTCAACTTCAGTGTGTTCCTGTAATTCCGCTTGTATCTGTTCAGTTGAGTCAAAACACCACTCTTTCAACCAGAGTTTCATTTTAGGAGAGGGATAGAAGTCCCAGAGGGCCAGAGCAGGTGGGTAGTTGGGATGTGGAATGGTATTAAATAACACTTGTATGTTTTATTATTCATCCACCTATTCAATACAATACAATTTTAAAAATTAGGACATTGTCCTTATCAAAGTTGTTAACATGAAATTAATATATTAATATGAATTTTATCACATGTAATGTGGAATGGTGTCATATTATTTTTTTCGTCAGGAAGTCTCTCACAACGAGCGAGGTGTGTATGAGTGCATTGTCCCAATGGAGTAACCAGTCCCTGTCATTCCACATGTCAGGCTGTTTGTGCTTTACTTCTTCCCTCAGTTGTCTCCAAACAACTTTGTAAAACTTTTGCAATCATTTTAGGAATTGCGCATGCAATTTAAGTTGCAATATTTAAACCACTGTAATGTTCTTGCATCGCTTCAAGCTTGGTCACCAAAATCCTCCTTTAGCATTTAATGGGTTTTAGCAACAGTTTTATTGAGCAGATCCTTTGATTCTTAACATCAGCCATTTCAAAATTCACAAAAGCAAAAGTGGCACCTGGCATCAGAAATTGGTCCCGCTACTTATTCACACTTCTGGGCCGATGACCTTCGATGTTAGGCCCTTTTAAACAACAAGCATCATCATCAACTTACTCACACAGGATGCTCACATTCTTGGAAATTCTGGGTAGCACCTCGTATGTACAAGTACGGTACTTCCCTACTTCCTGTCCCAAAAATGTATGGATGTATTATTATTATACATACATACATACATACATACATACATACATACATACATATATCATCCATCTTCAGCCATCCATCTTGTGCCTTTCAGCATTCAGTCTGGAAGCCTCTGAGATTTTACTCATCATCAAGGGTTATGAATTTCATGTTGCTGGTCCGTATTGAACTGAGAATAACATATGAATTATAACACAGTAGAGGTTTCCACCTATTCAATACTAAGATGTATTTACAATATTTAAATTACATGGGAGGGTTGAAACTAGTCCCATGTAATTTAAATATTGTAAATACATCTTAGTATTGAATAGGTGGAAACCTCTACTCTATTATAATTCATATGTTATTTTACTAATCGCCACTACAATCCTCTATTTGTAACTAGTTCTGTGGCCTTGTTTTGTTCTATATCACTTATCTTTAAATCGCTAAAAATGTAGTCTAACCACTGTCGTCTTCATCTCCCTCTCCCTCTACTCCTCTTACCCTCCATAACAGAGTCCATTATTATTCTCCTAGGTAGCCTATTCTCCTCCATTTGCCTCAGATGACTCCACCACTGAAGCCTGTTTATGCGTACAGCTTCATTCATCGAGTTCATTCCTACCTTAGCCTTTATCTCCTCATTCTGAGTACCCTTCTGTTATTGTTCCCGCTACTTTAATGCCTGTTGCTTCTAGCTTATGAATAAGATATCCTGAGTCCATTCAGCGTTCGCTCCCGTAAAGCAAAGTTGGTCTGAAAACAGACCGATGTAAAGATAGTTTTGTCCCAGAGCTGACTTCCTTCTTACAGAGTACCGTTGTTTGCAACTGTGAACTCATTGCATTAGCTTTACTGCTCCTTGATTCAATCTCACTTCTATAATGCCATCCTGGGAGAACGCACATCCAAAATATGTGTAATTATCTACCTGTTCCAGATTTTGATCCCCAATCTGACATTCAGTTTTGTTGGATTTCTTACCTACTGACATCAATTTAGTCTTAGAAAGGCTAGTTTTCATACCATACTCGTTGCACCTACTTTCAGGTTCCAGGATATTAGACTGCAGGCTTTTGGCATAATCTGCTAATAACCCTAAGTCATCGGCATAGGATAAACTGCTTACTGGTACTACATTTTCACCTAACTGAATCCCTCCCTGCCTATTCTTGTTGACAAGATAGAAGCTAAAGGAATTTTTTCTGTCAAGGGGACATGCCAGACAACAGAAGACATCTCTGTTTTCCATACAGTCACAATTTGCAAGAACTGCAGAAATTTTTGCCTGGAACTTCTGTAAACCATGATCAAAGACTGGCTAGTGATTTAACTGAGATATCTGAAAGGTAAGTAAATGGGGGCTTATCAGAGATTAAATCTGACACAGCTCCATGCCCAGATGGCATTAGTATACAAATTCTGGTGTACCTTCTTTTTCTTCAAGTGCCATCCCCTCTAAAAGGTTGCTACCATCACAGGGATTTTTTCCTTACAATACAATACAATACAATAGATTTATTTTGTCTGGCAAGATTAAGGCCATTAGGCCCTCTCTTCCATCTAACCAGAAAAGACAGTTTTTACATGTGCAAAATTGAAATAGGTACACTTACAATTGAAACATCTTGCAACTACTAAACAATACAATATTATGATTAAAAAAAGGAAAAAAAATAGGAGAATGATGAAGATGATGATGATGATGATTATTTACACAATTATGACATGATTAGCTAATTTCTATTATCCTTGGTAATAGCAGTGGGATTATATAAAGTCTCTAGTTTGAGGGAGGCTAAATCTACAATATCTCCATAGCATTACTTAGGTAGCGGTGACAAAGTTGCCTAAAACTAGCAGGCGAAGCTCCTCTGACAGGGACGGGCAGTGCATTCCATTGTCGTGCCGAAGAAATAACAAATGAGTTTGTGTATCGCGTGGTGCGGTGAGGTGGAATAGATAAGAGTGTATCAGATTTTGACCGTGTTCCAAAACTGTGATTGGATGAGAGGTGGTGAAATTGACTGTACAAGTAGGGAGGTGAGCATGAGGAGAGTATTCGACGAAGAAGGCATAAAGCATGAAGATTACGGCGCTGTTTGAGTTTTAGCCAACCGAGTTCATCGTAGGCAGGTGTAACATGGTCAAAGTAACGTAGGTCACATATATAGCGAACACAGGCGTTTTGCGCGCGTTGTAGTTTGTCGTTAAGAGTAGTAGTCAGGTCGTTGTACACGGCGTCACAGTAGTCGAAGTGAGGCAATACCAGAGTGCAAATAAGGCGTTCTTTTAATATTCGAGAAAATATGTTGCGGAATCTTCTAAGTGAGTTGAGTGTCGCAAATACTTTCCTGGAGATGCTGGTAACCTGCTGCTTCCAAGAAAGATGTTCGTCTATCATAACGCCGAGATCTTTGACAGATTCACTGAAATTAATGGGTGAATTTTGTAGGTAAAGTTTTGGTAAAGTGAATTTGCTTATAGTTTTTGAACAAAGCCGAGGATGTGAAATTATTATAGCTTGAGATTTTACGTTATTTAATCTAAGTCCATGCATGTCAGTCCAGTTACAGATTTCTTGTAAGTCTCTATTGAAATTTTTAATTTCGTCGGTTAGTCTTTCCGGTTCACAGTGCAAGTATAATTGTATATCGTCAGCGTACATGTGGTGTCTGCAGCTGTTTACCGACGACGTAATATCATTTATATAGACAGAAAATAGAAGCGGTCCTAGGACAGACCCCTGTGGAACACCAACCTCTACGGATCGCCAGGATGAATATTCATTGTTGTTGTTTCTTACACACTGCAGACGACCACAGATGCTGCAACACAAAACAGCTCAATAGTGGAACGGTTGAACCAAGTTTTCAGATTATCAATCCAAGAAAAGCATTTTCCTGATCTTCTTTTGCTTTGTATCTGCCTTTCAATGATGAGCAGCAGTAGATGATATTTCTCTCCTCACTTCACTTGACTGAGATATTGCACTTTTGCGGGGTTTTCAGTAGCCTATTTAATATTTTCTTTCCCTTTCCCAATCACCTCTTTACCTCATCATTTGTGACCTTATCTGTCCAGCTCAACCTCTATCATTCTGTAAGTCCATAGTTCAAATGCCTCTAATCTGTCTTATTTTCCTTTCCCTCCCCCCCCTTCTTTAGTGACCAGGTGTCAACTCCATGGAACAAGGTATAGAAGACGTAACATCTCAAAGTCTGATTTTTAGGTGTACTGGTAAACTAAGTTGAACCGTCTGTTTTTAGTGTTACATGGCCCGCTTATAACACCCGTGTTCTGTGATTATGGAGTCAGCTCTCGACTGACTTACTCCCGGTTCAACTTCAATAATGCTTATGTACATCAGCCCATGTTGGAACACAAACCTAAGCCAACATACAGATACCAGTTGATCCACACCAAAGGACAACAAAAGCATTGAAACAGAAAGACTTCCAGCTCAAGACTGTTTTAACGATCAACATTTCACAGTTTTTTAACTTTCATCATGCTTTCTAAAAAACTTTTACCTAACATATCATTTTGTGTCTCTCCTATGTTTTTTAATACATCATACATGTTTTAAAAAGGATGACCCAATGCTGGGTCGAAACATGTCTATTTATGTGTGAACTTTCGTCTTAATTGGATGTAAAAATATGTAGTATTGACTATGAAGATTAAGAGTTTTTGTACAATTTTGTAAGGAGATAATAATTGCAGGCAGATAAATCAGGGAACCAGGGGGGCCACAATTCCCTACTAATAGCTCTTTTCTGTTGAAAGAGTGCAGTGAGCAGTCACAGAATCCTGTTCAAAAAATGTAAAATCACGCTTCCTGTCAGTTATTTCTTGGAATAAGTGGATAGTACGATATTCACATAAGTTTATGACTGTTAGGTTCTTCAGTCTGCCAAAATTAATTTTGATTAATAAGTTTATAAACTAACTAAAAAAGAAAACATATGGTAGCAGTATTATACTGGAAAAAGAAACAACTTAATTAAAATAGAATGACCTGTTTCATTCTTAAAAGACATCGTCAGATTCTATCAAATCACCCACAGAAAAAACACTACATGTGCTGGAGTAAAGCATATCTGATTACCCTGTATCTTGGTGTGAGCTTCAATGATGAATTTGCTTTAGATGAGAAACAGGTCATTTCAAACATCCAAAAGAATATCTCCAGTTAATGCAGTAAAGCTCTACTGAAACCTGATCGATAATAAATAAATATACTGTATATGGCCAAGTTCAGTTTACCCTCTCCAGTGTGCACCTCTCTTCAGAATCAAAACTAAATTTCTAGACAATTTGGGTAGAATACTTCAGATAGCAGTTACGGAAATCATTGCCCTGTCTCAGGATTGCCCCAACAGTATGTTGTATACTCCAAAGCAATGCCGAGGCCTTGGACCAATGACAGTTGGCTGAGAAGCTTACATTCAGCATTATGTCATTTGTAAAATACTAGCCCACCGAGCTCGATAGCTGCAGTCGCTTAAATGCGGTCAGTATCCAGTATTCGGGAGATAGTAGGTTCGAACCCCACTGTCGGCAGCCCTGAAGATGGTTTTCCGTGGTTTCCCATTTTCACACCAGGCAAATGCTGGGGCTGTACCTTAATTAAGGCCACGGCCGCTTCCTTCCCACTCCCAGCCCTTCCCTGTCCCATCGTCGCCATAAGACCTATCTGTGTCGGTGCGACGTAAAGCAACTAGCAAAAAAAAAAAAAAAAAAAAATAATACTAGCCCAGTCACAAGTTGCACCTCTCTTTTAAGTGCAAAATTTCAAAACTGGAAAATATAAAGCATTCTCAGTATTGTGTGTTTCTACAGAAAACACCGATGACTTGACAGGTCATCAGAAAGAGTTTGAGACCTGGACATGCCACAAACAAAGAGGTAAAGGAGTGGGGGTATTCGCCAATTTTCCAAATTTCAACAGCTGGGTAAGTAACATCATCGGAACTCTCAAACACAGTGCTGTAGCTGTAGCAAAATAGAAACTCTTCCTCAAGTATTAGGTTTCTGCGTGAAAGGTGAAATCCAAAGGAATACACAACACCACAGAGTGTGGACTGCACTGGCATTCATAGAAATGGCAAGTGTTTGATGAAGTACACTGCATTTCAGAAACTGGCTCAAGCAGGAGAGTTGATGATACTACAGTTAGTCATTCTCACTTCTCAGAATTTTAGACCTGATTGTCCAATTTGAAACAAGCATAGACTAGGCAAAGATTGATGAGGAGAAGAGGGGGAGATATATGAACCCTGCTTGCCATACCTTAGCTAACACTTCAATATCCCATTAAACAAAATAATGGAAAGTCAATGGCTTACTCTTTGGAGCCAGAAGCCAAACCCTGCGTCCAACCAATTTCAACGAGCTTCAATTTACCTGTTTGGAGGACGCTCAATAGTAACTGGTGTATAAGGGTTTAGGTCAATATGCTTTTGTTTTCGAAAAAAAAAAATGAGGTCAGATGTCATGAAGCAGGATCCGCTTTGGACCAAGTGAGGTGATAGAACACTAAAAGTCAAATTTTGCTTAAACACGTCAGGTCCACAACCTAATAATTTCCAAAAAATAGATGAATCCCTGATTCCATAGCAATCGTGTAAACTTGGAGAGTTACACCGCAGTCAATCAATCAATCAATACTGAAATGCATTTAGGGCAGTCGCCCAGGTGGCAGATTCCCTGTCTGTTGCTTTACTAGCCTTTTCCTAAATGATTTCAAAGAAATTGGAAATTTATTGAACGTCTCCCTTGGTAACTTATTCTAATCCCTAACTCCCCTTCCTATAAACGAATATTTGCCCCAGTTTGTCCTCTTGAATTCTAACTTTATCTTCATATTGTGATCTTTCCTACTTTTATAAACGCCATTCAAACTTATTCGTCTACTAATGTCATTCCACGCCATCTCTCCACTGACAGCTCGGAACATACCACTTATGATGATATAGATGTTGATTCCCATAGGGAATCTGAAATATTTGTCCTGAATGAGTAAATTTATAATACCAATATAAATGGTCCGTTATTGGACATTATAAATTTTCCAGCTAACTCATTCTTGGTTGCCAGCATTTCGCCCTCGTTTGCTAGGGTGGGCTCATCAGTTGGTACCTAGCACACCTACCAATACGCTGGCTAGTGCATACTGTGGAGGCCACTGCGTAGGCTAACTGGAGCCACCGGCAGTGCCAATGCACTAAGAGACTTTGTCTCATCACTAAAAATTGATGCCTGCTTGGCCATCAGATGATATAGATGTTGATTCCCATAGGGAATCTGAAATATTTGTCCTGAATGAGTAAATTTATAATACCAATATAAATGGTCTGTTATTGGACATTATAAATTTTCCAGCTAACTCATTCTAGGTGTGCTAGGTACCAACTGATGAGCCCACCCTAGCACATGAGGGCGAAACGCTGGCAACCAAGAATGAGTTAGCTGAAAAATTTATAATGTCCAATAACGGACCATTTATATTGGTATTATACATACCACTTAGTCGAGCAGCTCTTCTTCTTTCTCTCAATTCTTCCCAACCCAACCATTGCAACATTTTTGTAACGCTACTCTTTTGTCGGAAATCACCCAGAACAAATCGAGCTGCTTTTCTTTGGATTTTTTCCAGTTCTTGAATCAGGTAATCCTGATGAGGGTCCCATACACACGAACCATACTCTAGTTAGGGTCTTACCAGAGACTTACAGTATATGCCCTGTCCTTTACATCCTTACTACAACCCCTAAACACCCTCATAACCATGTGCAGAGATCTGTACCCTTTATTTACAATCCCATTTATGTGATTATCCCAATGAAGATCTTTCCTTATATTAACACCTAGATACTTACAATGATCCCCAAAAGGAACTTTCACCCCATCAACGCAGTAATTAAAACTGAGAGGACTTTTCCTATTTGTGAAACTCACAACCTGACTTTTAACCCCGTTTATCAACATACCATTGCCTGCTGTCCATCTCACAACATTTTCGAGGTCACGTTGCAGTTGCTCACAATCTTGTAACTTATTTATCACTCTATAGAGAATAACATCATCCGCAAAAAGCCTTACCTCCGATTCCACTCCTTTACTCATATCATTTATATATATAAGAAAACATAAAGGTCCGATAAAACTGCCCTGAGGAATTCCCCTCTCAACTATTACAGGGTCAGACAAAGCTTCACCTACTCTAACTCTCTGAGATCTATTTTGTAGAAATATAGCAACCCATTCACTCTTTTGTCTAGTCCAATTGCACTCATTTTTGCCAGTAGTCTCCCATGATCCACCCTATCAAATGCTTTAGACAGGTCAACCGCAATACAGTCCATTTGACCTCCAGAATTCAATATATCTGCTATATCTTGCTGGAATCCTACAAGTTGAGCTTCAGTGGAATAACCTTTCCTAAAACCGAATTGCCTTTTATCGAACCAGTTATTAATTTCACAAACATGTCTAATATAATCAGAAAGAATGCCTTCCCAAAGCTTACATACAATGCATGTCAAACTTACTGGCCTGTAATTTTCAGCTTTATGTTTATCACCCTTTCCTTTATACACAGGGGCTACTATAGCAACTCTCCATTCATCTGGTATAGCTCCTCCGACCAAACAGTAATCAAATAAGTACTTCAGATATGGTACTATATCCCAACCCATTGTCTTTAGTATATCCCCAGAAATCTGATCAATTCCAGCCGCTTTTCTAGTTTTCAACTTATGTATCTTATTGTAAATGTCATTGTTATCATACGTAAATTTTATTACTTCTTTGGCCTTAGTCTCCTCATCTATCTCGACATTATCCTTTTAACCAACAATCTTTACATACTGCTGACTGAATACTTCTGCCTTTTGAAGATCCTCACATACACACTCCCCTTGTTCATTAATTATTCCTGGAATGTCCTTCTTGGAACATGTTTCTGCCTTAAAATACCTATACATACCCTTCCATTTTTCACTAAAATTTGTATGACTGCCAATTATGCTTGCCATCATGTTATCCTTAGCTGCCTTCTTTG
Organism: Anabrus simplex; assembly: GCF_040414725.1. NCBI lineage: Eukaryota > Metazoa > Arthropoda > Insecta > Orthoptera > Tettigoniidae > Anabrus > Anabrus simplex. The sequence continues at coordinate 799,771,863 of NC_090265.1, forward strand.
CTAGATTCAATTTTCTAGTAAGTTCCTTCAATTTCTCCTTACTTCCACTGCCATTTCTAACTCTGTTTCTTTCCAGTCTGTACCTCCTTCTTAGTCTCTTTATTTCTCTATTATAATAAGGTGGGTCCTTACCATTCCTTACCACCCTTAAAGGTACAAACCTGTTTTCGCATTCCTCAACAATTTCTTTAAACCCATCCCAGAGTCTGTTTACATTTTTATTTACCGTTTTCCACCGATCATAATTACTTTTTAGAAACTGCCTCATGCCTGCTTTATCAGCCATATGGTACTGCCTAATAGTCCTACTTTTAAGACCTTCCTTTCTATCACATTTATTTTTAACTACCACAAAAACAGCTTCATGATCACTAATACCATCTATTACTTCAGTTTCCCTATAGAGTTCATCTGGTTTTATCAGCACCACATCCAAGATATTTTTCCCTCTGGTTGGTTCCATCACTTTCTGGATCAGCTGTCCTTCCCATATTAACTTATTTGCCATTTGTTGGTCATGCTTCCTGTCATTCGCATTTCCTTCCCAATTGACATCTGGTAAATTCAGATCGTCCGCTACAATCACATTTCTGTCCATGTCGTTATCCACATAGCTGACTATCCTATCAAATAATTCCGAATCTGCATCAGTGCTACCCTTTCCCGATCTGTACACTCCAAATATATCAAGTTGCCTATTATCTCTAGAAATGAGCCTTACACCTAGAATTTCATGTGTCTCATCTTTAACTTTTTCGTAGCTTACAAATTCTTCTTTCACCAGAATGAACACTCCCCCTCCCACCATTCCTATCCTATCTCTACGATACACACTCCAGTGCCGTGAGAAAAATTTCTGCATCCATTATATCATTTCTCAGCCATGATTCAACTCCTATTACAATATCTTACTTAATTCTATTCCTTTCTTTACAATACTTCTACAGTTCAACACTAACAATTTTATGTCATCCCTACTTGATTTCCAGTTCCCTGTTCCCTTATCACCGCTCCCTAGGCCATCCTGTTTCCCTGAATGTACCTCCCTATTACCCTTCCAAACAAATTTCCTCATTTATATGTACCACTGCGGTTTAAATGAAGGCCATCCGAGCGCAGATCCCTATCTCCTACCCACCCATTAGGATCTAGAAATTTCACTCCGAGTTTCCCACATACCCACTCCATAGTCTCATTTAAATCCCCAATCACCCTCCAGTCAGTATCCCTCCTACACAGTATGCCACTAATAACATTCTCTGCTTTCTTAAATTTCACCCGTGTTGCATTTACTAGATCCCACACATCTCCAACTATGTTGGTACTTATATCAGCTTGCCTTACGTTGTTGGTACCAACGTGAAACACTACCACCTTCTCCTTCCCCTCTTCCCTCTCTTCTACTTTCCTCAACATCTGCCTCAACCTAATTCCTGGGTAGAATGTTATCCAGGAATTAGGTTGAGGCAGATGTTGAGGAAAGTCAACTGGAGTGGTGACCAAGTGCTCGTTGTACTTGTTTGTGAACCTCGAGGATGTGAGTTCAAGTCTCGTCACAGCTATATTTCTTGTGCAAAATAAATTGATATTTGTGGGAATGTGAAGATAAAAATGGGATCAAAAATATTACTCAAATTGCGGTACACTTTATTTTCTACCTGAAAATAGAATAGGCCAAAATGTTCTCACAGTTACTGCTGGATATCTCTCTCTCTCTCTCTCTCTCTCTCTCTGTATATCTTCTCTACTTCATCCATTCCCTTTTCCAGATTCTCTCTGGGTAGGTTAGTGTACCATAGCCCTCCACCTTACTCGATCTTTCCACCATTCCTCCTCTAGTACTTTATTGCTATTGACTACTCTATTTGCAATACAGTCCACAACAGAGCTCCTCCATCTCATTCTAAGCCGTCCTCTAGGCCTCTTTCCAGTCTCTGTATCCACGAAAGTTCTCTTTGGTATTCTCTCTCCTGGCATTCTCATCATGTGACCAAACCATTTAACTTTGCTATATCAGTCTCTTTTTGAAATTTACGCACTCCCATGCTTCTCCTTATTTCCTCATTTCATATTCTATCTCATCTTGTCTTTCCCTGTATGCTACTCAAGAACTTCATTTCAGCTGCTTGTATCTTACTTTGGTTCCTCTTAGTCAATGTCCAGGCTGCTGAAGCGTAGGTCTGTGTAGGTTTTTAATAGGATGAGTATAAAACCTTCTTGCACTTCATTGGCACATCTTTGTTCCATACAATGGCTCCCACACACTGGTAGAAACTTGCAGACTGCTGTATTCTTAAATCAATTTCTCCATCCAAATTTCCATCTTGTGACATTACGCTGCCCAAATATTTAAAAATTTTCACTACTTCAAGGGGTTCATTCCTATTTTTACCACTCCCTTTGAACTTCTGTTACCTCTTGTCATGATTAAAGTATTGATTTTTGCAGTACTAATCTCACTCCAAAATTTATCTCCTCATTCCATAAATCAACTTGTGTCTGTACTTCCTCTTCATTATCTCCCCAAACTACAATGTCATCGACAAAGAGCATAGACTTTACGTGCTTACCCATCATCTTCTGCTTGATATTATGTAGAATTCTATCTATGATGATAAGGAAGAGTAAGGGAGACAATACACTTCCTTGTCTTAAGCCTGTCTCAATTCTGAACCATTCAGTTTGACCCACTTTTGTTCTAATACAGCTTTTACAATTTTGATACAATGGTATTACCATCTGCATTGTTTAATTCCCAATCTGTGTTTTCCATACCAAATTCCTTGGGACACTGTCATATGCCTTTTCAATATCTAGAAACGTTACTACCATGTCCTTTCCATATTCCCAATACCTTTCCATCATTTGGCGCAATGTAAATATTGCATCAAATGTGGACCTGCCTCTTCTGAATCCATACTGGTGTTGTACCAATTTTCCTTCTACTCTGTCTCTTATTAATTTATCCAAGATTCTTTCAAGGATCTTAGCTGTATGAGGTATCAGTGTCACTCCTCTGTAATTTTCACATTGCTTCCTGTCTCCTTGAAAATTGGTATAATGACCTCTTTCGTCCACTCTTCTGGAACATTCTCTCCATATCACTCTGAAGAGTCTATACAACCAATGTAGACCAACTGCTCCTGCTGCTATTATCATTTCTATGGTGACCTCGTCAATTCCAGCTGCCTTGCCTTGTTTCATTCTTTTAGTGGCCCACTCAATCTCTGCCATGGACACCTCGTTTTTCTTATCATCCACGTGCACTAAATCTGGTTCTTCAATTTCTCCTTGTACCGAGGTATTTTGCACGTTGTAAAGCTGTTCAAAGTATTTTCTCCACCTCTGCAATATATCCTGCTTCTGTGTCATCACTGTATATATATTCATTTGAAGTAGAAAATAAAGTTCTCTGCAGTTTGCCTGATATTTTTATGCACATTTTTATCTTCACGTTCGCTGAAATAATAATGTTTATATAAAATAAAACAAGCTACGGTGAGACTCGAGCTCACGTCATTGAGGTTCATAGATATGTACGGTGATTATTCAGCCACTGCTCCGCTTGATTGTATTGTAATTCTCCAAGTATATATGCGTTGAATTGGAACCGGGGAATTCATCAATATTTCAGATGTCGACCTGACATGTTTAAGTAAAATGTGTTCTTCTTTTAGTTTTCTGTTACTTCCACTTGGTCCGAAGTGGGTTCTGCATCGTGACATTTGTCCTCAATTTTTTCGAAAAGAAAAAGGGCGTATCGACCTAAATCCTTATACACGAGTTACTATTGAGCGTCTCCCAACATGTACATTGAAGCTCATTGAATTCGGTTAGACACAGGGTCTAGCCTCTCCTTGTAAGTTCATCTACAAGAGACTGGTAGAACTAGTCACCCTGCCAACATCCTCAGCAACATGATAAAGGACTCTTCAAGTATTCTTCTACCAAGCTTGATAGCTGCAATTAAACTGAAATAAGAAATTAAGTGGTTCAATCTATTCAGTACAAGTAAATAAGATATGTAGTGTTACATTCTTATTTGGTTAAAAGTGGTACCAGTTTTGACCAACAATCTGGGTCATCATCAGCCGATTAAAAATATGAAAACAATGCATAAGCATACAAAGAATTAAAGGATAAGTCTTTCACAAGAAGCAATATAAGACAAGCACTGCGCGATTAAATCATAAATCCAGAAGAAGTCGAAGGTCAGTCACTTATATGTAGCAAGGTACAAGTCCCTGAAGAGTAGCACAACACGCACTGCCAGGCACGAAGTCACAACACGATTTAATAAATTTGAAGTCCCAAAATTGTGTAGAAGTCGAAGACAAGTCGCTTAAATGAAGTAAGCTTGTTCTTTAAGCTATTCACCGAGTTTCGCCTGCATTTAAAAGCACAGTGCCGGACATTGCATATGTTGCGCTGATCTTCAGGAACCAGAATCTTACTGTATTTAAGTGACTTGTCTTCGACTTCTACACAATGTTGGGACTTCACATTTATTAAATCGTGTTGCGACTTCACACCTGGCAGTGTTTGCAAGCTTGTTTAATGAACTGTTCACCTCTTCTCGTAAACATTTTAAGGCACAGTGCTGGATATTGCGTGTGTTGTGCTACTGTTCAGGGACCTGCGCCTTGCTATATATAAGTGACTGATCTTCGACTTCTTCTGGATTTTATGATTTAAAATCACGCAGTGCTAACCCCTGTTGTCTTATGTTGCTTCTTGTGAAAGACTTATCCTTTAATTCTTTGTTTTCCTATGCATTGTTCTTGTATTTTTAATCGGCTGATGATGACCCAGATTGGTGGTCGAAACTGGTACCACTTTTAACCAAATAAGAATGTAACACTACATTTCTTATTTACTTGTATTGAATAGGTTGAACCACTTAATTTCTTATTTCAATTTAATTGTGATACAGTTCAATATGGAACATTATAAAATTTTTATCTCAATAGCTGCAGTCGCTTAAGTGCGGCCAGTATCCAGTATTTGGGAGTAGGGGATTTGAACCCCACTGTCGGCAGCCCTGAAGATGGTTTTCCGTAGTTTCCCATTTTCTCACCAGGCAAATGACATGTTTAAGTAAAATGTGTTCTTCTTTTAGTTTTCTGTTACTTACCTTACCTTAATTAAGACCATGTACGTTAATTAAGGTCATGGGCTCTTCCTTTCCACTCCTAGCCCTTTTCTGTCCTATCGTCGCCATAAGGCCTATCTGTGTCAGTGCGACGTAAAGCAACTTGCAAAAAAAAAAAAAAATCTTCTTCACCATCTCTATTTGTAGCTCTCACTCAGTTTTAGAACTTCAAGATAATCCTCCTTGAAACACCAACCATTGTACATTGCATCAACCTTGTATGTATTGAAAAGGAATGAACAAGTGTCGCAAGTCTTATAAAGGAAGGAACACATAATAAGATGAACACAATGACATGTCGGTATAGGAAGAGGAAGCAATATAAAGGGAAGGCAAAGACAAACATGAAAACACAAAAAGACAAGTGTAATCTCCACACCTATATATAAAATAAGAGTTTTGTCTGTACATTGCTCAGAGTTTAAGAATAATGATATTTTTGTAGCGGCCGTGTCCACAGTAACAAGAAAATGCACCTTTTAATTTATTGTTATCTCTGCCTGTCTGTATGTACAGTATGCCCATGCATCACAAGAGATTGGCTGAGGATAGTTATGAAAATCGGTATATAAAGTAGAGGAATAAGGCTCTACAATATAGGCTATAAATAATTTTATTCATGCTGAGCAAAATGGTAGTTTAGGGGAAGGCTTAAAATGAATTCACAAATATCTATGTTATTCGTGGTCCTATTGATAAATACGACATAATTAAAGTTATATAGAATTAAATTTCCGATCATTTATGTCTCATACATTTTTGCCGTACTGGCTATGATAACAGAGATATTCATGGATTTTGATTCTTGTTCCTGCTGTGGGTGGGGAACACAGGCGAAAAATACACCCACGGCATTCCCTGTCTGTCGTAAGAGGCGACTAAAAGGGGTGACCAAGGGATGATTGAATTATAACCATGAGACTACTTGTAATCAGAACCACCACCCGGGAAACATCATGGGTCACTTTTACTTGCGCGTAGTACCACTATGTTAGGTACACAATAGGTTTGTGATTAGTACCGACAGTGTGTGAATCATGGCGTTTTTTACAGTACCTGTGATTACTACCACTTTATGAGCGACACCATTGGTCTGCCTTGCCTATTATTAGCACCCATTATGTGAGGAACACCACAGGATATTACGAGTCCCTGGGATTAGTACACCTATGTGAGGAACACCATAGGTTTGCGTTGCCTGTAAATGGCGCCACATTGTGAGAAACACCATAGATCTATATTACATGTGCTCATTACATTACCTGTGAGTAGGGCCACAATGTGTGGAGTACCACGAGTCTACGCTACTTTTGATTAGTACTGCAACATGACAAATACCATGGTTCTACTTTCCTAGCGATAAGTATCATTATGAGGGGCCAATGTCCTGGATTTTGGACTCCTTTAGACTACAAGCATCATCGATTTAGGATTGTGTTTTAGAAGCAGTCCGTTGGTCAGTAATACTATTGTTTAATGCTAGTTTCTGGGAATGTGGGGCATTGCGGGTCGGATCCACTGATTATTTTAAATTCATATCCATTCATTCGTCGTCACATTTTGAATTCTGGCCAGTGGATGATTTTAGACTTTTAAATTGTCATTACATTTTGTCACCATGATTTTTGTTGCTAAGTCCATATCAACATCGAACCATGAGAAACTTGGTGAACAGAATTGAATGAAAAGCAGTATGTAAAGTATGGGAATAAGGCACTACAGTTTAAGGTGTAAATAATTTTATTCACGCTGGATAAAATGTTAGTTTAGGGGATTTTTTAAAAATTCTTGTTATTGGTGCTACCAAAAAGTACTAGAGAATACAAAATGTGACAATATATGTCTTATACAGTTTTACTATACCAACTATGATAATAGAATCATAATCTATTAGCGTCATGTCCCGTATTGATAATTACAATGATCACAAGCATAAAGATCATTATGTTCATTATGATGTCACACACACATATTCTTTTCATTTCTGCATTATAATGTTAAACACTATTATTTTAAATTTAAAAAACGCCTTATTTCTAATTCAAATGGTACTATTCTTTTATAAAACTTGCGTCAGTAGGAAGTCTATGTTTTCTAAAAGTGTAATAATAAAGTACCATTATCCCATATCTTGATGTTTTCAACATACTTTGACTTCAACGATAAAATTGGTGTCAGTTGTGTGTTTTGAAGGGGCGAATAAGTTTAAAATCTTCAGGCTTGAGTTCAAGTTGTCTAAGTTTAAAGCCTCATTATCTGAAGTGGGATGGTGGAAGTGTTCCCTTCTTCATAATTGCAATATGTTGGAGAATTGTGCTGTGTCGGATTATCTAAATAGAGAAAGAAAAGAGTTTTTCTATTAGAGAATGTTATGAAGCATGTTATAAAAATATTGTATATGCATGTTACCTAGGCCCTACTTTCTTGCTGTCTCTAGCCTGTCACCTGTGGACTTGTTGGAAGCGCACCATGCACTGCTTCATGAAGGGATGGGCACGACTGATGCCTGGAATCGAGTGTTGACTCCATTGACTCCGTACACCGGGCTCTGTTCGCATGATGCCTCGCGACTCCAAGTTAACCTGATGCGCATTACGGGGCCGCATGGTCGCTTTGCTTGAAACCTCGTAACTCCAAGCTGACTTGACTCTTGTTGCGGGGCCGCTAGCATGTCAAAGTGCGGAAAATAACATTAACTATCATTTGGATTTTTACGAGTATTGTAGAATGAAGTACGGTATCGTTAACGAAGACGACGAGCATAATGATGTAGTCGAAATTAAATAAAACGTGTCAAGTCAGATGGTATCAGCATAGTAGACCACGGGCATTTAATTTCCCGTCTTTATTTGTCGTGATCAGGAAATTGATAAACAGATATCAATGTCAAATCATGAAAAGAGATGGAAAAAATCTAATATGGGTAAAGCCACTAACATAATTCGAACATAGATGAAACCATTAAAAATAAATACTGTGAATGAAGCCTTAACGAAACCCGCCAATGTTGTCTCTCATACACGTTGATGGCTATACATTGCGACAATGAACACTGAATAATATTCGTCCCACAAAAGACGTTTCACGAATGAATTATACCAATGACGCCCATATTATAATTCGTGCATGTTTCACATGGGATAGTAAGGCACTTCCAGTCTATGAATGATACCACCTGCTTCTTCTACAGTTTTTTCTCACATCCTGGTAGGTTCATGGGTGCAGACAGTGTCGCACATTGAACTTGGCCATGTTTTACGGCCGGATGTTCTTCCTGACACCAACCCTATGTGGAGGGATGTATTCACAATCACATGTTTGCATGGTGGTTGATAGTGTGAAGTGCTGTTTGAATATGAAATGGAATGTGTTGGAATAAACATAAACATCCAGTCCCTGAAATGTGAAGTCACTTGCAAGTGATCAGAATCTGATAGTTTTGATCACACAAAACTTTAATTTTGCTTTGCTTTTTTTTTAATTCACACTACATACGTAACTGACATTCACAGATATACTGCGCGAATTACACTCAACTGTGTGAAAATGCCTTACAAGTGGAATCACTGCTGTGTAAATCTGCACTAGGGGCAGACAAAATAGAGAATTCTTCCTCGTTGAGTAAAAAAAATTAAGACACCATCCTACATTGTCCCATTTTACTTAGCCACCAATAGGAAAAATACTCCTTCCTTAAAAGGACACATTAAGCCACAAGCGTGTAATAGATCACTTGTGACTCGTGCTTACTGGGAATTCCTTGTTCATGGGAAACAATTGCAAGCCCCAATCCCTAGCACGAAGGAAGTTCAACGGGTTGCCCGGTCTTTTCGGACTAGGAGGACACGCTGATTCCTTCAGTGTAGCGTGCATGCGGCCCAGAGCATCTAAGGGCATCACAGACCTGTTATTGCCCAATCACGTGCGGCTAGAAGCCGCCTGTCCCTCTAAGATGATGAGTTGTCGCCGGTAACACGAACGGATACCGGATGCGACTATTTAGCAGGCCAGAGTCTCGTTCGTTATCGGAATTAACCAGGCAGATCGCTCCACCAACTAAGAACGGCCATGCACCACCACCCACCGAATCAAGAAAGAGCTCTCAATCTGTCAATCCTTCCGGTGTCCGGGCCTGGTGAGGTTTCCCGTCTTGAGTCAAATTAAGCCGCAGGCTCCACTCCTGGTGGTGCCCTTCTGCCAATTTCTTTAAGTTTCAGCTTTGCAACCATACTTTCTCCGGAACCCAAAAGCTTTGGTTTCCCGGGAGCTGCCCGCCGAGTCATCGGAGGAACTTCGGCGGATCGCCAGCTGGCATCGTTTATGGTTAGAACTAGGGCAGTATCTGATCGCCTTCGAACCTCTAACTTTTGTTCTTGATTAATGAAAACATACTTGGCAAATGCTTTCACTTCGGTCCGTCTTACGACGATCCGAGAATTTCACCTCTAATGTCGCAATACGAATGCCCCTGCCGGTCCCTATTAATCATTACCTCGGATTCCGAAAACCAACAAAATAGAACCGAGGTCCTATTCCATTATTCCATGCACACAGTATTCAGACGCAGCCGGCCTGCTTTAAGCACTCTAATTTTTTCAAAGTAAACGTGCCGGCCCACCTCGACACTCAATGAAGAGCACCGTGGTAGGATTTCATCGGGGTCCGCCTACGGCACGCAGGAACCGCACGCGGATAACCACGGCGGCCGCCCATGACTGCAATGCTGCGAGCCTCTGCACACCCAGTGTTCATGCTCATATGCGGCGCTCAGTAATGTTGGTAACCGCTCGCCCTTACTCGGGCGTGAGAATGTAGTGTCGTACGCCTCTCGTACGGTCCTGCCGGCCTCAGCAGCGGACGAAGTGGAGATGTGACTATGGATGGTGAAGGGACCCGATCCCCAGTGAAGGCACGCCCGGCCGGGTGAGAGCCCGTGCTCGGCGGCCTATGAAATTTTAGTTGGCGCCCACTCGGCCGGCCAACGGAGAAAAGCAAGTCTGTGTCCCGCAGGCCGCACTCGTCGGTGGCGGGCTACGACGCTCGGTTTCGGCTCTCGAGCCAGCTAGCTCCCTGGTTGATCCTGCCAGTAGTCATATGCTTGTCTCAAAGATTAAGCCATGCATGTCTCAGTGCAAGCCAAATTAAGGTGAAACCGTGAATGGCTCATTAAATCAGTTATGGTTCATTAGATCGCACCACTTTACTTGGATAACTGTGGTAATTCTAGAGCTAATACATGCAAACAGAGTCCTGACCAGAAGTGGAAGGGATGCTTTTATTAGATCAAAATCAATCAGTCGGCTCGTCCGGTCCATTTGCCTTGGTGACTCTGAATAACTTTGCGCTGATCGCACGGTCCTCGTACCGGCGACGCATCTTTCAAATGTCTGCCTTATCAACTGTCGATGGTAGGTTCTGCGCCTACCATGGTTGTAATGGGTAACGGGGAATCAGGGTTCGAGTCTGGAGAGGGAGCCTGAGAAGTGGCTACCACATCCAAGGAAGGTAGCAGGTGCGCAAATTACCCACTCCCGGCACAGGGAGGTAGTGACGAAAAATAACGTTATGGGACTCATCCGAGGCCCCGTAATGGGAATGAGTACACTTTAAATCCTTTAACGAGTATCCATTGGAGGGCAAGTCTGGTGCCAGCAGCCGCGGTAATTCCAGCTCCAATAGCGTATATTAAAGTTGTTGCGGTTAAAAAGCTCGTAGTTGGATTTGTGTCCCACGCTGTCGGTTCGTCGCTCGTCGGTGTCTAACTGGCATGGTTCGTGGGACGTCCTGCCAGTGGTGGCGAGTCACTTTCATACATAGCAAGTGATTACTGTGCACTCAGATTCTTATATAGGTGTAATGGCTACGCTGAAGAGATCGGCAGTGTGGGACCACTTTGAAATCAATAACGAAAACACTAGTAACGTGATATAATTATTTATTATCCAACAACGTCAGGTATGATAAAGCACTTGAAGTCTATGCATCATACTAATATAAACATTGCTGAGGGAGGAACTTGCAAGTGATGCTCATGACCACTACCATGATGTTAATTATGGTCATTGATAGATTCATAGTCACTCAAAAAAGGAATAAACACATGATACTGTATAAGTTCTTCACAGATACACTTTTGAAAAAAGGAAAATATAGCCTGTTTCCAGTCATTCGACTGGGTCTAGAATGGAATGAATGAAGCCCTGATCTAGCGGTGAGGATAGGAATTGTGCCAGCTGCTGAAACCTGTTACACTCCTCTGGGGCAATGATTAATGGATGACAGATGAAATGATATTGGTGAGTGTTGCTGGAATGAAATATGACAGGGAAACTGGAATACCCGGAGAAAATCCTGTCCCGCCTCCGCTTTGTCCAGCACAAATCTCACATGGAGTGACCGGGATTTGAACCATGAAACCCAGCAGTGAGAGGCCGGTGCGCTGCCGCCTGAGCCACAGAGGATCTAGGTACACTTTTCTCAGAAACAGTTCGACCTATAGATCTAATGTTTGCTGTGGGTAGCCACAATGTTTTTATCTACACAGGGTGTAAATTATATTTTGATAATACAGTAATTAAAATTCTAGTAAAATATTATATGCAAGGAAAATATTTATAAACATTAATTGGTGGAAAATTTGTTGTAGGAATGAAAGTTGTTTGTATTCTCCTTTCAGTACGGACCAAATATGAAATTTTTAATATTAGTGACCGAGGTCATTGCAGCAGCAGTGCTCTGAGTGGTGCTGTGGAACCAGCTAAAAAAAAAGACCCTGTACTTCAATGTTACCAGCTGCCCTCTTTGATTGAATTCATTTCCCATTTCATCCTGAAAGGATTTCAATCATGGTATGAGATCTGAAATGAAATGTTGTGAGGCCTTCGGAGCAGCCTAGTGCAGGTCTTATGATTTGACGCTGTAGGCGACCTGCGCTTCATGATGAGGATAAAGTCATGGTGAAGGGGAATCAACCCCATTCATGGTTAAAATTTCTGACTGTGCCGGGAATCGAACCCAGGACCCCTGTGACCAAAGGCCAGTATGCTAACCATTTAGCCATGGAGTCGGACAGGTCTGAAATATCATGTAATTAGTCCTGTAAAACAAATAATGTGTTTGAATATCAGAATGGTTCCCTATACCGTACATATACCAAGACTGCTTCCTACCCAAAACTAGCTCTCGGTAATTCCAAAGAATAAAACAGTTCATACATCATATTATCTTATTTGGCTTTACAGATACTAAGGGTAATTTTTAATAAGCAGATAGTGACAATGTTGAATGTTAAGAATTGCTGCCAGTATTATTCAAAGAAAAGTACTGCTTTTATTCTTTGAGGATTTAAAAAAAAAAAAAAAAATGAGTGTTACCGGTAATTTTCTACTGATATATGGGATTGTTTTAAAGCCAGATTTAATTCAATTTAGCCCATTTTATGTATCACTTGTTTATTCTTCAAATTACTGTTGCTATGTTCGGTTTAAACGCTTATATCTGTAAATCTTGGTGAAAGGTATCTCGTGTAATCTTCAGTGGTACTGACTTTGGTAGGAGCAAGGTGTTTTCTCCCTTGAAATGTTGGTTGAGCGTCGATTGACGGGTGTCTCGATTCGACTGCTCCAGGACTTCCTGAGTTTTCGTAGAAGTAATCAGTGCAGTTAACATATATAGTCAAGAGAGGTAAAGACTAGCGAGTTATAGGAAAATATACATTTTGTAAGTGTGAATTAATGCAACATGGACAGAAATGGAGGTATTCGAGCAAAGGTAAGTTCAACCATGTTGTAAGATCAATCGAGAAATTATTTTCAACAGTGTAATAAGAAAGGTGCGTGACGAGATATGTGAACGGCTATCAAAGTTGGTAAGAAAGGACATACCGGTACTTGGTGACACTAAGCACTTGTTTGATTGTTTATTATCAAATGGTATTGGGGGGGAATAAAAGAAAAACATTGCAGCCAAGTGGAGAAACTTGCCACCTCTGCCTAAAAATATGCAAGAAGTTCACGGTGCTCTAGTCTTTATGGACATAAGATCCAGCTTTGAAGATAATGTTTCTTGCAATGACAGAGAGAATGACATTATTGTGTTTTCTACTGCATTAAATTTGAAGTACCTGTGTAAAAGAGAAAGGATTAATATCCAAGCCGCTTGCAGAAAAGTTAACGTTATTCTCCCTTAGCTCAATGACAGCATGAAATTGAATTCCATCTACATACCGAGGATTAGTACCCATTGACGCTTGTAAAAAATAAATAAGGTGGCAAATACAGTACATCTGATAGGTCTTGCCCATAGCTGAGCATCAAGTCCTAGAATAGTTCTTGGCATGTAATGGTGTATAAATATCAGACAGCCATATGTGGGGTGGGCAGATTCACTGGCACATTATGGTGGGTAAAATTCAGGCACCCAGCATCTCTAAAAGTACACCCGATGAAAGGTTTTTATTATTATTATTATTATTATGTAAGCCTCGTGGTGTATTGGTTAACAGTGTTGGCTAGCACCCCGGTGATCCGGGTTTGATTCCCGGCTCCGCCAAGAAATTTATTTCTGGTTAGAGGTACTGGGGATTTGATGCCACATGCACAAATATGAATATGAATGGGAATATTTCCATTCAAAGTTTGGGAAAGATTTGAAAAGTACCTTTGGTTTTATGTTGGCTATCAAAAAGATGGAAATAGATGAGTATATCGGTCTCAAAAATAACTGTAAGCATGAAGAAAATGATTGAACTTAAGATTTCTTTAAGTGCAAAGCTGAGAAATTCTGGGAAACTGTCAAAACTTGCTGACGAGTAGGATTCAGTATGTCTGTGAGATAACAAGATTAGATAATGAAGAACAACTTTCAATTTGTATTAACCATTGAAACTATTTACCTTCACAGCCAGTATAGAGTGCAGTGTGATGAAATATGCCTGAGGCGATTTTCCCTGTCATTCCACTTGAGTCAGGACATTGTTTGGTACAGAATGGAGTACTATTTGTATATACTTCTGTGGACTGAGAACTGTTGTAGAGTCAGTGGCTGGAACAGTGTTAATGATTGTATTGTCCTGCTGTTTAACACTGTTGAATAGTTGCTGTGTAGTTGTTCATTGATTGTGGAATTTCTCTGGAGATGAATCAAGGACCGATCATCATATGTTGTGTGGCCCGTAGCCCTGCATTGAAACCTAGCTATCGGCATGCAACTGCTGTGTGAGATGACCGACTTGTGAGCGCAAAATAAAGATTAGAGAGCATCCTTCAGGTAAAGACTGTCCAGCCGGAGTCCCACTGGGAGATACTTGTAAATAGATAGCAATTAGTGAGTGTGGCCATTTGTGATTGAATAGAATTATGTATATATGTGCGTGTGCATTTATTGGGTTATCCTGAAATAAATTAGAGTAATAAAACAGATGTCCGCCTCTGTGGTGTAGTGGTTAGTGTGATTAGCTGCCACCCCTAGAGGTCCGGGTTCAATTCCCGGCTCTGCCACGAAATTTGAAAAGTTGTACGAAGGCTGGAACGGGGTCCACTCAGCCTCGTGAGATCAACTGAGTAGAGGGGGATTTGATTCCCTCCTCAGCCATCCTCGAAGTGGTTTTCCGTGGTTTCCCACTTCTCTTCCAGGCAAATGTCGGGATGGTACCTAACTTAAGGCCATGGCCGCTTCTTTCCCTCTTTCTTGTCTATCCCTTCCAATCTTCCCATCCCTCACAAGGCTGCTGTTCAGCATACCAGGTGTAGCCGCCTGGGCGAGGTACTGGTCATCCTTCCCAGTTGTATCTCCCGACCCAGAGTCTCACACTCCAGGACACTGCCCTTGAGGTGGTAGAGGTGGGATCCCTAGCTGAGTCTGAGGGAAAAGCCCAACCCTGGAGGGTAAACAGATTAAGAAGAAGAAGAAGAATAAAACAGATGGGGTTCTATTTGTAACTGTTAAGCAGGTGAGCAATTTGTGAAACTAACAATGTTAAATTTTTCTTATCTTAGGTGAACTGAATCTAGTGTGTGTCTTATAACCCTTTCTGATGCCTTAGGCATTGCAGCCAATACCCCACACTTAGGCCAGAGGCATTCTGAGTGGGAGTTTAATTGCGGTGGTTTTGCCAGTTGCTTTCTGCTCCTTCTGTAGCCAACAGCTCATAGGCTACCCATCCAGTACTGACCAGATTTCCATTGTTTTCCATACCGCACTGTGCCAAATGCCATCAGTTCAATATATTAATCTTCTTATAAGCTATAAATTTTTTTTCTTTTTTTGCATACTTAAGTGCAATTACAAGAAATAAATTGACAAGAGGGTTCACCTTTTCAATACAATATATCAAGTAAATAATTTTACATCAGTCTTGGGACTAGTTTCAGCTACTTAGTGGCCATATTCTTCTTCTTTATCTGTTTACCCTTCAGGGTTGGTTTTTCCTTCGGACTCAGTGACGGATCCCACCTCTACCGCCTCAAGGGCAGTGTCCTGGAGCTTCAGACTCTGGGTCAGGGGATAAAACTGGGGAGGATGACCACTACCTCGCCCAGGCGACCTCACCTGCCTTGCCTTGGGAAGATTGGAAGGGATAGACAAGGAAGAGGGAAGAAAGTGGCCATGGCCTTAAGTTAGGTACCATCCCAGCATTTGCCTGGAGGAGAAGTGGGAAACCACAGAAAACCACTTCCAGGATGGCTGAGGTGGGCATCAAACCCACCTCTACTCAGTTGACCTCCCAAGGCTGAGTGAACCCCGTTCCACTTCTCAAATTTTGTGGCAGAGCTGGGAATCAAACCCAGGCCTCCGGGGGCGGCAGCTAATCACACTAACCACTACACCACAGAGGCGGACGGCCATATTCAGCAAAATAAAATTAAACAGATTATGTGAAAATCACCTTACAAGGACTCCTTTTTTTTACATTGCATGCTTCCTACAAGTCAGTGCTTGTCCTATTCACTCCTTTGTTTACGTGGCTTGCCTGCTTCCTCCAGCAAGTCAGTGCTTGTTCTACATCAGACATTTACTTCTTTGCCTGAGGTCCTAAGTCAACTTAAAGATATCATATTATGACAAGAAGATTGTAACCATTCGCCTTCTGTTTAACTAACTTAAGTGTACATAGAACGGATACCATTCCTATTCATGTTACCCTTTCTTATACTTTTCCACTAACATCTGGTAAAACTCAAGGCTCCCCTCTATCCCCACTTCTGTATATCCTCTTAATTATGACATTCCCCACCCTTCTCCTCCTCTCCGATTATACCAATACGCGGATGATCTAGCCATTCTCGCCCTAGGTCATTCCTTCACTTCACTATCCCACAAACTCCAAACCTATCTCCATACTCTGGAATCCTGGTTCAACTCGTGGCACCTCTCTGTTAACCCTATTAAAACTCAATTTGTCGTTTTTCGACTTAAATATCGCCCTCCAAGTCACCGCATCCGACTAACAATGTATAACATTCCGCTTGTAGAAACTAAACTACTAACTTACCTTACAACCTAAAATGGAATTACCATCTCGCCGCCATCATCATAAAGCCCTTTTACCGCTTCCATGCTCTTTGTTCCCTTACTGGCCCCTCTTGGTGCCTGAAACCCCGCCATCTCCTCACAATCTATAAATTCTTTATTCGCCCCCTCATTACCTACACCTCACTGATGTGGCTTACCGCACACCCTACTGATTATGCTAGACTGCCATGACTAGACCGTCACGCACTACGTATCACCTTCCGCCTTCCCTATGACACACCTTCCGCTCACTTTCAACCTCTTTACAGTTTTCCCCCTATCCTTACCCACCTTCACTCACTCCGTCTCAAATACGTAACTTCTGGTACCTTCCATAACAATCCCCTCATTACCAAAGCTCTTTCTCCATCCCCCCTTGCCACTGCTATTTTACATAATACTCGTACTCCTGCCCACTCTTATGTATTTCTCCCTGTAACTCCTAGCTTCCACTAGATACCGCCCGTCACAACCTCTGCCAGCTGTTATATACTGTAATACAGGCACCTTACATGATGCTCTTGGTTGCGGCTGCACGTATTTTTCCACGTACCGACTACAGTGCCAAAAGTGCCGTCAGTGTTGTGTACTAGTGCTGTGAAGTGTTGTGCTCTCCAGTCTCCATATTCAGTGTTTGTTAGTTTTCTGTTCGTTTTTCTCAATTATCTGTCTTTTTACATCTTTCTCCATTTATTATTACATAGTTTAGCAGACGTTAATGTTTACTTGTTTCAAGTTTTAATACCATGTCTCCCCATTCCCACAGACTTCTGACGTCTCAGGACAGTATGACGTCACATTATACAGGGGAAAACGTTCATTTCCTTGATTATTGCTGTTTTCTTTACATAATGGTTTATCTTATTCCTCCTGCTTTACTGTGTATAACTTAATTCCGAATTTCTATCACTTTGTTCATATTCGTATTCCTTTTACTTTTTTATTCATTTCTATATTATTCATATTAGTATTTTTGTGTATATGTTGTCCCATATAAACATGTTTGCTGTTTTATTCCTTCACCATGTTTAATCTTGTGTTACTACTTCGCTGCAGAATAAGCGAAAAACTTTATTTTACCCATGTTTAGTGCAAAGACTCCCATCAGCAGACACAATTTTCTTTGCTTGTAATATTATTCTGTCCTGTATTTTCAGTGCTTTTCTTCACATGTCTGTATTTGGTTTCATTGAAAATAAACGGGGTTTTTCGTGGGGGTTCAATCTTTGGGGAGTGTGGTGCGTGTCTCTCTTGCAGGTCCGCTTGTTGTTCACCTTAGCTTCTGCGCCATGCTACGTACCTCTCCTTTACGTATGTGCACCACATACTCCTCTCTCTTTTCAAAATTTCCCCACTCTTTTCTCTTCCAAAGGCCTAAGAGCTGCTAGTTCAGCTAATGGCTCACCCATCCTTCTCTGGGTGGGAATGAAATGACAATTTGAAACTAAATGAAAGGATCCTCAGGCAAAACCTACTTAACCACATTGATTGCTCCCTCATCCCTATTCCTGGACACACCTGGCCTTCCTCCAACACCACCCCAGACACCATCATCGCCCAAAATTCACTTGCCCACCTCCTACAAGTCTCTCTACTTCCAAGTATTAGCAGTGACCACCTCCCCACCCTTCTCCAAATCCCCTCTGTTAACCACCGGTCTCCACCTCACCACCCTATCCGCATTACCAACTTTGCCCAAGAGGACTGGCCCTCCTACCAGGCTCATCAATCCCAAGCCCTGAAAAAACCCTCTTCCACTGAATGGTCAACAATCTGTAAACACCCTGAACACCTATATCCTATCCACAATTACTACTGCATCTTCGGCCCACATTCCCACCACCCTTCACTCACCGTCCCAACCCCGACTTCCTCCCCGTTTCGTCCACTCCCAAAAGCTCTCACAATCCTACCTTCGCAAATTCAAATCCACTCGCGATACTTACTTCCTCCACCTACATCGACAGACCCTTCGCACTATCCAGAACTACCTTGCACCTCACACCCATACCTGCTGCGCCCATACCTGCACCCTCTCGACACTCTCCATGCACATCCATCCAAATATTGGCGCAAGCTGAACACTCTCCTTGGTCAATCCTCTACTCCTAAAAACCCGATCATCGACTGTGGCATCGCTCAACGCAACACCAAGGAGAAACTAGAGATCTTTGCCCAACACTTCAAACGCCGTTTCAACACACATGCTGACTCAAATTTCGATATTTCTGACAATCAGCTTTACCTACACCTAGCCTCCTCTCCCACACTCACACCCTCCACGAACCACAGTCTCACAAACCACCCCCTAGATCAGGGATGGCGAACATGATTTTGGTGGTACGCCACATGAACATAATCTATATATATAAAATAGCTTGTCCTGACTGACTGACTGACTGACTGACTGACTGACTGACTGACTGACTGACTGACTGACTGACTGACTGACTGACTGACTGACTGATTCATCATCGCCGAGCCAAAACTACTGGACATAATGAAATGAAATTTTGGGGATACATTCATATTAAGATGTAGGTTCTCGCTAAGAGAGGATTTTTTGATATTCCATTGCTAAGGGGGTGAAAAGGGGAGTGAAATTTTAAAATGAGCGTATCTACATCCTAAAATTTTAAACGTTTATAGATGTGAAAATTGGCATTTTGAATCTCCTTTAAAAATAAAGAAACATGTATTTTTTGTTTTCGGAAAATCCCAATAGGAGGGGTGTAAAAGGGTGAATAATGGGTTGAATGCCTTTAATGAGGATACATACATCTCAGAAACTGAAGATATTATAGAACTGAAAATTTGTATATGGAATCTCCTTTAAAAATAAAGAAACACGTATTTTTTTGTTTTTGGAGAATCCAATTAATGGCGGTTAAACCGGAGTGACATATTTGGGTGAATTTTTTGAAAGACAGTATCTCCAGAATATCTGAGAAACATAGAATGTTACAGACGTAAAAAATGATATTTGGAATCTCCTGTAAATGTAAAGAAACATAGGCGATTTGTTTTTGGAAACTCCTCTTAAGGGGAACTAAAAAGGGGGTTAAATTTTAAAATGAGAATTTATACAGTATATCTCAAGAAACTTAACATGTGACAGAAGTGAAAAATGGTATTTTTATCTCTAAAAAAATAAGGAAACGTGTATGTTTAGTTTTCGGATATAGCCCTTGGCTGGGGGGGAGGGGGGGTAAAAGTGACTGAAAATGGTGTTGAATTCTTTTAATTAGGCTACTGTTATCTCAAAAATGAAGATGTTACAGACGTGAAATTTGATATTTGGAAGCTGCTTTAAAAGTAAAGAAGCACGAATTCTCGGAAAATCCAATGAATGGGGAGGGGGGGAGGTGAAAGAATTGAAAAATTAATTGACTTAATTGTATGAAAATACTTACATCTAATAAAAACTAAAGTTGTTAGGGCCTACAGACGTGAAAATTGGTATTTGGATTTCTTTTAAAGACAAAGAAAAGCCCGTTTTGTGGGGGGGGAATCATCTTGGGAGGCGTGAGTGAAAAGGAGTTGAATTCCTTTCATGAGGACACATAAATCAAAAACTGAAGAAGTTACACTCGTGATAATTGGTATTTAGAAGATCCTTTACTATTAAAGAAACAAGTATTTTTTGCCGGAAAATTGACTTGAGGGGAGGGGAGGAGTGTGAAAGTGAAAAAAATTGAATTATTTTAATCTGAAAACTGAAGGTAATAGACGTAAACAATGGTGTTTGAAATCTCCTTTAAACATAAAGAAACACGCCTTCTTTTAATTTTTAGGGGGGGGGGGGGTAAATAAACTTAACGGCGGTGGGTTGTAAAAGGAGTTGAGACCAATTGATTTTACTGTTCATAATGTATTTATAAGGAGCCTCCGTTGCTCAGGCGGCAGCGCGGCGGCCTCTCACAGCTGGGTTCCGTGGTTCAAATCCCGGTCTCTCCATGTGACATTCGTGCTGGACAAAACGGAGGTGGGACAGGTTTTTCTCCGGATACTCCGGTTTTCCCTGTCATCATTCATTCCAGCAACACTGTCCAATATAATTTTATTTAATTTGTCATCCATTAATCATTGCCCCAGAGGGGTGCGACAGGTTTCGGCTGCCGGCACAATTCCTATTGTCGCCGTTAGATGGGGCTTTATTCATACCATTCCTGACCCTGTCGAATGACTGGAAACAGGCTGTAGATTTTCGATGTACTTATTCTGATCATAAACCGATCATTTTTAATCTTTCCTGGGTTCGTTTTCAAGAGCCATCTTTCCCTTCGGAGAACGTTCTTAGATTACAGTACCTTCTCCTAGCATATAAATAAAAATGTAAACACATTTGAAATAAACTATAGGAATGAGATTGACCGTCCAGTTTTTCACCTCTATAACAAGGTCAATAATGCACGGAAGTATGTCATTCGTATGGCCAGAATTCCCCCACACTTGCCTACGCGCGACAATGGTGCTGGTCACATTCTCAACAATGACAATGACAGCAGATGTAATTTACCGCCAAGTAGCGGTCTTGCATCTTGCTGTTGGGTCCAGAACATCTATAATAATAATAATAATAATAATGATAATAATAATAATAATAATAATAATAATAATAATAATAATAATAATAAGGATCGTCGTCAAATGTGCGGACCGCGCTGGAAACGGGTCCTGGACGAGTAATGACTAAGAATGCAGTCCGGCTGCGGGTTCAGAACCCCCAAGGTACCCAAGACGACACCACGCCGGATCCCCTGAAGGATTTCATCCATATTAAAAATGCTTATAGGAGAAGATGGCAAAGATTTAGGGACGCAACTGACCGGGTGGAATACCTGGACCTTGCCCGGGAAGTACGAAATCGATTGCTGGAAAGAAAGATTGAAAAATGGAGGGAGACTTGCCGTAATCAATTAGAAAACGAGTCAGATCTCGAATTTTGGCGGATTCTCGCAGAAAACGAGTCAGATCGCTAATTTTGGCGGATTATATATCTAAATCAATAAGCATTCAATTATAAATTTAAGTATAATACCGTAGCGAAGCACGGGTACCTTGCTAGTCTATATATATAAAAGAACTTGTCCTGACTGACTGACTGACTGACTGACTGACTGACTGACTAATCATCGCCGAGCCAAAACTACTGGACGTAAAGAAATGAAATTTTGGGGATATATTCATATAGAGATGTAGGTGCTCGCTAAGAGAGGATTTTTGGATATTCCGTCGCTAAGGGGGTGAAAAGGGGGGGGGGGTGAAATTTTAAAATGAGTGTATCTATATCTCAAAACTTTTAATTTTAAGATGTAAAAATTTGTATTTAGAATCTTCTTTAAAAATAAGGAAACACGTATTTTTTTGTTTTCAGAATATCCCAATAGGAAAGGTGAAAAAGGGGTTGAATGCCTTTAATCAGAATACCGGTACTTATATCTCAGAAACTGAAAATATTACAGACCTGAGAATTTGTATATGGTATCTCCTTTAAAAATAAAGCAACACGTATTTTTTTGTTCTTGGAAAGTCCAATTAATGGCGGTGAATCAGGAGTGGCAAATTGGGGTGAATTTTTTGAAAGACAATATCTACAGAATATCTGAGAAACGTAAAATATTACAGACGTAAAAAGTGGGTATTTGGAATCTCCTGTAAGTGTAAAGAAAGATAGGTGGTTTTTTTTTTTTGGAAACTTCACTTAAGGGGAACTGAAAAGGGGTGAAATTTTAAAATGAGAATTTGTACAATATATCTCAAAAAACTTAACATGTTACGGTAGTGAAAAGTGGTATTTTTATCTCTATTAAAAATAAAGAAACGTGTATGTTTAGTTTTCGGAAACACCACTTGTTTGGAGGGGGGGGGGGTAAAAGTGACTGAAAATGGTGTCGAATTCTTTTAATTAGGCTACTGATATTTCAAAAATGAAGATGTTACAGACGTGAAATTTGATATTTGGAATCTGCTTTAAAAGTAAAGAAACACGTATTCTCGGAAAATCCAATGAAGGGGGGGGGGGCGTGGGGATGAAAGAATTAAAAAATTAATTGACTTAATTGTATTAATACATACATCTAATAAAAACTAAAGTTGTTACGGACGTGAAAAGTGGTATTTGGATCTCCTTTAAAAACAAAGAAAAACGCGTTTTGGGGGGATACCATCTTGGGGGGCGGGAGTGAAAACAGGTTGAATTCCTTTCATGAGGACACATAAATCAAAAACTGAAGAAGTTAGAGTCGTGATAATTGCTATTTAGAAGATCCTTTACTATTAAAGAAAAAGTATTTTTTGCCGGATAATTCACTTGGGGTGGGGAGGAGTGTGAAAGGAAGTGAAAAAAGTGAATTATTTTTATGGGGATACTTATATCTCAAAACTGAAGGTAATAGACGTGAATATTGGTGTTTGGAATCTCCTTTAAACATAAAGAAACACGTCTTTTAATTATTTTTTTTTTGGGGGGGGGGGGTAAATGAACTTAACGGCGGTGGGGTGTAAAGGGAGGTGAGGCCAATTGATTTTACTGTTCATAATGTACTTATAAGGAGCCTCCGTTGCTCAAGCGGCAGCGCGCCGGCCTCTCACAGCTGGGTTCCGTCGTTCAAATCCCGGTCACTCCATGTGACATTCGTGCTGGACAAAACGGAGGCGGGACAGTTTTTTCTCCGGATACTCCGGTTTTCCCTGTCATCATTCATTCCAGCAACACTGTCCAATATTTCATTTCATTTGTCATTCATCGATCATTGCCCCAGAGGAGTGCTTCGGCAGCCGGCACAATTCCTATTGTCGCCGCTAGATAGGGCTTTATTCATTCCTTTCCTGACACTGTCGAATGACTGGAAACAGGCTGTATACTTCCGATGTACATATTCTGAAAATAAACCAATCATTTTTAATCTTTCCTGGGTTCGTTTTCAACAGCAATATTTTCCTTCGTAGAACGTTCATAGATTACAGTACCGGTACATTCTCCTGGCATATAAATACAAATGTAAATACATTTGAAATAAATGATAGGAATGAGATTGACCGTCACATTGTTCACCTCTATAATAAGGTCAATAATGCACGGAAGTATGTCATTCGTATCGCCAGACATCCCGCACACTTGCTTACGCGCGACAATGGTGCTGGTCACATTTTCAACAATGACAATGGCAGCAGATGTAATTTACCGCTAAGTAGCGGTCTTGCATCTTGCTGTGGGGTCCAGAACATCTAATAATAATAATAATAATAATAATAATAATAATAATAATAATAATAATAATAATCATAATAATAATAATAATAATGTTCTGGACCGTCGTCAAATAGCGCGAACCGCGCTGGAAACGGGTTGTGGCCTGGTAATGACTCCTAATACAGTCCGGCCGCGAGTTCAGTACCGCCAAGGCACCCAAGACGACACCACGCCGGATCTCCTGAAAGATTTGATCCATATTAAAAATGCTTATAGGAAAAGATTGCAAAGATTTAGGGACCCAACTGACCGGGTGGAATACCTGGACCTAGCCCGGGAAGTACGAAATCGATTGCTGGAAGGAAAGATTGAAAAATGGGAGGAAACTTGCCGTAATCTATCAGAAAACGAGTCAGATCGCGAATTTTGGCGGATTCTCGCAGTAAACGAAGATCGCGAATTTCGGCGGATTTTATATCTAAAACAATAAGCATTCAATTATAAATTTCAGTATTACACCGTAGCGAAGCACGGGTATCTTGCTAGTATTTTATATATACGTCTTGTACTACAGACAGTGCATATCTTATAGTGTTTCACGTGTAAGAAATAAATATCGAAAATCTCAATACTAGTTCCATTCGGACGTGCAATATGGCAACACTGCTACACTGATAGGTCCGAAAGTCAAGTGAGATAGTGTCGTTTTCTGGTAGTTTTGTATACGGACATCGCAAACATGTTTTCGGTGCCGAAAAGAACGGAAACTTAACAAAGGTGGTGACCGTATTTTTTCAAGGGTATTCGGACTGATAAAAAGATGTGTTGCCTGTGCTCGAAAACAATTGTATCCCCCACATTTAATGTAAAGCGCAATTTCGAGACTGGTCTTTCAAATGCTGGTTCCATTTCAAATGAAGAAAGAAGAGAGTTCGTTTCACAAAATATCGAACATTACACAAACAAACTAGTTCTTTTGTATTATCTGTCCGGCCAAGGAATGTCAGTGCGGCTGTTTCACTGCACAGTACAGCATGCATGGGATCTGACGGTGAGTTGTTCAAAGAAAGTTTCTTGTTGACGTCCGACACATTATTTGAAAATTTCCCTAACAAACAACTAATAATTAACAGAATTAAAGGAATGCCAGCCAACTGAACTGCTGTCAAGGATAGAATAATAAAAAAGAGTGAAGAAGTTTCAGTGCAATTGAAAGCTAATTTGGATAACTCCCACATATATGCAGCATGTTTTGATGAAAGCATGAATGTGCCCTTACAAACAAGGATAGCTGTTTTTTAATATATTTTTTAGATTTCCTTATGGAAATGTGATGAGGGAGAAATTAGTTTAATTGTTGAGCGTACAAACTACAAACAACTTCCTAATGGAGGAAGTGAAGTCCATTTGCAATATTAGTTCTTTTGATTTTTATATCTAATAATTATTTTAAAAAACTTGTTTTAAGTGCACCGACATAGATACGTCTTGTGGCGACGATGGGGTAGGAGAGGCTTAGGAGTGGGGAAACTGCCGTGGCCATAATTGAGGTACAGCACCACGGAACATGCAATCAAATGTATTTACAAGACATATGTATAATAAATAAATACATGAATGAATCAGTAAATGAATAAATAAATAAATTATTATGAAACATAATCGGGAATTTAGAAAGGAAGTCTCGAGAGTGGGGTGGGGGTGGGGGTTGTAGGTTGTAGACATCCCGTAATGGAAATAAAAACAACAAGTGGCACAGTCAACAGATGATAATAATAAACCAGAGTTAAAATGGCACACTAGTAGGAAAAGGTTCGCCATCCCTGCCCTAGATGATCCCATCACCCCATCCGAAATCCTATCTGTCCTATCCAAAACACGTAATACTGCCCCCTGGACATGACAAGACCCGCTACCTACACATCCGTCAATCCTATCCTGATTCTTTTCACCATCCTAGCCACACTCTACAGATTTATCCTTAGAACCGGCTTTTACCCTTCATCCTGGAAACAAACCACAATGATCCTTTTTCCCCAAATCCGGCAAACCTCCCTCAGACCTTGACTCCTATTGCCCTACGGTCCTTGCCAAAATCCTCGATAAAATCCTTGTTCGCCGTCTCCACCCGCATCTACACAGTAACCACTTCCTTCCTTCCGTCCTGGACTGTCCACCACTGATCAACTCCTTCGTCTGGTCCAAATCTCATCCAATAATGTTAATTGCGCCCGTCTCGCCCTTCTAATCACGTTTGATTTCCACCTAGCATTTGATTCCATCTACCACCCGGCCCTCTTTACCAAGCTACATTTCTTTGCTCTTCCTCTCTCCTTCATCTGGTTTACACCTCCTTACTCAGCAACAGCACGATCCAGATCTCCATCAACCAGCAATTCTCTCCTTCTTTTCCTCTTCTACTGGGCGTCCCACAAGGCTAACCACTCTCCTCCTTCCCCTTTCTCCTATTTGGAGCAGAAATACCCAAGCCTTCAACCCCGATTCAACTTCTTCAATTTGCGAATGACACCACCATCCTCGCCCACTCTACTCCAGACAATCTATTAACCGTGCCATCCAACCTTACCTAGACTCCTTCATTTCCTGGTGTGACCGGTGGCACCTTAAACTAAACCCATCTAAAACCCAGTCCCTCCTATTTCATCGCAAACGCCGGAGATTCAGCAGAACCCGTGATCCCCACAATCTCCACCTCCAGATCCGTGATACCCCCGTTCGCACCAAATCCACCCTAAAATACCTAAGAATCCATTTCGATGGACACTTCCTCCACCTCAAAACCAAGACCGCCGCCAGTGCCCGGCTGGTCCGACGCTTAGCCGGCGCTCGGTGGGATCTTAACTCCTTTCTACTCCTCTTAACCTGTAAGTCCTTTGTTCGTTCCCCCATTATCTACGGCCTCACTGCCTTTACATTTACAATGTGACTCATTAATGTATGTTCAACTCATCAATCACCCATCTCTTGTATTAAGAATATTACAGCAACATTCCATCCAATCATTATAAATTATACTTTTTGTTATTGTTGTTGTTGTTTGAGTCATCAGTCCATAGACTGTTTGATGCAGCTATCCACGCCACCCTATCCTGTGCCAAACTTTTCATTTCTACATAACTTCTACATCCTACATCTGCTCTAATGTTTGTCATATTCGTATCTTGGTCTACCCCTACTGTTCTTACCGCGTACACTGGGTGTCTTAAGGTGTGCGCTATCATTCTATCTCTTCTTCTGGTCAAATTTTGCCAAACCGATCTCCTCTCATCAATTCGATTCAATATCTCTTCATTCGCGATTGTATCTACCCATCTCACTTTCAATATTCTTCTGTAACACCACATTTCAAAAGCTTCTATTCTCTTTCTTTCTGACCTAGTTATCATCCGTGTTTCACTTCCATACAGTGCCACGCTCCAAACAAAAGTCTTCAAAAACATATTTTAAAATCCTATATAAATTAAATGAACAAATTTCTTTTTGTAAGAAAGGCCTTCCTTGCTTGTGCTAGTCTGTATTTTATGTCCTCCTTACTTCTACCATCATTAGTTATTTTACTACCCAAGTAACAATATTCATCTACTTCCTTTAAGACTTCATTTCCTAATCTAATGTTTCCTACATCACCTGACTTTGTTCGACTGCACTCTATTACTTTTGTTTTGGACTTACCGTACTTATTTTCATCTTGTACTCCTTACCCAAGACTTCATCCATACCATTCAGCAGCTTCTCGAGATCTTCTGCAGTCTCAGATAAAATAACAATATCTTTTTTTTTGCTAGTTGCTTTACGTCGCACTGACACAGATAGGTCTTACGGCGACGATAGGACAGGAAAGGGCTAGGAGTGGGAAGGAAGCGGCCGTGGCCTTAATTAAGGTACAGCCCCAGCATTTGCCTGGTGTGAAAATGGGAAACCACGGAAAACCATCTTCAGGGCTGCCGACAGTGGGGTTCGAACCTGCTGTCTCCCGAATACTGGATACTGGCCGCACTTAAGCGACTGCAGCTATCGAGCTCGGTAATATCATCAGCAAATCTCAAGGTTTTGATTTCCTCTCCTTGGATTGTGATTCCCTTTCCAAATTTCTCTTTGATTTCCTTTACTGCCTGTTTTATGTAAATATCGAAAAGGAGAGGGGACAAACTGCAGCTTTGCCTCACTCCTTTCTAGATTGCTTCCTCTTTTCAAAGCCCTCGATTCTTATCACTGCAGACTGATTCTTGTATAGATTGTAGATAATTCTCCTTTCTCGGTATCTGATCCCGATCACTTTCAGAATCTCAAAGAGCTTGGTCCAATTAACGTTATCGAATGCCTTTTCTAGATCTACAAAATCCATGTACGTGGGGTTGTCTTTCTTAAAGTTAGGATTGTTTCACGTGTTCCCACATCTCTTCTGAAGCCAAATTGATCTTCTTCCAACTCAGTTTCAAGTTGTCTTTCCATTCTTCTGTAAATAAGACGTGTTAAAATTTTGCAGGTGTGAGATACTAAACTAATGGTGCGGTAGTTTTCACACTTGTCAGCACCGGCTTCCTTGGGAATAGGTATAACAACATTCTGCCGAAAATCGGATGGCATTTCTCCTGTATCACACATCTTACACACTAGATGGAATAACCTCTCCATGCTGGTTTCTCCTAAGGCAGTCAGTAATTCTGAGGGCGTGTCATCAATTCCTGGTGCCTTGTTCCGATGTAGGTCTCTCAAAGCTCTGTCGGATTCTGACCTCAAAATTGGATCTCCCATGTAGTCAGCATCAACAGCCTCTTCTTGTTCCAGAACCCTATCATCTACTTCTTTACCTTGATGCATCTGTTGGATATGTTCCTGCCATCTTTCTAGCTTGTCTTCTTTCCCTAGAAGTGGTTTTCCATCTGAGCTTTTAATATTCATACACCTTATTTTCCTTTTTCCGAAGGTTTCCTGGATTTTCCTGTATGCAGCATCTATCTTTCCTAGGACCATACAACCTTACAACATCCTTGCACTTCTCTTTCGGTCGTTCTTCCTTAGCTGTCCTGCACTTTCTATCTACTTCATTATTCGCCTGTATTCTTTTCTGCCCTCCTCATATTCTGCATTCTTATACTTTCATCGTTCGTCAATCAGGTCTGGTATATCTTGAGTTATCCATTGTTTTTTAGGTGATCTTTCCTTTTTCCCTAAATTTTCTTCAGCAGCCTTACTGATCTCATTCTTCATGACTGTCCATTCTTCCTCTACTGTGTTTCCTTTAGCCTTTTCATTTAGTCCTTGTGTTACATGTTCCTCGAAACAATCCATCACTCTTTTCTTTCAACTTGTTTAGATCCCATCTCCTTGCATTTCTTTCTTTCTTCAACTTCTTCAATTTCAGATGGCATTTCATGACCAACAGGTTGTGGTCAGAGTCCACATCTGCTCCTGGGAAAGTCTTGCAATCGAACACCTGGTTTCTGAATCTCTGTCTAATCATAATTAATTCTCTTTGATACTTTCCAGTGTCTCCAGGTCTCGTTCATGTATACAGCCATCATTTGTGGTGTTTGAACCAAGTGTTAGCAGGGACTAAATTATGATCGGTTCAGAATTCAACCAGCCAGCTTCCTCTTTCATTCCTTTGTCCCAATCCGAATTCCCCTACTATGTCACCTTCTCTTCCTTGGCCTACGACTGCATTCCAGCCTCCCATCACAATTAGATTCTCGTCACCTTTGACATATTGTATTAAATCTTCTATCTCTTCGTACTGAACCTATGACATTTGTGCCATAGGGAACCAGAGTCCTAAAGTCATTACATGATGTCCCATATAAATTACAAGTCATGAGCTCTAGCTATTTTTTAAAATCTCTGATCAGAGACGGCACGTGGAGAAACAGGTGGTGGTTCTCATACTCACGCTAAAGAAATTAATCACTTGCACGTGTAGAAGGGGCAAGGAAATTTCCGGACAACTTTTTCTAATAAAAAGTACACTTTAAGAAGAGTTGGTGATGAAACTGCCGTAGTAAACATCAGGAAATTGAATGTGGAAGAATTTGGTCATTAATGGTAAAGATTTTAGACCACTAAATAGCTCCAGAAGGAAATTTGTTGAAAGACGCGCCTATTTGTTCAAACTCTGTTACATCGACCAAATGTAGTGCCTATCTTATGAGGTAATTTAACAATTCAGTTCTTTACGAGAAATCCTTATATGCTTATCATCAACACCGCTACTAAACTGAACAACTATGTGTTACCTCGTGATCTGCCATCAGTACATTTTTATGCGGTAGAAAAAGAGCCTGTAAAATATTTGGCAGTAAATGCAGACGGCACGAGAGTGGGAGTAAATGTTATAAAAGAATTATGCGCCATTATGCAATCCCGGATTGTGTTCAGAGAATTTGAAGCAACCGTACGCTACTCAGAAGAACAGTAAAAATCGGTTCTGTAGACTAAGTTCCCACAGGAGGGTAGTTTGGCCAAAGGTGGCTATATAATATCATCTCCAAGTGGAGAAGGATTGTCAGTCATGTTAACGGTACTCCCATGTGGAACCGTCATGTAAATTCATATCAAGGCAACAGACGGTCATTGTAATGCCGAAATCCTGCAATTGAATTAACCTTATTATTGATTGAACTTTGTTTGTGTGTGCAGATCGGTGTCTTGACGATTGTGTTCGGTTTGCGAGGGAGAGAACGTGTGAAGGGGCTTTTTTTGTTTTGTCATTATTTTCAGGTGAATGGTAAAAAAAAAAAAACAGAGAAGGGAAAAATATGTTTTTGTAAAGCCACTATCTGTTGATATGGCTAAATAAAGCGTGAGAGAGGCTGGTGAGCCTGTAATGATGGGAGACGAAGTATGACTACATGTATGTGAGTAGAGTATCTAGAAGAAAGCTGGACCAGACTTTCGATAGAAGAATTCTGGACCAGCGGCAGCCACTGCGCATGCCCCGTGCGCTTCACTCCCTGAAGGGGCCTCTCACTTGGCAAGGCACGTGCGGGGGGCGCCTCTCGCTGTCAAGGCTACACACAAGTGTGGAATGTCGCTCCTTGCGGTAGCTTACTACTGCTATGCTTAGGGTGGGTGGGCGTGATAGGTGACATCACTTGTTTTGGTGCGTAATTGAGTATCTTTTTACTGAAAGGTATTGTAAGAGCAATACAAGTTCACTATTAACCTCACTCTTCTAGTAGAGATTAAAAAAAAAAAAGATTCTCTATTGAGTGTAATAAAAGTGCTTAGCTCAATTATAAAAAAAAATATTCTACCCTACTTGGCTATGTGATTACCTCTTGAAATGTTTATGTTGGTGACAGGAAAGACATTTTGACAAAAATCATCATGTTAGATATGGTACTAAATTTATATATATTTTTTTTGCAGAGTTCTTTTTACTTGTTAGGGTGCATGCAGGAAATGTTAACTACACTTACCCAGAGGTCTTTATGTAAGAGGTAAATATTTCTTGAAAGGCAAGGTTCTGTGAGTAGATTTGCTTCTAAAAGTTACTTGGTGGAGTTCCTCTCACTGCTCAAGGTGAGACAGCTACATGTTAAATAATTGCAGCAACTGGATTTGCTTGACAAGGTTACTTGCTGCCCAAAAGGTGAACAGGATATGAGATTTTTTTTGTAAAAAAGAATCGCTCCTCTCCTCCAGCTTTGGTCTGTTGAAGGTTAGCGAGTAACAACTCTAGCCAACTGGTTAAAAGTGCTTAGTTTAATTAAATAATAAAAATATTTTTCATGACTACTTACCTTTAATTATTTTTTCAACAGGATGCACATCTAGCTGTAATTCTTGACGATAGATACACGCATTGTTTACTAACCTTACATCAATAAATGTCATCTATGAAATATCATTGTACTAGGTAAAAAACAAATTAAAAAAAAAACTCGGATAAAGTCTGAAATCAGAGGTTGATTAAGACATTCCGTTGTTACGAACGCGATAGTATGAATTTTTACATACGGAATAAAACAAAAACATCTCGCCATTTTTGTTGGATACGTTGGCAACTGTTTATACTCATCGAGGTCAAACAGCCCATACATGAGAGTGTCATGTCTGTGATTTCTTATTATCTTTGTCCAAGATGGCTAACACAAAAAAAATGCATTATGATCTCCGAACGAATAAATTAGTTATGGCTAACACATGATGTGTCATCTCATCAAAAATTATATCGAATATATATGTTTAGCAGGGAAGATGAAATAATAAATCGTCTAATGAATCAGTTAGGGGCGCGTGAATTCACCGCAAAGAACAGCAGCAAAGAACTTCAGTGACCAAAGACATCAAACACAACAGTGTTTTAACAAAAGAACGTGCTGCCACGTAGCCGAAATATTGGTTGAAAAACTGTAAAGCATGGTTTCTTTTAAAATAAAATATTAAGGAATATTTCTTAATCAACCTCTGAATTGAGACAGTGTGTGAGTGAAAGCTATAATTTGTCACACCTACACAGGTTGTTGATTTGAGGATAGAAAAAATAAAATCTGGTAAAGGATTCAAGGTTATAGCATTTGGTTGGTGTAAAAAAAAATACGTGTATGCATATATAGGTTAGGATGAATTATTCAAGCAACTCGAATAATAAGTGGAACATCACAGTGTTTTATTTACCTGTTAGTTCAAAATACATGATTAAATTCTTTCTTACATGCTTCACAGTCTTTAATCATTGGATTCGCTCCGTCAAAACCATCAACCTCGTCTTGTCCTCTGTAGCAATAATGTCTCACACAAGGGCTGCAGACTGCTATTTCCAGTTTTGCTTTTACATAGTAGGGTAGTTTCTCCCATGCTTCATCTAAATCTTTAGCGGCATATGTTGAGAGAAACCCAGATGGTAAATAGCGAATTAGATGTTGTGGCATTCGAAGTAAACTGCCATGTGTATAGTATGATGTAATAGCCTCACTTACTAGTGAGAAATATATTGTACGTAAAGGATCAGGTTTAATACTTGGTGTACAAAGTTCACATTTACACTGGATGTTACGGTTTCTCTTCTCACCAAACTCATTCTTTACTTGTCGCTCCATGACTGATGACACGCACACACTGTTGTCAACAAAGACATTACCTTAATATTTATTCACACACTTTTTTAAATAGTGTGCTACAGTTTACGTTACGTCACACTGACATGGCGTATACTCCAGTTAGCTTTAAAGTACACTTCTCTTAGCAGTTGCCTAGTGTGAAAATAGCGAACTAGAGAGAATAATTTTATGATTGCCAACGAGGAGGATCGAACTTGTACTCTTCTAGATGTGAGCGAATTCACTTGCTTTATATATAAATTTTAATGCTAGGTGTAAAATAATCTCACATTATATTTACCAGACGCGACTTTATTGTGTGTAAAATTATTATTTTGTAGACATATGTTTGAAGCAGAACATTCCTTTGTAGTGTATATCTATCCCGGATGTTTTCTGCAAGCAGCTTTCGCATAAACCGGTTAACGCCTTACTTCTTTCGCGGTCATTGCTGGTCATGGTCGTGCTTTGACCACGGTTTCATCAAGGCTACAAAAAAAAGGATGCTTGAACTTAAATCCGGGTCGCGGCTTACTAGCAGATGTTGTATCCAGGCAGGTTTTTTTGAAACTAGTTGTTGTTTCAAATTACATATCGCCGTTAGAACAGGTATATATACTGCGAATCGGTTGCTGTAGGTACGTTAAAGTTTAGAAAAATGACTGCTGTACAACGTAGCCTTGTAGAAAAGCTAGTGGCGCTCAGGGATGTAATCAGACTACAAGAAGAATGTGAATTAAATAATATTGTGGAAGTAGAGGGTGGCTTTGAACGCGCCATTGTGAATAGAATGAGGGAGTTCACTGACGAAGAGTTTCAGCTCTTTATTAGTGTGTACTCCGACATTATATCACGGCGCAATAGCCCTTATTTCCACCTATTTTTAATTCATAAATTTAATTACTTTCTCTGCTGCGCGATATTAGCTGAGCTACGAGCTATGATAGAAGAAAGTAATGAAGATGTTATTGGTGAGTTTCAACTTTTGTTTAATTTTAAGAAATTCGTTTACTGTAGGATTGCGAAAGATTTTAATTTTACATTATCTTTTTCTTTAATATAGTATATGAACAACAACAAGTAGAAGAGCCTGTAAGACCAGAAGAATTAAATTTCTTTGAACCGATATAGGTGAGTGTAAAAAATATTTTTTTTTGCTTTCATTTTTTTTCTGCTCTTAGGAAGATAAACTAATTAAAGAGATTTATTTTATGTCACACTAACACAGATACGTAAAGGAGTAGGAAAAAGGATGGAGTTTAATTTTTTATTAAAAAAATTATAAGAGTTAAATTTTGTTAAATTTTGTTTATTATAATTTATTACGACACATGTTACACAAATGTTTCGAATTAATTATGCAGAGTTGAGGTGGAAATATCTTCTTGCTTGAGGTAATGTCCAACGTTGTCATCAACAAAACAAACAGCACAGTTTCTTGAGCAAGGGAAGTCTGCAACAATAGAGAGAGGACACTATAAGATGGTAAATCTATCAGACATTAGAGTAAAAAATTAAAAATATATTATACTAGCGTACTTACTATTGATTTTTTTTTAGAATACATATTCCTTCGGAATCCATGAATTATGCGTGGCGTCGAATCCTAGCCACGATACGAAAACTTTGTCGTTCTTTCTTTTTAAAATTTTATCAATGAGGTATATTTTAGGATGTTTTGTCTTCTGCAGTTCTTGTTCATAGAACGCACCAAATATTGGTTTATTTTGATAGTCGTGAAGCAAGTAAGTTCTCGGTGATGTTTCTTTTACTTTTCTTACAGTAAATAATTCATTACTCCAATTAGGAGTATAGCCCTTTGTAAAATATCGCTTAATTTTACTTATTCGTACTGTGTCACCTACTTTAAATTTTGGTGGATAAGGTGACTTCTTTTTCTTCATTTCCCGTAATTTGTACACAGTAGCAAGTTGTTGTAGATTGTTTGTGACGTCTATAGGTTTCATACCAATCGTACGATGTTTTCGATTATTATATTCATCTAATAGTTTTGGTAGCATGCGAAGCCAGTGGTATGATCCGCACGCCGAGAATTTCCTCCACATCCACTGCTTCAGTGTTCGATTGAAGCGTTCAACTACGCTTGCCTTCAAGCTGCTCCCTGTCGAATAGTGCTTAATTTTTCTTATTGTAATCCACTGTTGAAAAATCTTATTATAAAATTCTTTTCCCCTGTCAGTTTGCAGATGTTTTGGATAGCGTTTACATTTTGAATAGATGCGTTCCATATTCTCCACTACTTCGTTTCCTGTTTTTGTTTTAAGTGGAACTGCCCAGGCATACTTTGAATAAACATCAATAACAGTTAACATGTATTTATATCCACTATTAACTTTCGAAAACAGAGACATATCAACAAGATCCGCTTGATGTAAATCATCTCTCCCCCGGCTAATAACGCTCCGTCTTTCAAAATTCTTTCGCACTGGAGCGTGGAGTTCTTTCGCTATTTCTTCTCTGATATTGTTCATAAAGTATAGGTAAAAGAATTCGTTCTGTGTCGTCTATTCGTTTCTTGAATCGCAGTCGATCTATAGCCAGTTGTTGCCAGTTGCTTCTTCTGTCTTCACATCCAATTTCATAGATTACTGAAATATCCTTTGAGAATCTAACCGCTTTAAATATATTTGCGAACGGAAGTTCGTCCCACCGCGCAGTGTTCATTTATTCGATGTACCTCGACTTTCGAAGTTCTTCTTCGATTGACAAGATTTCGTTTTCGTGTGACGAATGACCAGCACTTCTAGATGCTATTAACTTTTTCAGTCTCTCTACTAGACTGTTTGGATCATTCCAGTGAACTAATTCGATCTTCTTTCTTTGTTCATTTTTCCACTTGGCTACTTTTGATCCTCTTCCTGTACGTTTGTATTTGTGCACACTTACAAATTTTGGTGTGCTCCTTCCTTTTTTCACTTTTGCATCTTCTACTAATGGCTTGATAATTTTTTGAAATTTGAGCGATTTCGTGCCTCTCATTGGCTTGCCTGCGTCATACTGTTTCCTGTGCACGTTAGTGTAATTTAATATATGACTGTAAGCTGACAGATCCTTATCATCATACAACTGTGCGTCCGGATCTTTCTGAAATATTAATTCAAGGAGACCTTCAGTTAAAGGATAGTTAAAATTGTCAATTATAAGATTGTTATCGCGAAACAGTACTTTTTTACTCCCTAAATAGTGTTCTCCATGAACTACTCGAACCCCGAATATTCTATCAACTTTGTGTCTCAATTGTGGGTTAAGATAATTTTGCAGGAGAGTTGTAACCTTTCTGTCCAGAGTTTCTTCTTCTTCTTCCGATTCTTCTTCTGCCTCATCACTTATATAACTATTCAATTTTCGATTTTTCTTTGCAATTAATCCATTCGAGCTAACTGTAAGCTGCTGTAGTTTATTTAATGGTGCAGTTATTGGTTTAAATGTTTCTTCTAACTTTAGTTGGTTTAAAGCCATATCTGCTTTAAGAGAGTTATATTTTTTTTTTACATCTTTTCTTAATTTTGCTAGTTTGTCCTTTACACGACTTTTTTCCACTATGTTCGCCTGCATTTTTTAAACTGAAGCGTAACGTCTATTGTTTTACTCATATATAGTATATTCAAAGAGTATATGGAGCGGAAGATCGTTAGTATTCCATTGTTCTGGGTCTTTTAGGCGGAATTGAATTTCATCACCTCCCTTTACAGCAATTGGTGTACCTACTTCTAATTCGATTGGATTGTTCACGTGATTAATCATCGCATATACCAGAGAACCACGTGTACTTGTTAACGGTGTAAGTGTACCCGTATAGGGAAGCTTATACATAAGACGACAGTTTTGTAGCATATATATTGGTGACTGATTTGACGGTAGACTGTTAATTTGAAAAAGAGCTTTTCTTGGTTTTTTGTGCAGTTCCTTTTTCATCACTTCAAACTCTTCTTTTGCAGTAGCAAACGTTTCTAAATACTGTTTGTTAACAACATCTTGCTCGTGGATAGGTGAATCAACATTTGTAATTCGTTTGTTCTTCATATTTAATTCTCCGTTAGATTCTACTGGTAGAGAATTTTTCTGAAGTTTAGATATGACAAGTTTTAACTCGTCAACTTCTCTCCGCGCAGCTGCATACTGTTCTACAAAGACTTTATTTGCAACATCTTTCTCATTTAACGGATTATGTACGTTAGTAATTCGCTTATTTTCCATACTCAAAGTACCACCTACATCAACGTTTAGTTTCTGTTGATTGCTTATTTCATTCTTCAGTTTTTCGAGTTCTTCACGCGCTGCTGAATGTTTTTCTAGGTATGCTTTATTAATCGCATCCGTCGAATGAATAGGTTTACCGATGTTTGTTACTCGTTTATTTTGCATATCTATCGATCCATCGTCATTCACTTGTAGTAGTCTACCTTTTGTATGCTTTTCTAAAAATAAAAGCGAAATTGCATCTTGTTCCTCTTCAGGATCTGCCACACCCGATATTCTCTTGTTGTTCATGTTGAGGATATTGTCAGTTACAGGAAGGTGATCATCCACAATATCACGTAAAAGAGAATCAACATATTCTATGCGTGCAGAAACGTCGTTAACTCGTTTCTCTAAATTTCTCTGCACATGGTTAGTGTGCGTACGCATTGTGTCAAGCGAAACTGCTTCGTTTCCATTCATCGCTGGAGCTATTCCTTTCAGCCTTTTGTTCTTAAAATCAACTGCATCCTCTTCTAGTTCACATATGTCATGTATTTCATTTTTAGGATCTAAAATGTCACGTTGTATTTCTTCTTTATTAATACTGT
Organism: Anabrus simplex; assembly: GCF_040414725.1. Taxonomy (NCBI): domain Eukaryota; kingdom Metazoa; phylum Arthropoda; class Insecta; order Orthoptera; family Tettigoniidae; genus Anabrus; species Anabrus simplex. The sequence goes on from NC_090265.1 coordinate 799,809,594, forward strand.
CCTTAACGGTTTTTAACACATAATGTTTATTACAAGCATCCTCCATGTTTATAGGATTGCCGACGTTCTTTAAACGTTTACCATGAATACTTAAGTTTCCGTCAGATGTTGATGTTACGTAATTTGTATTAACCATCATTTTTTCATCTACATATGATTTAGTAGCAATATCATGACGTGATGATGGTCGCGTTACATACACGTTACTGGTTCTGTTGTTTGATGCCATCGTGATGTTCTTTCTCTACTCAACAATTCGAAAATGAGTTCGTTAATGTATACACTCTCGTATTTATATCACATAAAATATATCGAATCCATTTCGATATCGACCTTTGCTTATTTCGCTATCCTTATCGATAACGAGAAAGCTGAATTTCGACTGTGACCAACAACGATAACATAAATCAGTGAACTGGTTGTAACTCATATCGGTGTTCACGTGATCGTCGTAGACATGCCGAAGATTTCTTGCATCTTGTTTAAACAGAATAATGAAATTAGCGTTGTCTCTAATAAGTTGTTTGGGAATGCAGGAATAGGTCTGACATAAGTAAAAAACATCCACGATATGGTGTCGACCTCTACTAAAGTAGTCTTTCATGTGCTGCTGTTTGTCGCTTGCTACATCGTCAAAAATAAACACGGAATTTCTTTGAGCTTTTTCTGGCGGTATTACTTGCTCACGATCAGAGTAAAACTCGCATTTTATTTCTTTAATAGATTTTAAAAGCTTCTCTAGCTCAATATATTTCTTCTGCGACAATGATTTTGAGTAAACATACACATTCTCAAAACGTAACCCGTTCGGTTGCAATAACAAATTAATCATTACATTAGTCTTCCCTGCATTCGATGGTCCGCATATGAGACAGCGTATTGTGTCCGGCAACAGTTTACTATGTTTATTTTTCTTTCCTACTGAACGTTTTGTGTCGTTCAGATTTGCAACAGGTAAAGATATCGATTGTTTTATTGTCTTCACCATCACTTTCTTTTGATGATGATAATTTTCAACGATCGAGTGCACAGTGGATTTCTTTTTTCTCAAAGTTATTGTTGATTACTAAATAAACACGAACTTTTTTTTACCTTCTGTTTTACTTATCTAGTTCCAAAATGGTTCGTGCATCACACTACACGTAGTATTAAGAAGTGCTGGAAGAGCTGTCCTGTTATAGTGATCTAATACTATGTTGCCAACTTCACAACCTCTCATATACCGACAAGAAGGCGACCATTTTCTATGTTCTGTTAACGGATCATCATCTTTATCCCACGAAAATAATTCGATTCCGCAAAAAATACATTTAACTGCATCTAGGTATCCCGTGAAGTAAAATCCAGCTTTAGCTAAACTTAAGGGGTCTATCCACGGTACACGCCATCTAGCGAAAGTCCTTATCCGATCTACCTCAGATTTTAAATTTAACGGACGAGGAATGTACGCCATGTCGCTGTAAAATGAGGAGAGCAGAAAAATATCTCTCTTATATATATATCTTTCTACCTTTCAGAAAAAAAAATAAAAAAAATAAACTTACATACATTTTTAGTACTCAACAGTTGCACATCGTGTAAAAATGTAATTCGTATATAACAACACACTTGATAGCAGGAGCTCTTATTTGAGTATGCTGCGTCGAAGACGCAACGTTGTATCAGCTCCATGTAAACGAGTAGGGAAAGGAGGAATAATAGGCAAAGTTCTTAATAAAGCTATAGATAATTTACCAGTAGAATTGCACATACCAGGTTATGAATTCTGTGGACCTGGGACAAAGTTAGAAAAACGACTTAAGCGTGGTGATCAAGGAATAAATCCATTAGATAAGGCATGTAAAGAACACGATATCGCTTACGCTACATACAAAGACCAGAACAGAAGGAAAGAAGCAGATGAAATCTTAGCCTCTAAGGCTTGGTCTCGTGTAAACTCTCAGGACGCATCATTAGGAGAAAGAGCAGCTGCACTAGCAGTTACGGGTATTATGAAAGCGAAAACTAAAGTAGGTGGTGGTAGACGAAGAAGAAAATCAAAACATCGAAGAGAACGAGTAAAACCAAAAAAAAGACAACATGCTGTAAAAAAAAAAGAAAGGTGGTTTTCTTCCACTCCTTCCGATATTTGCAGCCTTGTCGGGCTTGGGCGGTCTAGCAAGTGGAGCTGCGGGCATAGCATCGGCTGTAAACAAGGCGAAAGCCGCACAGGAAGAATTAAAAGAAATGAAGCGCCACAATCGAATGCTAGAAGCGATGCGTGGGAAAGGGCTTTCTACTCGAAACAAAGGAAAGGGCATTTACTTAAATCCTCCAGCATACAAAAGATAATGGAAGGTCTGCCGAATAGAGCATTAACTAACATAGATCTGTATCGTTATGCATATCGTTTAAAAATTCCCTACTTCAGAGGTGTGTTTATGCGAGATACGTTACCGAAAATTTCTCGTAAAAATGAGAGTTGTATTTTGAATTTAGATCCGATAAGTAAATCTGGTTCGCACTGGGTTGCGTTCAGTAAACGAGGTGCGTATGTCTACTACTTCGATAGTTTTGGTAATTTACGTCCCCCTAAAGAGGTATTAGAATATTTAAGAAACTGTTACATTCGATATAATTTTCATTCTTATCAAACTTTTAATTCATCAATTTGTGGTCATCTGTGTTTACTATTTTTATACTGTATAAATAAAGCAAGACCTTAGTATTTGTGTTCAGTGTGCACGATGCCGTATGAAAGACGGATTACACTCGAGGGTAGAGGCTCGAAGATTGATGTAGTATTAGAAACTCCGATTTATTTGAATAGAGCTTCTTTCTATGAAATAGGTCTTGCCGCACTATTTACATCTAATAGTATTCGAAATGTCACTAGTAAAAATAATAAGTTTGCTATATATTTGAATGGTAAAAAAATTCTTTTGAGTGTAGCAGAAGGCATTTATGAATTCGAAGATCTTGTTGCAAAAATAGAAAGTTTGCTAACTATTAAAAATGTGAAACTATTTCTGCGGGAGTACACTCCAGAACTTAGTTTTTTTATCTCGACTATTAACAACAAACCTACTATGCATTCTCCGTTTGACATTGATTTCAATGTACCGAACAGTGTTGGCACTAGCTTAGGTTATCTGTTAAATGTATATGAGAAATATGCTAACCATGAATCACAGCTGAATGAAATAGGTAACGTAATCGTTAATAGCACAAATAACCAGATTGGTATTAAAATGAAGGGAGACAAAACAACTGTACTCACATTACCGGAAGGTAGTTACACTTTTTCGGAAATAGGAGCTCTAGTTCAAGAAGCAATAATTAACAACTTTCCTATTCTCGAAGAGGAGAATGACCCTCTAGATGGAGATAGTAAACTTATTACTATTACTTACGAAAAGACCTATCTTCGCTGTAAAATGTCCTCCAACCTAGACGTAGACTTTGATGTTTCCGATTCAATTGCTGATTTGTTAGGATTTTCACGCCGAAAATATGATGCTAATAAATTACATATTTCAGGAGAGATTATTAAAATTAATAACGTGAACTCGATTCGTGTATGTTGTAATCTCGTGTTAGGTTCCGGTTCCTACCTCAACGGTAAACAAACACATTCGTTATACAATTTTAAACCGCTTGTTCCAGCAGGCTATCCTATCGTAGTTCAACCGTCAACTATAAGCTTCTTACCGGTAAACACTAGTGTTATTCAACATATATCCGTTGTACTCGAAGATCAGTTCGAAAACCCAATCGACTTACAAAATGAGGATGTAACAGTAGAGTTAATTATTCGTCCAGTAAAAATACAGTAATCATATATAACATAAAGCGTACACTTATGTACTATCATTCGAGTAAGGAACAGTTGAACAACAACATCATGGTAGTAATTTACAACAACCACTCAAAAAACCGAGGATTAAAAGAGGAAGCAGCTAGAGTAGTAAAATATAGAGTAAAGCTAAAAAAACAATCTCATCGTGTACGCGACAAGAAAAAATTAACCACAAACAATAAAGACTTTTTACAATCGCTAGGCTACCGACTACTATAAGTTCTATTTCTCCTACAGAAACTACTTTACTCTCTTTTCGTGTGCGTAATCAAGGTAACATCACTCTCTTTTTGTGCGAAATCACTTTACAATGCTACCGACTGCCCCCCCAGGATAAAGCATATAAATTCTAATTCTCTACGAAAAACTACTTTAGTCTCTTTTTGTGTACAATCACGCTAACATCAAGGAGAAATATGTTCAACGTAACGGACAAAGTTATATTTGACAACAGAGTTGCTAGGCGGGAAGTAAGGAGCTATCATCCATATGCTGGCACGAAATATGAAAACAACGATGAAATTCGAGTTCCTGTACACAACCAAGAACATATATTTTTACCCTCTGAAGCTGATGTTCACATCGAAGGTGAAATAGTTAGATCAAGCGCAGATAATACACCTTCAGCTACAGCCGTTCCCGATCAAAACTTTGCAGCAAATCTCTTCGATGAAATGCGTATTGAATTGAATGGGAAAGAGATTGAAAGAACACGACGTGTAGGCACAACTAGTGCTATAAAAACTTTCGCCTCTTATTCTAAAAATGAAATGTTAGCGCTGCAAAATGCTGGCTATTTTCCATCAATTTCTACACCACCAAACGAAGCTAATATTGTCCACGCGACTACAAAGCTGTTCCATGCAATTATCCCACTGAGTCTTCTTTGCGGATTATTTGAAGACTACAGGAAACCATTCATAAACTGTAAACTTGAATTTATCTTTATTCGTTCTAGAGATGACAAATGTGCACTGTTTTCAGCCAACGCGGAAGATACAGCTAAAGTCAAAGTACGAAAAATGTATATAAAGCTACCAACTCTAATACTGTCCGACGAGGAAGAAGTTAAACGCATAAAGTTAATCCAAAAAAATCCTTCTATTCCTGTAGCATTTCGATCGTGGAGTTATCACGAGTTACCTACTATTCCAAATTCAACGAAAATTAATTGGACTGTTATGACTACGTCACAAATAGAAAAACCGAGAGTTTTTATGCTTGCTTTCCAAACCGATCGTAAGAAAATTAATGTTTCTTCTTCTCTGTTCGATCACTGTAATATTCGATCCGTTGGCGTATTCTTAAATTCAAACTTTTATCCCTATGAAAAGGCTGTAGCTAATTTTAACAATGGCGACTACAGTGAATTGTATGATATGTTCATCAAGTTTCGTAATGCGTACTATCAGCTTGATGATAATCGTTCCGAACCGAACATATCACGAAGTGAATTTCACTCGCATTGTCCTATTGTTGTTGTTAATTGCATGGAACAGGTTGAATCGATAAAATCTTCCTCTGTAGATGTTCGCGTTGAAATTGAAACAAACGAACCTATTCCAGCCAACACTACTCTGCATTGCATTATTATTCATGATTGCATAATAAATTATAAACCACTAACGAATGAAGTATTTTTCTTCCAATAATATTGCGCGAGTTTTTCTTCCTTTTTTTCTTTCTAATAGTGTATATAAACGAGAGAGTGAAGATTCTCTGCTTCAGTTCTTCGATATCAAGCACACCATGAGTGCAAAACCCAGAGGAGTGATAGTTGACATTCAGAGGTTACCTACTGGAGGTTACGAGATAGCCTGTTGTAATATAGATTCGTCTACAAATGTGTTATCTACTGCTCTATTAGGTATGAGTGTACCTAATTTAGATTTCACGCTTACGTCGTTTTTCAATCTTCTCAGTGAACAACAATACCAATATCTGGTTGTGTGCAACTGTGTTAATGAGTTACGTCTATTAGCACTGCAAGAGTATCCTCGTACATGCATAATTGACTTGAACACTATAGAAGGTGTACCTGATTTAAGAACAATGCGTAACGAGTGTTTCCCTGTTGACTGTCCGCGCCATTTACCACATGTTGCAAGACATTCAGGCAGCTGTGCTATGTTCAACGTTCACGCAGTTCATAGTTGGCTAAAATCGACAGATGGTGTGATGAGAATAGTGTGTTCAGTGATAAACAAATTTAAGAAAGAAGGTGTGAGCAGATTCAATAAATTTGAGTGGGCTTTCTTCCCTGAAAACATATTATCTATTTACGAACAACATCAGTTAAGTGCGCTCTGGCAGTATCTACCAGATCATCTGAAGGCGAACTTACACCAGGCTTGTCAGGATTCAGGAGCTAACAACAACGACATCGTCCGAGCTTGATATCAGCTACTAATACATCAATTATTAAGGTGAAAAAAAATATAGATATAATACCATCCTTTTTTCCTTGGTTGTTTTTTTTTTTCGGTTTTATTCTGCTTCTAACTAATTTATTTATTTTTTCTCCTCTGCAGGTGTCTCCTCATAGTGGGATCAACAACAACAACAACAACAACGACGTCTGAGCTTGATATTAGTTACTATTTCATCAATTATTAAGGTAAAGAAAAAAAATAGTTCCTTTTTTTTTCTTGCTTGCTTTTTCTGTTTTATGCTGCTATCAACTAATTTTTCTTTCTTTTTTTTCCCTCTGCAGGACTCTCCTCTGGTGGCGGTAGAAGATTCAGTCTCTGCAGATCTCTCCTCGTGGTTGCAGTTACAAATTCAATCAGAAGTTTATATTTTGAAAAACCTCTGTAGTTTCCTATTCAATAAACTTGATTGTAAAAAAGAAATATGTTTTCTTTTTTTTCATTCTCCTACTCCTACTTTAGTTAAGAGTACAAGGAATAAAAGGAGAGGCTGCGCAGGATAGTTTGAAAGAAAATCAACTTTTTGATCATCTAGTGTAGAGTTTTTATTTTTTTCGAAAAAGAAAAAAGATTAAATAAAGGTTTACAATGCACTTTAATATATAAATGATAGAAAATTAACTTACAGTACAATAGTATACAATGTACTTAAACAGCGAGTGTAATTCTATAAGATTCCTTTTTTTTCATAATTAAATAAATATAATAGTATGCAATGTACTTTAAAAGTATAAATACAGTACAATACATTGAATAAAAGAAACAGCGAGTGAAATGTTTATCTAGTTTGAAATTCTATAAGCTTACATTTTTTTTCATTAATTACAGAATGAAACAAAAGTTTCTCTAAAATAAAAAATGATTAAAGTAATCATAGGAGCTTCTCCTCTTATTACTTAATATTCACCTTCAGAGAAAATTACATTATTTTACATACAGAGGGATAAACTGATGACAAAGTGGAGGAGGTGTTCACAAAAAAAGCAAACCTACTTTGCAAGATAGCTATACATTAGTTATACTTCTTTTCTCTGCAAGACTGTAATGTCCAAATGGTAATGTATTAATTTTGTTATCTGTGATGTACCTTTTGTCATCATTAGCTGTGAGTGCTAGTTTGTATTGACGAACCGTGAACACAGAATGAGAATTGGAAGTAATGCACACTTGTAGTTTGGTCACTTGTTCACCTTCATACAGACAACGTCTATACTGATCAATTGTAAGGTGATCGACAACATTTTTTTTGACACCCTTAGCTTTACATGTAGGTTTCTCTTTTTCACACAACTTAATAGCATACATCTTTGGTCTCAAACCTACAAATTCTTCAACAATACTTCCACCGTTTTCATCCTTCATCAAACCTATTTCACCTGAATTTTTTCTTTCAATTTGGAAAGGATTATTTTCATCATAATTTCCTGTATCAAACAAAACTGAATTTTCCTTCATAAACTCATAGATATCAAATGAAAAATTGTATATTAAACTGTCGGTGTCAGTGTAGAGTAGTTGTGAGTTTGATTCTGTGTTTCTCAAAATAACGTTGTAGTGAAAATCGTTCATTTTCATTTTTGACAAATCTAAAATTGTAGCACCGAGGTAAACCGGTTGATTGTGATGAATTTGAAGTTTCTTCATTTCGATAACCATACACTGTTCGTCTACTATAATACGACGTTTGAAGTTTGCTCTTGAGATCAACGTACCAGCACCATAACGTCCCTTCCACTGTGTGACCCATCTGACGTCGCGCAGCTTCCTTACGTTCATTAATGAACGACCAAAAATTGCGTTATTCATTAATTTATAGAAACTTTTCTCGAACTCATTTTTTGCTAACTTTCGTTTCTCTGTGTTCAAATCAATGTAGCATTTTAACCATGCGCTCTGATTAAACTGAATCGCTCTGTAAATGTGAGCTACTTTCATACCTAATTCTACACACTGTTTTAATAGCCTATAATGAAGAACATACCGTTCCTTGTTGTAAAGAGTGCTCATTAGTTTCGTAGATTTTTCAGGACACAATGGATAATCGGCATGTTTATCATGAAGTTCTAGCGGGTAGATTAAATCAACTTCTACCATAAACCCAACATCTGCTTCATCTCCTACATTCATAATGTCTAAATTCTCAACGTTTTCGACCCATTGAAAGCCGCCCGTTGGAAGAAACTGTTGCATAGCGAATCCATACAAATTGTTCACGTCAAAGTACATTATGTATGATTCCGGTTTGGACTCATCGTATGTTAACATGTACTTGTTATTTGCTACTGCATGCCGCGTAACGCATTGCACATTACCACCGCGTATGGAGCGTTCGAAAAACTGCAGCATGTCGATATCCTGAAGTAATTCTAGCTGGACAGCTGTTATTTTCTTCATAGCACTCCATGCCATAGACGGTACCGTGTAGAAATGAGCGGCATCAATACCATATGTCTCTTTTCCACTCAATCTAAAGTTTTCAAATACATCGGCCAAGAGTAAAGTATCGATTTTCAAGTAAAGATCAGAATATTCACCCAACGATTTACAGTTAAACTTATTCCAAATAAGCTGAGCAAACGCGTAGTTTTCTTCCGAAACAGTTTCACCCTTTAAAGAGCTAAAGAATGAACTCCTTGACGGTAAACTAGTGTCGTCTAACACCTCCATACTAGTAACATATTCGTATGGAAATATCCCTTTCCGAGAAGCGAGTTTAAACTGTAAATCATCGGTGAAATACCGTCTCGTTACAAGCTTTGACTCGTCACTAAGTAATAGCGACATTTTGTCCAGCGAAAAAGGAATAAAGTTGTAAGTGTCTATAAATCTTAGTTCAACACACTGTCTTTGGTTATAACGTATAAAGTTTGAAAATCCTTTGTATCGTTCCATGTTCACTGCTAATAGTTTAATGTTCGTTCTGTGATTTGTCACAACATCCCCTCCCTTCCTATGCAGTTCTCTAATTATGAAATGACCATCATAGGCTGTCAAATTATGGAATGCTACCGGCAAGATAGAAATTTTACGATACTGTAAGTTACACAATTGATGTGCTGATCCCCTGTAAACACCCGTTAAATGACAATGATCGCGAACTTTAATTTCATTATCTGCAATTTCCTTCTCACATATGTGACATAATGTAGACGAAAGAAATTCATTTTCTTGCTCAACAGTTAATGCTAACATTGGTTTCGTATCAAAATAATAGGGCGCAAGCGTGTCCACCAAGTTATACATCTCATCTACGAACCATTTTACACAATCACTACCTCGATAGAGTTTGAAAGAGCACAAATCTCTGTCAAAACTACAGTGTAAATAATATGCTACGCTGTATGGCACATGTTCGTGAATTGGAGTTGAATGTGAGGTGTCATCACTTGGAAAACAAGTAGACACAGGTTTCAGTATGCATTCTGTGTCAGCATACACAATAAAAGGCACTGGCTCTTTAACCTTATACTCGGTAAAGTACACTAGCCGTTCGCTATCCGAAGGCATTATACTTTTGCCCACCGGAAATTGTATACAGTTATTAGTATGCAAAGCTAATTTTTCCTTATTAGAAAAGTAAGACAAACACCGTCTGCAAATATAAATTCTATTATGGTTCTTCGTAAGAGATGAGCGCACAAGACGTGGAAGATTCTTAATCAAACAAAAGTGATACTTCTCACTGTCGCCAATCTGAAGCATTAGAAGATCTACGATCTTTTCACACGTTTTATGTGAAATGTACAAAGGTACAAGAGTAAACTCTTTTTTGTCATCATTCCGTCCTATGCACACCCAGTTGTTCTCGTCATACTGCGCTCCGAATACATTCACGGAGATTTCGTTTTGATCTTCAAATTTTCTCATGTATCTCATTTCCATCGGGATTGGTATGTCTTTTAAATTTAAAATTGCATTATAATGTGGATAAGAAGAAATGCGATCTACATGATGTTTAGCTGGAACTAAGCCAGCAACTACACTCCACGCAAAGCAAGCATCTCGTGTGTTCCGCAGATTAATAACTGCTTTCTTGTTTCGAATTGCTGTAGGCAACGTTAGACTAGTTGGCGACTTGCCCACGTGAAAACCTACATTTTTATTAATGTTTATCCGCAATTCGCGAATTCGTAGCAGAGACCATCCCGAATCACGAGCCTCGAACTCTGATAATTTTTTCAGAATCGGTCTCGTTACATGTTCGTTGTACCATTCTCTTAAATTAGTACCTTCAGTAATTTCAGCGTTCCTTGAATGAAAATAATTGTTATCGATTTTATCGTGAAGGACATGTTGTGTGCAGAGAACGGTATTTACTTTTAATGCTTGTGTCTTGAGTGCTTCCTTCACGTATTTATTAAACCACACGTAAGATTTATCTAGGAACTCTTCGGGGAGTAAGAAATCATTGTTAACATTTACCACCGCTAGTGTGTACACTCTGCGCCGAAAAGCTTCCTCGATTTGTTTACACTGGAAAGCAGACAAATCTTCTATCTGAAAAGTTAGTCCATTAACAGCGCGAGCGTGAAAATAAATTTCTAACATCTGATTACGCATTTCCTCTAGCTCGTTAAGATTTTCAATCAGCTTGAACTGAGCTTCTTCTCGCTCGTCGCTAGGTTCGAACCGATATGAAATTAGTATTGATCCATTTACCTCCCTCATAAACGCGCGAATGCGTTCAAACGCTCTATCAAAATGAGTTTGCATTCTACCCGCATCTTCATCTGTCTGTAAATTAATGTCTAGTTTCCTACGTTTGCTGCTCGAAGGATACTCCATGACTACAAAAAAAAAATTACGATTTGGTGCTAAATTTTTCAGCAATCTCAAGACAAGTCCAGCAGTTGCTGTAGCAACGACTTATCAAGAATGTACAATCCGTCATTACACAGTATAACCATCGAGCTAGGTCACTACCTTCTGCATCGCGTGAACAGTGTACAGCTTCGCTAGGAAACTCCTCCTGAAGCTTCCCTAGCAATGTATTACGGTAATAGGAAATGTTATTTGAATTTTGTGACGAAAAGGAAAATTCAATTTTATAAATTTCTTCGAATGTATTATAGCCAAGAAATAGTAGAAAATGTTCATTACTTGAAAGTTCACTCAAAAGAAATCGCACTACAGCAGCTGTCACTTCCTGCTGGCTTTCGTAAGCTTTACTCAGGTTCGTCACATATACTGTATAACTGAAAAGAGAACCCCCTCTGTTCCATAGATCAATACAATTAGCACTCACTTCTTGTTCTTGTTGTGCGCTCAGTTGTCCCGCTTCATCTTCAACAGGCTGTGAAGTAGCGACCACATCCTCCTCTCGATGTACTTGAAGACGACGACTCTGTATGCTTGGATATGCTTGATGTTCAGTTCCTGGTTTAATCTCAACTTTCTTCCACTTCATCATATTACCACCTCGGACCTGAAAAGACAACACCACATACTATTTTCAATTAACAATACAATTATGCGAATACGGCGAAAAAAAAATTTACATTAAGAACGAAAATACTCTCTGCATACTTACTTAGTTAAAATAGATGTCGTAACTGATGACATTCTACTGTAGGAAGCACACTTGATGGTAGCCCCTCTCCATGCCTCTGTACATCATTTTCAAGTTGTTTTTTAAAGAATTTATTTCTTCTATTTCTTCTGCTGTAAGTTTTGAGAATTGCGCCGGCAGGAAAACACTCACAGTCTCCTCATCTTCCCCTTCTATATCAACGATTATTTTCCTCCCAAATCTTGTTTCTACCGCTCTCAGCGCTTTAACCTTAAATGGATGGTTAAGTTGCAACTCACTTAACTTTCTATTATGAAATTGTGGTGCCTTGGCAATTTTGTTTAATTTCATTAACATATCCATTTTGTTGAAACTGCTATATCTTTTTTAAAATTAACAAACTAAATAAACTTACACTTACTGAAGAGGAAAGAAAAGTAGTAGTAGTAGAGAACTCTTCCCACTAGATGATAGTTTTCATGTTGTGCTCTGCTCCTTAAATACTCCCTGCCACCACCTTCACTCCTCACCAGTAGGCTGGACTTGTCACTAGTTCACCTTCACTCAAAATTACAACCTACAAAAAACATCCTGTTCGTGACAGAGATAACCTTCAACAAGTTAGAAAGCGGATCTTGCCTAGTAACAGCTGCACTGTAGCACTCCTTAGTGTTTCCCCCTCACCCCTCTAGTAAGAGAGGAGTGAGGGATTTTTTTTTTTTTTTTTTTTTTTTTTTTACATAAACTAACATCCTGTTCAGCTTTCACCAGCAAGTGACCTATTAAAGCAAATCCAGTTGCCACATAGTTACTGTACCTTGCCCACAAGAGTAACCTTTCAAGAAAATTAATTACCTCTTACATAAAGACCTCTGAGTGTGTTGTCCTCATTCTACATGTGGTTGACCCCCTTAGCCAGTGAAAGCTACTCCAGCAAAATCCAGTCACAGCACCTTGCCCCCCACACCTTTCAAGAATTAATTACCTCTCACATTAAGACCTTGCAGTATGTGTAGTTAACATTCCACACACGCCTTGCCAAGTGAGAGGCCCCTTCAGGGAGTGAAGCGCACGGGGCATGCGCAGTGGCTGCCGCTGGTCCAGAATTCTTCTATCGAAAGTCTGGTCCAGCTTTCTTCTAGATACTCTACTTATGTGAATTACCACATTTATGTATAAAGTACTTTTATTTACTTCATGATGTCACCATTTTTGTGTGTGTATTTGTGACGCATTTTGTTTCGTGAAAATGTCAGAGGAATATGACAAAAGTAATTTTTTTGTGTTTCATGGATAACTGGGAAAGTCGCGAAACTAGCGTGTGAAGTGTTGTATAGTAGTAGGTTTGATGGTTGAGAAACGAATATAATGTCTAAGTAAAGTATCATTTCCGTAAATTTATTTTCTATATTTATGCTTTGCCAAAGTTAAGACAATCATTTATCATAAATTTCTGTTCAGTGTAAAGATGAAATTCATGTAAGCGTAATACATGGTTATTCATTTAGAGCTGGCGCAGAAAGCACACCGTTGTGTTCGGCGACTTAAATTTTGTCAAGGGAAGTGACGAGATGAGACTGATAAAGTTTGTTACAGGAGATTGCTATTCCGAAGTCTGTTGAATTCTGTGTAGAATTGATGAGAGGAAAATAACGGTAAAAGGTTTGTAAGTCAAGTTGTGAGTTTTGGTTTGGAAATATTAGCTCAGGTATGCGGGGAGAGATGGTTAGTTATCACAAAGTGTTTTATGTAACAGCATCGTGGGTCACCCAAGAGAGATATTCCATATTGTTGTCGTGTAGAGAATTTGTGATATCGAGTGTTTCAAGTCTTGTGAAAATGGGAAGGAATGAAGGATTATGGATCAGGTTGTTGAAATCCTGTAGTGTTGATGCCGGGATTTTCAGTGTAGGAAACCCGAGGAGTTATTTTGTGTAATTTATTGAGATGGGCATAGGGTCAGTCCATAGTTAGGATTCCACATGAAACCGTAGGACCGTGATGGGTAAGAATATTTGAGTGACGTCTTAAATCTCTTTGCATAATCTGTGTGGGTCAATAATTATATTTCATGTGAATTGCCAGCGAGGCGAGCTCTTTCATTGATGCAAGTTAAAATAACATGTGTGTTTGTTTAGAGATAATGCGGGGAGAGCTCGTATTTCCGTTACTCCAGTCAGCTGTTAGGTGGTCGAGCCAGCTCACTGTTAGATAGAAATCGTAACTGAGATTTGTCATTTGAAGTAAAATGTTTGAAATTAGATTTCATTATTTAGAAAAGACTCGTTTTAGTAAAAACTTGAATTCATTTTCGAAGTCCGGCACCATGGCTAAATGGTTAGCGTGCTGGTCTTTGGCCACAGGGGTTCCGGGTTCGATTCCCGGCAGGGTCGGGAATTTTAACCTTAATTGGTTAATTTCCCTGGCACGGGGACTGGGTGTATGTGTCGTCTTCATCATCATTTCATCCTCCTCACGACGCGCAGGTCACCTACGGGTGTCAAATCAAAAGACCTGCATCTGGCGAGCCGAACTTGTCCTCGGACACTCCCGGCACTAAAAGCCATACGCCATTTCATTTTTCATTTTCGAAGCGACGGAAATGAGACGATAGTACATGTTGGAAATAATAATTTCCTGGGATGTCAAAATTTGAGCATCGGTAGTGATGTCTGATGTTATTTGAAGGTTGTACAAAGTTTTATTTGAATGTCACGATAGCTGTCAGTCCATAGAGTTCGTGATGGATGATTGTGTTGTGTTGTTGTTGGTTCCCAAGGCACAATTGTAGGTTCTTGTGATATGAGGTCACGCTTATGGAGAACATGGTGTGTAGTAGTCCATCCATCCTAGAGTTGGGCGTGGTGCATTACGACATTTCAGTCTCATCGACCTGAAACCATATCGAAGGATGTGCCGGAATTAGTCCAGGGGATAACCGTAGGCGTTATAAGCGATGTGACATGGATTGTTTATTTTGCGTTGTGTGTAAATTCATGCAGATTGTAGGATTTAATGTTAGGATTATCCAAGCTAGTTTCTTAATAATTGTTAGTGTTATAATGTAAGCTTGTTGAGTGACGTCATCAAAAAATAATCGTACTGGTAATTATGGCAATATATCCCGTTTTCAGCGGCGATGAAGAAAATTATGAGCATAAAACAATATTGTAATTAAATAATTAGGGATTTTAAAGAAACCATTCGTCCGGGGTAGATAAAATTTATTGTCAGTTAGGATTATGAGATTACTTAAATTATTATTATATTTAATTCAGTGAAATCGTTTTTTTGAGAATTAGCTTAAAACCAAGTGACTAACCTGAAAATGTATTCTGGAAATCTTAGTCTTATTTGCTGGGAAATCTCAACTTATTAACGTGTCCGATGGCAAATGGACTTTACTGCCACAAGTGTTGTGAGCGTTTGTTGTTGTTGTTATCATTTTTTATTTTGTTTGTTGAGCATCAGATGTTTTGGGGATTTATTAATGTGGAAACCTTGGTCATCAACTACTATAACAATTGTGTTCAGCCTTCAGTTTAGAAACTTGGATGGTCGTAGGGTCATCAGCCTCAGTGACTTAGGTTAGGGCCATCTGCCATTAGAGCATCATTTCCCTTGCGGTCATCATCCACCATGACTTTAACGTAAATCACAAAGTTAGATGTCGGTCCATGACATAATCGCATGTCACATCGATTCAATTAAGGGTCCATGCTGTACAACCACTGTGTGGCACATACCGATTGGACTGCCTTAATTATACCAAGAGTCCAGAGCTCGTGCTACGGGGGCTGGATCATCACAAATCATTATGATGGTACATGCAGTCTCACATGGAAGCTGATCTTAGACATCTCCAGACTTTCTTTATTTCACTCTTAAATTAAGACAGTGGTTTCTAGTAAGGATGCCCCTCAGGCAGTTGAGTTAAGGTCTCCAAAGCCAGTATCTCTCATCATCGTTGTTATTGTTATTTTTTTGAATGGACAAGAATGAGTTCATTGTTTAAGGATGATAATAATGTCATGAATTTCTTCGACCTCATCGTCAATAACGAATAAATATCAATTTCTTTGACTCGACTCCTCTCATTTAGTAGATAGTTTAAATTACTGAAACCTGCCTCTTACCTAAGCAAGTGACAAAGAACCCGTAGACGACACAAGAGAAAGATCTCATGCCAATTTGCTAATAAATAAGGAAGGTAGGTGTCCTACAAAGGACCTTAAAGGGTTCAGTAAATTCTTTCGATTTCTTCATCATCCGCTGAACTAGTAGGCATATAGACCTGCACTATTGTGATGGGCATTGGCTTGGTGTCTAACTTGACAATAATAATCCTTTCACTATGCTGGTAGTAGTAGCTTACCCGGTGCCCTATTTTCTTATTCATTACTAAACTCCCGCATTTCCCCTGTTTGATTTTGTATTGATAATTCTGTAGTCACCTGACCAAAAATCCTGCTCTTCCTGCCAACATACTTTGCTTATACCAACTATATCAAACTTTAGTCTATCCATCTCCATTTTCAGATTCTCTAACCTACCACAACGATTCAAACTTCTAACATTCCACGCTCTGACTTGCTGAATGTCAGTATCCATCTTCCTGATGATTGCCCCCTTTCGTGTAGTCCCCGCCCGGAGATCCGAATGGGGGACTGTTTTACCTTCGGAATATTTTACCCGGGAGGAAGCGATCATCAGTACATCATTCATACAGAGAGAGCTGCATGTCTCGGGAGTTAGTTACGGCTGTAGTTTCCCATTGCTTTCACCCGTGTAGCAGTGTCAACACAGCTAAGCCATGTTAAGTAATATTACAAGACCATACCAGTCAATCATCTAGACTGCCGCCCTTGCAACTTCCGATAGGCTGCTACCCCCCTTTCGATGAACCATTCGTCAGTCTGGTCTCTCAACAGATACCCATCCGATATGGTTAGACCTATGGCTCAGCTACCTGCTTCATTGGGACATGCAGGCCTCCCAACCGCGGCATGGTCACATGGTTCACAGGGGAAGAATTTATACTTAGGTATGTTTAAAAAACTGTGTACACGTCCATGTTATGTTCTACATCATATACTTCTGCCAAAATAGCAATATATGAATAATCCATGTACGATAATAAAAATGTATGTCTTGTCCACGTCCCTATCAAATAAGTTCGTCGTGTCCTCTGTCCCCATATTTATAACAAAAACTGTTCCCTCAGTTAAGCTAATGCAAATACCACCTCCAACTCTTTTTCAAATCACTCCATACCCATCCCTCACTTCCAGTGTCTGGAACAGTGACTCTTTATCTACTGTAGCATAATTTATATTTCACTTATATTATTATAACAAGCAAGACATTGAAGACATTCTTCATTCCAATCCCTAACTAAACTGATATTTGTCCCAATTTGTCCTCTTGGATTCCAACTTTATCTTCATATTGCATTCCTTCCTATTTTTTAAAACACCACTACAAGTATTTCATCACACATTCCTCACCAGCCGCAAATGAGTCGGTCAAGGTTAGAGTAGGTATACAGTTCAAAAAAATTCGGGGAACATGTTTTTGAACGTATGCAATGCTCCACAAAACAATACCTCACACCCATCTATATTACCAACTAAGTATAGAAAAGAACATCGATGGGTTCACGTTCATTTTCAGAACACAAACGGAAATTTCTAAATAGGGGAGAAAACAAAATGATAACAGTCCTGCAGGGTGGATTTTATCACAGTTGGAGAGCTTCACGAGTTTCCGTATGGTGTATGTCCTCCACGAGCATTTATCACAGCTTGGCACCTACGTGGCGTGCTCTTTGTAAGCCGACGGAGGTCACATTGCCTTATCAGGTCCCTTTCTTCAATGAGAGCCTGTTCAAGGTCTTGGAACAGGAACAGGATGCCCACGAACACTTCTGTCTAGTCCAGTGGTTCCCAACCTTTGCCAGCTGACGCCCCCCTTTTGAGATACGGATGGTCGTGGCGCCCCCCACCCCTCCCCACCCTATCGCTTCTATAACCTCTCCGAAAAACTGACGTAGAGGATATAGACCTAACCTAACGACACTATATATTGAATTATTCCATTAAAAATAATATGAAGTACGCGCTTTATATCTATGACATACTAACTTCATTTTAGCACAATACAAAGAACATACTTTTACAATAAATCCTTAAATTAGTTAACAAATATCAGTGAGAGGGTTGACACTGTTTTCTCTTGGTGAGATTCGGTATGTTCGGTTTGATATTTGACAGAGCACAGTGGAGATCACTTGCAACATCAAGCTGACAGTGCTACTTTGTTTTTATGACACTCACTGTTGAAAATCCTGACTCGCATATATATGTCGTTGAAAATGGGACAATGACACGCAATGCTACTTTGGCTATTTCAGGATACACTGCAAGACAGTTTACCCAAAAGTCGCCCAGTCCTAATATTTTGAAATCATCTTTTAGCTTTGGATCACACTGCAAATCAATGGCTTATTCTTGAAGTTGTGCTGGCAGTGCTTCAGTGTCAATGGCAAACGGATTTCTTGTTAACATCCAGGACCATTCATGGGACGAGATATCAGGAAATTAGAAATTGAATTCTTGTGCCAGGGAATCCAAATGTGACTGAATTAGCACCTTAAGTTTATTACGATCACGTTCATTTTCCGGCAAAATTTCATTGAGGCGGTGAAAGGATGAGAAGTTGTTCAATTGAAGCCGGCGTTTCCATAACTGTATTTTTTATTTTATTTTATTTAGAAAAGCTCTGATGGCATCATAAGCAAGCATAATATTGGAGTTTTTGCTTTGGAGCTTTAAGTTCAAAATGTTCAAAGCTTCAAAAAAATCGCAAAGATATGCCAATGAGACGATGAAATTGGCATCAATAAAGACTTCATACAGATCGTTCTTACCTTCACCAAGAAGAAAAATGTCAACTTCAGGCTTTAATTCAAACAGCCGAGCCAACATGTTCTCTTTTGATAGCCAGCGAACCTCTGTGAGGAAAAGGAGTTTTGTGATCAGCTTGAAGGTCAACCAAAAAGGGCTTCAAACAATCTTTTATGTAAAGAACTTGTCTTTACAGAGTTCGCAATTCTTCTAGCGACTTTTAGAGTTTTTTAAAATCTTGGGGCAAGGTTTTGGCCACCAAAGCCTGCCTGTGAATTATACAGTAGGTTCCCATGATATTTGGATTTTTATCTTTGGCCAATTTGGAAACCCAGAACGTGACCTAATCATAGCAGGTGCACCATCCGTACATACACCCTCTACATTTTCCGAGGAAAGCCCATGTTCTTGGAAAAAACTATCGATAGCAGAAAACACATCACAAGCTTTCGAAGTTGTTTTCAAACATTGGGAGAATAACATTTATTCTCTTAAAATACCACTATCGACAAATCGATAATATACAATCAGTTGACAACAATGGGCCACATTGGTTGTTTCATCACACTGAATTGAAAACACTGAAGATGCTTTCACCTTCTCCGAAATTTGCATTTTAATGTCTTCTGACTTCTTGAAGTCTGCACTTCACTGTGTTATCAGAAAGAGAAATTTTAGACAATTTCTGCCGACTCCCTTCATCCAAAACTATATTTGCAGCTAAGAACATACATTGCTTTACTAATGTTTCCCCAATTGTGTGTGCTTTTTCGTCTCTGGCAATCAGAACAGCTAGTTCATATGATGCTTTCACTGCTTTCTCATTTTCTTGGTTAAAAATACGCGATGAATCTAATTTCATACATTTTAGTGAGTTGAGTTTAGTTGCAAAAAATTCTGTGGGTCTGTCTTTTAATCCTGAATGATTCGTGTTTAAATGTCTCTCCAAATGCACAGGCCTCATCGCATCGTTACTCAGAACACAGTGGCAGATTACGCATTGAGGCGGTTGTATTCCATTCCGTTCAACGACTGTGAAGCCATATTTAATTAATGTAGTCATAATTGTACAGTCTCTTTTTGGACATCGTTATCATTTTTTTAAAGTCACAATATTAAATAACACAATTCACACATTTGCACTGTTTCAGCGAAGCATACACAACACTCACAATAAACAACTTGACAGACGCGTCCACTGCGAAAGTATACGAGGCACAGAATTAGCAGTCGAAGGGCCTGGCCACTGATGGTCTATCGGCTATGTGTTTTCATGGCCATTACTGGGCCATCTCTGATGGGACAGTTGTATTATGTAGCTCCCGCCAATTTGACGGCAAGGGAAGAATAAGAATGTGCAGGGGTGAGAACAGAGCATTCAAGGACGATCTGCCCACAAAACGAGTCGATATACTGCAGAGTGAGAGGGAAGGAGGAACTTTCACTTCATTTTTTGCTTTGAAACTCAGATATCCTTTGTTTTTCAGAGTTAATGTCAACTCCTGACTGTAGTAACTTATTGCCAGTTAAGATCTTTGGCGTGAAAATGTCACTGTTTCATTAATTGCTGTGGTTAAACATGAATTAGTTGCAGCCCAGAATACCAGTAGGCCTACATAGAATTTCACACTAGCCGTGAAAGCCTAACATGTCATATTAAATACATTTATTAGAATTAAGCCTACTATTATTGCCTTATGTCCTGTTGTTCTCGCTACTAGATCAGTTTGATATAATACCTACATTTATACAAGTACCTCCTTCGTGGAATATATTTCGTTCATGAGAAAAACCTTGTACAGTATGTAACAATAATACTGGAAAATGAAAGCAACTGCATCGTTGATGAGTTGAAACATGTCGCGCTTAAACGTGCGTTGAGTGGTCTTGTTCCCGCACCTGCACTCAGGATTACTTTTGCTTCTCACAACACAGCTAATTTCTCATTTCACCTCAAACCTCGCGGCTCCACAGAGGTTTGTGCCGACAGCTGGCAATTACCAGTGCTTTTGAACGATAGACTTGGTGCGACAATCACTTGGAGAGATTTGAAAAAAGTTTATTACACAAAGTTGTAATATTCAAGTTTAAAAATATTATTCCGGAAATCACTTCACGCCCCCCTTGATAAAGCCCCACGCCCCCCTAGGGGGCGCGCCCCCCAGGTTGGGAACCCCTGGTCTAGTCTATCCCACACATGCTCGATGGGATTAAGGGCGGGACTGACTGCTGGCCATTCTATCTGTTGAATGTCCAGTTGTCGCAAGACAGCTCTGGTGATGCTGCTACCTGAGCCCTGGCATTGTCGTACATGAGTACGAATTCAGGGCCAACACCGTATGCAGCAACCAATACATGCTGTAGCAGTATCTGTTCGATGTGCCCCACAGCGGTAAGATTACCACGGACGACAACAAGATCCGTACGGCCATCAATACTGATGTCACCCCACAACATCGCAGAACCTTGTCCGAATCGGTCACCTTCCTGGATAACATTTGGCATATACTGCTCACCACAGCGTTTCCATACACGTTGACGTCCATCACGCTGCATCAGGGGAAATCTGGACTTGTCTGTGAACAACACAGGTCTCCATTGGCGAAGTTGCCAGTTGATGTGGGTACGGGCAAACAGAAGGCGAGCTGCGCGATGTTGCTGCGTTAAACGGGGCACTCACACAGGATGTCTGGATTGTAAGGACACTTTTCTTAACTTGTTCCTTACTGTCTGGTCAGACAACGTGACTCCAGTGACCCTCCTGAGGTCTTGTTGCAGTTCTCTGGCAGTTACTGAATGACGCCACAATGCACATTTGGTCAGATATTGGTCATCCTGAGGGGTTGTCATGCGTCAACAACCTTGTCCAACCTTCCTTGTGAACTGGCCTGTCTCAATGTAGTGATTCCACAAGCGTTAAATAACTGACGGAGAGACACTGAATCCACAGCAACACGACGAAAAGTCCATCCTTCCTGGATCAAAGTGACGGCCCTTGCGACTTAAACCTCGTTAAGATGTCTCATGGGATGTGCTGGTTTAGGTACAAACATGCTCAAATGACTGCAGTAGTCTCTGTACCTCCCAACGACACATGAACACACCGCTATTCATTTTGTTTCGAGGGGTCACCTGACAGTTTAATTCATGGCTACCACTTGGAGTATAACTTCGATTTGACATACCCTGAGTAGCTAAGGTCACAAGGTATGCTGTACGACCATTGGAACACCGTCTCCCAAATTAACATTCACATACCAGATGTTACAAAACATGTTCCCCTAATTTTTTTGAACTGTGTATAAAGTCAGCTGCCATTTCTTCATACCCCTGTGGTCTGATTTGCTATGCAACTTCGCGTTCACTCGCTGTTGCTGTTAGTTTTGTGAATATCTTTCAACAGGTTATTGAGTTTATTTTTATATTGTTTCTTTTGAAGTGTAATTGTGGGGTGCAGCATTTCTGGAGACGTGTGTGGCCTGGCAGGAAAACAACACTCTCTGAGAATGACTCCAAGTAGCGCTCGGGACTGACAGAACTGCGTGCAGCTCGGAACTTTTTGTGTTTCTGTGCTTACCTTTGAGGACTTAATATTTTTAAAAACTAGAAGAAATTTTGCATGTTATGTATATAGTAATTTTTAAAAATGAGTGATTTTTATCGTTGATGGTGAACTTGAACATATGAAAAACAAGGTCTTTTATAGTTGTAAAATTTTGATCGCCTGATAATCACCAGATAAGTAAGGAAATTATCTAATACTTATATGAGCATGTTAAATAAAGTTTTCTGTGTAATATGGTGTACTGCATGACTGCATGACTAATTTCTATCTAAGCTGTTTAAATTTGTTTAAAGAATAAATGTGGAATACATACATAAATGGCCTGGCATTTAGGAAAAGAACATTCGTCACTTCTAGGGTGTAGATTTCTAGCATCAAGTTATCATTAAGATGTTGCTTAACATAGGATGACCAATCTGTGTACTATCAATTCTCAAATAAGATCTGTTTTGAATATCAGATTGTGAATACCTATGATAAACTAATATTACGTAATATCAGTGGAACATAGTAGTACTCTTGTCATCTGTCCCTGGGTTAAGCATAATCATGGATGAGAAGATGAGAAATGAAGCAGTTACAGGTAACAGTCATCATCAGCTGTCCACATATTGATTGCATGTGGTCAAATCTCACAGTGCAGTAATTTTTTCTGACAGTTAGTGTAGATAATTGCTAGAATGGTTTGTTGGTTTAAGTTCCTGAGTATGTATGTAAATGCTGGCCCAAAATCATTCCTGGTACGCAGGTAAATTATGACAAATGCCGGACAAATTTCTTTAGCTGACAATTACAATGCTCTTGGCTGTTGAGATAAAGCAATGGAAACTTATTAATAAAAGATGGGATAGTTTGCATGAAATCAAACATTATTGTGAAAAATCAGTCTTTATTTCTTTCAGTCTATGCTTCTGTATACTTATATAATGAATTACGGAAATCTATGGAGATTTGAAGAATTTCTGTGCTTGAAAATTCAGAAATTTTTAAAAAGTTCTTACTGAGACTTATTGATCTCTTCTTGGGTCTTGTGGAATACAACTACCTCTTTTTGGTAGATGTTGGGGATGACAAAGTTGTGGGGCTCATAGATGGTACGGTCAAAGGGGTAGCCCATTGGCAGTTTGTCTGCAGCCATGAAGTCGACTCCTGCTCCGCATGAGATGACAGATCGGTAGGACTTTAAGTCCTCACCTTCGTATGGTGTGATGACAACATAGACAGAGAGGGGAAAACCAGATTTTGTACCACGGGGAACCATGAGCCGCTCAGGAAATCCACAGTGACGGTACTCCTGAAAACAACACTTTAAAAATAAATATTATTAATGTAATATTCAATGGCAGGTGTTATCTTTACAGAATCTAGTTGGTTGTCAAATCAGATCACAAAATCTTATTGTTGTTTGAGTATAGAGAACTTTTAAAGAGTATTACTTTTTGAAGTGATTTTGGTAATAAGCTTAATGATTGAAGTGACAGGAACCAAACCTAGATTCTCTGCTAATTTCTATTAATAATTAGAACGTCCAAAGACCTTCATCCATACATCTACATACTTTCTTTCTTTCTTAATCTGCTTACCCTCCAGGGTTGGTCTTTCCCTCGGACTCAGCGAGGGATCCCACCTCTACCGCCTCAAGTGTCCTGGAGCATGAGACATTGGGTCGGGGATACAACTGGGGAGAATGACCAGTACCTCGCCCAGGCGGCCTCACCTGCTATGCTGAACAGGGGCCTTGCTGAGAATTGGGAAGATTGGAAGGGATAGACGAGGAAGAGGGAAGGCAGCGGCCGTGGCCTTAAGTTAGGTACCATCCTGGCATTTGCCTGGAGGAGAAGTGGGAATCCATGGAAAACCACTTCCAGGATGGCTGAGGTGGGAATCGAACCCACCTCTACTCAGTTGACCTCTTGAGGCTGAGTGGACCCTGTTCCAGCCCTCGTACCACTGTTTTCAAATTTCGTGGCAGAGCCGGGAATCGAACCCGGGCCTCCGAGGGTGGCAGCTAATCACACTAACCACTACACCACAGAGGCGGACACATCTACATTCACTTCACTAAATGGTTCCATTTCAGTCTTTAGCAAGAATACTTATAAGCAGTATTTAAGTATGTTTATTACTTGTAATATAGAAGAATTTCAATTGTTAGTATTCATTTCCACACTGAATTGAGTTGTTCTATATTTTTAAAATTTCTGACAAACTCCAAATACAGGGTCTGATAAAAAGATCTGCTGTAGCTTCGGCTAGGAAAGGTACACACAAATGGGAGAAAAATGAATGAACTCCACTTTCCATACAATTTTATTTGTGACGGAGGTGTAGAACGCTATGCACTAGGTGTTTGCTATGGAGATATTTTTAAAGACAGGTCACTAGATCTCGGCAACATTTGAATGTGGGTCGACATGGCCAGGTTCCCAGCCACAACGCGATATTGCTGTGGGTTAACAATTTCAGAACAACTGCTTTGGCAACTGAACAGAAATCAATAGGAAGGCCAAGAACCACCCATACATCCCAGAACATCCAGGCAGTGAGGCAAGCATTTCAGAACAGCCCTATAACACCGCGTCTTTCTGAACAGCCAGTGAGGAGAATCCTGCATATGGATTTAACGTTCCACACCTACAAACTGTTCGTTGCGCAGAAGTTGAGTTCTCATGATTGCAAAGATCAAAGAGCTTTCTCAGTGAAAATGCTGGAAATTAAGAGTGATGACATGGTTATCATAATGAGTGATGAGGCACATTTCCATCTTTCCAGTTTATGAATAAGCAGAACTCTCAATACTGATCAGACACGAATCCACATATCCTGCATGAGTGATTCTTTCACAGTGATAGTGTGTTGTGTATGAGCAGCTTTGGGATAATTGGACCATATTTTTGTGATGATGACAGTCATGCCATTACAGTGAATTCGGATCACTACATTGCAATGTTAAGCAACTTCCTAGCACTAGAACTACATTGATAGTGCATTGATACAGGTCAGCTTGGTTCCAGCAAACTTGTGCAACAGCACACACATCTAAGGCTTCAATGGCAGTTTTAAACCATATGTTCCCTGGACGTGTCATTTATCGCCACAGTGATGTTCCATGGCCTGCTTGTTCGCTCATTCTCAGTGTGTTTGGCAATTTTCTTTCGGACTATTTTAAAAGGAAACTTTGTAAGGCCAAACACCGCACAATGAATGATCTCAAGGAAGCAACTCATTACAAAATATTGACGATACAGGAAGATATGGTACAGTGTGCTATGGAGAACTTCAGGAGCAGACTGAAAGAGTGTGTGAGAAATAATGAACATCGTTTATTTGGAGAGTGTTATTCCAAGACATTTCTTCCTGGTCATTATTAAATGGCCACAATCTCTGTTAGTTGTTTTAATTTGTCAGTTTTAAGTAATGTGTTGATGTTCGAAGTAACTATGAAGTGTTTTTGCTTCGGTGGAAATGATTTGGTAAACTCCGATTCATTCCCACATGATGTTCTTGGTCCCCCAGAATCTGATGACCAAGATAAACTAGTAGGTACTTGTACTAGGGCCTGGAGTAATTGTTTTGTCAACTGATATTTCCATCATGCTAACAAGTTGAAGATAGTGGGGAGATCGATCGAAGTCGGTCTTAGGGATACAACTAAGATATTGAGCCTTAGAGGTTGCCTCAATATAGTTCCTGGCTGTTATTTTACGGCTTGGGAAGACAAGAACAAACGTTGTGATAAATAAGTTCACTCGCACTCCTAGTTGGGCATAACGAATCAAAAAATGGAAACAATGTTTCTTTTCAATAAACCAATAAATATCAATTAATCAGTCACCACTGATCTGCATTTCAGTTGCCCAGGTGTCAGATTGCCTATCTGTTGTTTTCCTAGTCTTTTCTTAAACGATTGCAAAGTATTTGGAAATTTATTGGACATCTCCCTTGGTAAATTATTCCAATCTGTAACTCCTCTTGCTCTAAATGAATATTTGCCCCAATTTGTCCTCTACCGAGCTCGATAGCTGCAGTCGCCTAAGTGCGGCCAGTATCCAGTAATTGGGAGATAGTGGGTTCGAGCCCCACTGTCGGCAGCCCTGAAGATGGTTTTCAATGGTTTTTCATTTTCACTCCAGGCAAATGCCGGGGCTGTACCTTAATTTTTCCTCTTGAATTCCAACTTTATCTTCATATTGTGATCATCCTACTTTTAAAAATAACACTCAAACTTATTCATCTACTAGTGTCCTTCTACACCACCTGTCCACTTACAGCTCAGAACATACCACTTATTCGAAAAGCTCGTCCCTTTTCTCCCAAGTCTTCCCAGTTCAAAGTTTGCAACATTTTCATAACGCTGCTCTTTTGTTGGAAATCACCCAGAGCAAAGTGAGCTGCTTTTCTTTGGATTATTCCAGTTCTCATATCAACTAATCCTGGGGAGGTTCCTACACACTAGAACCATACTGTACTTGGGGTCTTGCCAGAAACTTATAAGCCCTTTCCTTCACATCCGTACTACAAACCCTAAATACTCTCATAACCATGTGCAGAGATCTGTACACAATCCCGTTTATGTGATCTTTCCTTATAGTCCCACTTAGATACGGACAATGATCCCTGTAAGGATATTTCACCCCATCAACGCAGTAATTAAAAGTGAGAGGACACTTCCTATTAGAGAAATTCACAACCTGACTTTCAACATACTGTATATT
The DNA here is from genome assembly GCF_040414725.1 of Anabrus simplex. Classification (NCBI taxonomy): domain Eukaryota; kingdom Metazoa; phylum Arthropoda; class Insecta; order Orthoptera; family Tettigoniidae; genus Anabrus; species Anabrus simplex. The sequence goes on from NC_090265.1 coordinate 799,836,555, forward strand.
TAAGTACTGTACATCTTATTTTTAAATTTGAAAAACCCTCTGACATCCTTTCTGGACCTTGTATTATGAAGAATTAAAAAATGAACCTGTGTACTTATTTTATATTGGATTTTTATTAAGATACTTTGTCTGCTCACACTGAAATATGCTCCAGTCAGATAACAATACCTCGGGTTAAAATTGGATAGAAATGATAGATGCTGTCTTCATGGATAACCCAAGCAAGCATGACAAGAGAACATGTAGAATGTTCTGTACAAAAGGTGATTTGTTAATCTACAGACGAACTTGAGAGCCACTCTATGAAAATCCAGTCATATGACCGGCTCAGGAATGGAATGAATGAAACCCCATCTAGCGGCGAGGATAGGAATTGTGCCAGCTGCCGAAGCCTGTCGCAGTCCTCTGGGGCAATGATTAATGACTGACAGATGAAATGAAATGATATTGGAGAGTGTTACTGGAAAGAAATATGACAGGGAAAACCGGAGTACCCAGAGAAAACCTGTCCCGCTTCCACTTTGGCTAGCACAAATCCATATGGAGTGACCGGGATTTGAACCACGGAACCAAGCGGTGAGAGGCCGGCGCGCTGCCGCCTAATCCATGGAGGTTCTACAGCACCACTCTATATCAATGAAAAATACACCAGCAGAGGAAAGTGAAAATTATAGGCGCATCTGATATGGATATATTTCTGTCTCTGTTGCTACTGAACATTTATTCTTATGTGTTTTAGTTAGAAGTTCTAGGAGCAAAGTAGATAAATACTTAAAAGTGCTTGAACTGATAGCATTCAAGGGAGATACAATTACCTTGGATGTCATTTACAGGCATAAGAGGATTTCCCGCAGAAAATTAAATCACAAATAGGCTTTTATATAACTGATTTCTGGGCACAGAGTCCAACTCATTGGCTGAATTGTCAGCATTGAGGCCTTCGGTTCAGAGTGTCCCAGGTTTGATTCCAGGCCTGGTGGGGGATTTTAATTGCATCTGATTAATTCTTCTAGCCCGCGGACTAGGTGCTTGTATTTTTCCCAACACTCTCCTCTTCATATTTAGACATCGTACTACATTACCTACTAGAAACACGCAATAATGGTTACATCCCTCCATATAGGGTTGGCGTCAGGGAGGACATCCGTGCGTAAAACAGGGCCTAATAACATACAGTTTGCACCCGCAAGCCCACAGATGTGGGAAAGTTGTGGAAGAAGAATATATGTGGGCACAGACCCACATCCTGAAAATCCGTAGGGTTTTGAAGAATGCACTGTCATCTGTACAGTGAGGAGGAAAATACAGGCATTGCTGTGTCAACCTATCCAATTGTGTTGTATATATGTCATGGGTAAGTCGGCCCCATGGTGTAGTGGTAGCATGCCTGCCTCTTACTAGGAGCCCCGCGTTCGATTCCCGGCCAGGACAGGGATTTTTACCTGGATCTGAGGGCTGGTTCGAGGTCCACTCAGCCTGAGGAGCTATCTGATGGTGAGATGGTGTCCCTGGTCTAGGAACCCAAGAATAACAGCCGAGAGGTTCCGCCGTGCTGACCACGTGAAACTTCGTAATCTACAGTCCTTCGGGCTGAGCACCAGTCACTTGGTAGGCCATGAACCTTCAGGGCTGTTGCGCTATGGGGTTTGGTTTGGTTTCTATATACCATGGGCAGAAGGGAGTGTTCTATGTGTCAGCTGGCGGTGAGGAACGTTTCATGTTTCATTCCAGGCTTGTGTCAATTTTATACACCTGTCAATGTCATATGTTATGTTCGCATGTTATGTGACCCTCTTAGTCTGATTCTGATGGTTCGGTCAGCTTCCGCTTCGAACGCTAGCGCTGTGCCACGTCCGGGGAGCCATCTGGTGACGAATGAACGTACCATTTCCACTTCTATTATAACGCCTAAATTTCAAAAAAGTCATTGTTTAAGAAGTCTTTCCTGTGGAAAGTCGAGATTTTCTTCTGTTGATGCAGAGCACAGTTCCCTGTGAAACGTAAAGAATTTTGCCTTATTTTCTTGACACAGCACAAGCCCAAAAGCCTATACAGTATCATGTCTATAAGTACGAGCCGTGAAAGCATCAACGGCAATACAGTATGTAGTTTGCTTTTAAACAGTTCCTAACTCGAGTTTTGTTCTGCTAAATTCCTTTTTGAAAATATCTTCTTCTTTTCCGCTTTTCCCACATTTGTGGGGTCGCGGGTACGAATTGTGTTGCACATATAGATTTGACCCTCTTTTACGGCCGAATGCCTTTCCTGTCGCCTTTCCTATCGCGTGTTTCTGTGGTGGTTGGTAGTGTAGTGTGTTGTCTAAATATGAAGAGTAAAGTGTTGGGACAAACACAAACACCCAGTACCCGGGCTAGAAGAATTAATCAGGCACGATTAATATCCCCGACCTAGCTGGAAATCCAACCCGGGACCCTCTGAACCGAAGGCCCCAACGCTGGCCATTCAGCCAATGAGTCGAACCCTTTTTACAAATATACAGTGATATTAATCCAAAGATCCAATACGTGGTACTCTGAAGACAAGGAATTTAACATTTTTATCTACATGTGTTTCGAGAAATTACCAAAAATGTGCTCCTTTAAAACATCTCGAGCCTCATGCTGTCCTTTACACATGCACACAGAGAGTGACTTGAGAGGGGTTATGCAATTCTCTAGATGTTGGTTTCCGGACTTGAGACTCTCAAGCGCGAGAAATTCCTGTCCCTAATGTAGTTACTTACTCTTACATTTTATCAAACGAGTAACTTTTACAGCACCTGAAAGAATAATGTTGTGGTTCAAAAACATTAAATTTCAGTACAGTACGAAAATAACATGAGCTCCCAAATGTGTGTGGCAGACGAAGGAGTAAATATTGTCAAACTTTGTCAGAAAAGACACCGCCAGAAGAGGAACGCGCTCTTTAACATCGTAGTTACTTCTAGTCCACAACAACTGCCAGATTTACTGCTGTACTGTATTTTCATCTTTGGCTTATTTCCTGTGTAACATTTTTAGAAGCTAGTGGCAAATCACTTCAGATTAGAAGAGAATGTGCATAGAAAACTTTTTGTGTGAAATACCAAGCTAATTAATCTTTTACTCGACTTTAAATTACAGTGTCTGTTAATCTGTTAATATAACATGTTTGTTTGTTGTTTGTCCAATCCTTGTTCTGTTTCTCTATGGCATCGGGTATGAGGTGAGGTTAGATGAATCTGTCGTGGCGGGTTTTTATGACCGGATGGCCTTTCTGACGTCAACCTCATCAGAGGAGTCAATGAGATGAAATGACTGACGTGATATATGATACGAGGAAGGGAGAGGGTGAAACCCGGTGCCGGCACGTAGCCTACTCCTGTCGAATAGCACCAAGGGGCTGATCGAGGCTGAATGTCTCCATCCGACGGACGAATCACCACCAACAGCGTCATACTCCCTCATTCCATATGAGCACTGCAGAGAGGTTTGGAATTTATCCAGGCTTTTGGCACGCAATCTAGTGATTATAAATTGTATACCACCTCCTCCCCTACCCAACCGGCCAACATTCTGATGGTGAAAATGTTTTCCGACCAATGAGACTCGAACCGGCTAACCTCGGTGTCAGACCGCTTAGACTTCAATGCCTTAGCGATCATGGCCACCAGGCGGGCTGTTCGACTCGCTGGCTGAATGGTCAGCGTACTGGCCTTCGATTCAGAGGTTCTCAGGTTCGATTCCTGGCCGGGTCGGGGATTTTAACCTTCATTGGTTAATTCCAATGGCCCGGGGGCTGGGTGTTTGTGCTGTCCCCAACATCCCTGCAACTCACACACCACACATCACACTATCCTCCACCACAACAGCACGCAGTTACCTACACATGGCAGATACTGCCCACCCTCATCGGGGGCCCACCAGGCGGGCTAATCTGTTAATATAACATACTGGTAACTTAATATAAAGATATGATTGTTTGTAATGAATTGTTTTAATCCTCAGAAGTCAGTGTTTCCCCAGGAAGTCTCTATTTGTAAATTATGACATTCATAAAATGAAAATATCTGAATTACTGCTTTTTGGCATCTCCTAGGCACTAGACATTTTCAGATGTTGGCTGCACATTATTTTATGTCCTGAGTACTTTAGGAGTTAACATTTTACAGCTGTGAGAAAGATCGTCTTGGTCAAAAAAAAAAAAAAAAAAAAAGAGACCAGTGTTTTGATAAATGTGTCTATATATCTATAGTGTGTGAAAAAAGGTACAGTATGTAATAAAGCATTGACTACAGGTACTTACTGATCCAATGTAGAGAGGCTCTGTGCCATCTAAAGCATTGTCAATCTTCTTCAGGAGCACATTGGTTGTGAGTTGGTCACGTGTGATAAGACTGAAGTCTCGTGAATTTCGCGTGACTTCATTCTTGCCAGTAACAACTGAGAACAGGAATACAACAGTTAATTAGCTTTTTCAATCAATCAATTCAGTCAATACTGATCTGCATTTAGGGCAGTCACCCAGGTGGCAGATTCCCTATCTGTTGTTTTCCTAGCCTTTTCCTAAATGATTTCAAAGAAATTGGAAATTTATTGAACATCTCCCTTGGTAAGTTATTCCAATCCCTAACTCCCCTTCCTATAAATGAATATTTTCCCCAGTTTGTCCTCTTGAATTCCAACTTTATCTTCATATTTTGACCTTTCCTACTTTTATAAACGCCACTCAAACTTATTCGTCTACCAATGTCATTCCACGCTATCTCTCCGCTGACAGCGCGGAACATATCACTTAGTCAAGCAGCTCTTCTTCTTTCTCCGAATTCTTCCCAGCCCAAACTTTGCAACATTTTTGTAACGCTACTCTTTTGTCGGAAACCACTCAGAACAAATCGAGCTGCTTTTCTTTGGATTTTTCCAGTTCTTGAGTCAGGTAATCCCGGTGAGTTGGGGTCTTACCAGAGACTTGTATGCCCTCTCCTTTACATCCTTACTACAGCCTTTAAACACCCTCATAACCATGTGCAGAGATGTGTACCCTTTATTTACAATCCAATTTATGTGATTACCCCAATAAAGATCTTTCCTTATATTAACACCTAGATACTTACAATGATCCCCAAAAGGAACTTTCACCCCATCAACGCAGAAATTAAAACTGAGAGGACTTTTCCTATTTGTGAAACTCACAACCTGACTTTTAACTCTGTTTATCGACATACAATTGCCTGTTGTCCATCTCACAACATTATCGAGGTCACGTTGCAGTTGCTCACAATCTTTTAACTTATTTATTACTCTATAGAGAATAACATCATCCGCAAAAAGCCTTACCTCTGATTCCACTTCTTTACTCATATCTTTTATATATATAAGAAAACATAAAGGTCCGATAATACTGCCTTGAGGAATTCCCCTCTTAATTATTGCAGGGTAAGATAAAGCTTCACCTACCAGGGGCGAAGTGTCAGGGGGGACAGGGTAGACAGCGTGTACACTTAACATTTTGTGAAAAACATATTGTCTAGTTAATTCATACTTTTTAGAACATTAAATAATTCCAAATTCGTGACATTATTGTATTCCCCGCTTTACTTATTTTCGTCTCACTTCGGCAATGCTAAGGCAATGTTAGTTACACGAAGCACGTAGGCGAAAGTAGACGCTGTCCATTCTGTGTATTTTCCCTTTGATTTTCAAAGCTTTTAGATAGAGCAACACTAACTCTATCTGTAGGTGCTGACTATGGAACTATGACTTTCTTATAGCGAGATGTCTCTGCCCAGTCGACAGACTTACCAGCGTCTCTTCTTGCTCTCATTGGCTAGTATTTGGATCTCTCTTATAAAGGTGCTCTTATTGGCTACCATCTTAGACATGCTTTTAATGTTATTAATTTGAACTTACTTTATTATAAGACACGTCTAAAAATAAATTAATAATATTTAAATACGAAGTATAGTAAACTTACACCTAATAAATGAATGACAGCATCAAAACCCTTCAAGTACGTGCATTTTCTTGCCCGCCAATATTAGTTGCGGTATTATAACCCCAATAACTATTGGCTTCCAGTCTTAATAAGGTACTCTAGAGTACGCATACGGAAAAAAAAGTTGCTTAACTTGATGCTGTATATTCCGTTAAAGTCAGTTTCTAGTGAACGCGCTATGAGTGCATTCAAATGAATTAAAACATATTTAAGGAATTGGATGACCAACCAGAGACTGTCTAACTTGAGAACTCTAGCTATAGAGAAGAAATTTCTGTGACGCCTGACTTCAAGACGAGAGTAATAGATATATTTGCCGAAATGAATGAATGAATCCCACCCCTATCCCATTGTCACCGTAAGACCTATCTGCGTCGGTGCGACGTAAAACCACTAGCAAACAAAAATAAAATAGCATACTCATCATGTGGATGTTGACTGAAAATCAACACCTGATCATTCAGAATGGGTATATAAACACGCCGGTTCATGTTAGTGGTCACCTCAGTGAGTAGGCCCAATCCATCTTGCGAAAAACACTCCCAAAACATCACAGATCCATCTCCGGCTTGAACCTGACCTTGCACACATCCAGGATGAAATGCTTCATTTGGCCGTTGGTGCACTCGACGACGTGCGTCATTGGAATACAGGCAAAAACGTGATTTGTCAGATCACGTTACGTTCTGTCAGTCAGCTACTGAAAAAAATGAAATGGCGTATGGCTTTCAGTGCCGGGAGTGACCGAGGACATGTTCGGCTCGCCAGGAGCACGTCTTTTGATTTGACTCCCGTAGGCGCCCGTATTCTCCGTGCCAGAGAAATTAACCAATGATGGTTAAAATTTGCGAGCCCGCAGGGAATCGAACCCGCGATCCCTGTGACCAAAGGCCAGCACGCTAACCATTTAGCCATGGAGCCGGACAGTCACCTACTGTTGATTCACAAGCCGTAAAACGCGTCTCCGGTCTTTCTCAGTCAGGATCTTTGTCCGACTACAATTCTGACTAATTATTGTAGATAAATGATGTAATCCACCTAATCAATACAATACAAAATTAGTACTTCAATTTATTTTAATCGTGGTACTAGTTTCAGCCTATTGATATTAGGCCATCATCAGCCATATGTCTAAAACACTTTAAAACCTATTTGGCCATACATACGAGTATAACAAAAATAGATACTACTTGAAAATAGTTCTGATCTAATATTCCATATACACAGAAATAAGCTACTGACTTGAGGATGTAACACAACACTTGAACATTCTTATGATGTGTTGGTATACTTCAATAAATATAAATAACTGTCTTGAAGAGCTATAAATAATTTGTTGAACACTTGCATAAAATTAAAAGCAATTGGTGAAAAATTTAGATAGAATAAACTGATGTTAAATTAGATCTTAGTTGCTTATGTTTTAAGACCTTATGGGTGATGATGGCCTAATATCAATAAGCTGAAACTAGTACCATGATTAAAGTAAATTGAAGTACTAACTTTTTTATTGTATTAGCTCATTTATCTGAACGAATTATATTGTCATCAATACGGAACACGAAAATTATAAACTCTGACATAATTCTGACATTGTGTTTCGCGGCCACGTGTAGTACACCACTGCTTATAGACACACACAATTGTCCCTTTCTGCCACTCTGTCACATCCTTACATCTACCCATGTTGACGTTCACTGTCCGCTTGAAACCTCAGTGTCTCACTTATCGTTACTGCCGTATGGTCACGTAGAGGCAGTGCGCGTGCGGTTGAGCACGAGACTCGTTTGCTGCGCCATCTGTACAGGCTTAACGATCCATCTGTGCGTGTCCACTAGGGTGACTAATTGTTTGTCGGGTGAACTTATATTACAATATTTATTTTCCTGGAACAATACACATATCACTGGAAAAGAACCCAAAAACAACACCCACTGGTAATGGAAACCGGAGGAGGGCATGTATAATTGCTCAAAAAGAAAGAATGCATATATTCCTTGCATTTAATATTGTAATCAAAATTTTAATTACTATCGACATATAATTCACCTCCCAGATAGATAAAATCCTTGTGGATGCCTACAACAAACATTATATCTATAAGCTATTTTTTTCTGAGAAAAGTCTACATGCAAGGAATCTTCTCCCTAGTACTCTGAGGTCAATATAGCTACAGAGCCACAGCAGAGATATATTCTTGAGTGCCAAGATTAGGGCAAACATAACTAGTGGAGCGTAATTATACTTACTGTCATATGGGAAGCGGTCAACTTCAACGAGGTAATGTCTTTTCTCATCCAGTGTCATTTCTTGGCCTAGGTAGTTGTACTTAGGTCCAACAAAGGCACGGACCATTACTCTAATATCTTTGTCACTGTTCACTACAATGCGAGCAGAGATTGGCTTATGGTTTAGACGTTTCTGACGGATGCGGATATCCAACTTCTCAGCCTCATCGATTGAGTCGATCTGGACGGCATTGTTGAGGTTGAATTCAAAATCGTCTTCGTAGGTGATTAGTTTGTCAACATCAACAGATTCTATTTTAACTCCAGGAACGATGAGCTGCAAGAATAATCAGACACAGAGTAATTTTCAGTTTTAATTTTAAATATTTTCTATGTGTTATTTATACTGCAAAAACAAGTGAGGTATTAATTAGATTATGAAAGAAAAATCAGTACTTCAGTTTTGTTGGAAGAAAGAAAAAAATAGATATTTCAAGTCAAGAAGCTAAATCGTTCTCAAAGAAAACTGGTTTTATGGGGAGGGATTTGTGTTATTTCTTGAACGTTTGTGTCAATTGCATAGTGACAATAAAATCATCATCATCATCATCTTCATCATCAGCATCAAAGTCCCACTCCAGTCACCCGTGTGTGGTTTGATAAAATCACATGGCGCAGTTAATTGCACCAATTTAAGTGTTGGAAAGATGGATGAATTAACTTTACTATACTAAGTTATTTTCCATTCACGAAAGCTGAGCAATGCAGCTGAGGATGTTGTCACACTGACTACATGATTCTCCTACATCTGCATGCCATCTAGCTGGTAGCAGTTATCTTGATAAGCAACAATCCCTAGAGGGCTGTATGTGCCATAGCTCTTTATATTATTGCCGGGCTGAGGGACTTAAACGGTTGAAGCGCTGGCCTTCTGACCGTAATTTGGCAGATTCGATCCTGGCTCAGTTCAGTGATATTTGAAGGTGATCAAATACGTCAGCCTCGTGTTGGTAGATTTACTGGTACGTAAAAGAACTCCTGCAAGACAAAATTCTGGCACCTTGGCATGTCCGAAAACCGAAAAGTAGTTAGTGGAACATAAAGCCAATAACATTATTATTGTTTTCATTATTTGATTCGTTATGCCCAACCAAGGAGCACGTGTGAAAGTGGAACGTAAAGCCAATAACATTATTATTGTTTTCATTATTTGATTCGTTATGCCCAACTGAGGAGCGCGTATGAACTTATATAGCACAACGTTTTTTCTTGTCTTTCCAAAATCTCTTCATCCTTTCGCTGTGTTCCTTTTTGCGTTCTTCTATTCATCCTGTAGCTTGTCTTTTAGGATGTTCAGCAAATTTGTGTTTGTTTATGAGATTTCTAATTTTTTTCTTTCCTGCAAGATTTCTTCATTTATACAATTTTCGGAAGACTTTGTTTCTTTCTGTAAGCCAGTTGTGAATTTTTTAGACATGCTTTGATATTTAGAATTTTCTTTGTTAGCCTATAATTATCCATTCTGATCAGTGACCATAGAATTTTAATCTTCTTTCCCTAATGGTGTCTGTGATTTTTTCTGTGATTTCCTGTGATTTCCTTTTCATCCAAATACCATTTTTGCATTTAGGTCCTAGAATTTTCCTCTCTTATTTTTCGATGATTTTTATTTGTGATCTGCCATCAATCAGAGTTTCTGATGCATAAAGGGCACCTGGTTTGACAAGTGTGTTGTAGTGTCATAATTTTGCGTTTTCGGATATGCATTTTTTATTGTATCTGCTCTAGACAATTTTGTATGCTTTTTGTAATTTTGTAATTCTTTCTTTGTTTGCTTGCTGATTTATCCCGTTTGGCTTCTAATTTCGCCTAGGTACTGTATTTGAATTTATCTACTTGGGAGATTTTCGCCCATGTCTAGTGATTAGAGGATGGTTGTTAAATCCTGATTTTGTACCTTCCATATGCTTTGTCTTTGAATATGAAATTTGCAGACTTGTTCTTGCCGCTATTTCATGAAGTTTTTCCTACGGAATGGGTGTTTCTTGTTTATTATTATTATTATTATTATTATTATTATTATTATTATTATTACAAAATATTGATAATTTCAAATGAAGCATGTCTTTGAGTAGTGAAAATGTGATTGCCCTTCCAACCAAGGTATTCAAGTGTGGGAATAGGCATATCACTAGCCTCTTTATGTCCCCTTGATATTGCAGGCTAAGGAGTAATGAGAATGAGAAAATATCTACCTAGTAAATGCATAGATTTACTGTGAACTTATAGTAGATGATTTCATGCTTGTATGCTCTAGAAAGAGTCTTATTTCTCCATTCAGAATTAGTTGTGCTATAGCCCTTGGCAAAGACATTATCAGTTTATATGCCTTTGGCTGGAATAAAATCTTCAAACAACAATCATATTTGCAACATTCTTGATATAGAGTTGGATTCCTATAGGGAACTTGAAATAATTATCCTCAATAAGGAAATTTATAATTAATAATTTTATTTATTTATTGTTCATTGTTTAGGCTGAATACCCTCAGACCCTGCTCACATGTTTGTGTAGGCTTTGATACTGGTTAATATTTCAATAATGACCAAGGAGCTGCATCTATTGATTGTGAAATGTCGATGTGTATCTGTTCCTTTCAAGGGATGCAAATTGCGATGGGAATGAATTATGTAACTGTTAAAAGATGCTAAAAATAATGTGTGTTTATAAACTGACTTAAAATGTTTTATGAAGTAAAGTGTAGTTGTGTGCCACTCTTAAAATTGAAGGATTAAAACGTTGTGTACTTGCAGTTAAAATTAACCTATTATAAAGACAAATAAACTGAGAAAAATTACAATTTATGACCCAATCCCATGCATGTATAAGTCATTAAAGTTTTTTAAATAAATTGTGTTCTTAAAAAAAACATATTCATCTCCTAATTGTCAGTCTTTTCTGCTCCATGGACAAAAACTCATACTTTTTGCAACATCTTTACTGTTGAGTCTAAAGGTATTAAAACTTTCCATCTTTCCTGAACAAGGTTGTAATCTGACGTTTGTTCTACGTCATCAGCCATCATAACTTTGAACTGCAAAGCCAATATTGCTAAAATGAGTTTTAAAAAAGCAGGCACTTACCTCATCACGAGTGTAGCTCTTGAGCTGGCTCTTGTACTGTTGGACAAGATCAACAATATGTTTGATGATACCATAGTAGACAGGATCTCGCATGGCAGTCTCAAAGTGTTCCAATGCTCCAGGAGCAACCTACAAAATATGTTACAACAATTAGTACTTTAGGGCATGATTTATTGAACATTTCTTAATAATAATAATAATAATAATAATAATAATAATAATAATAATAATAATAATAATAATAATAATAATAATGATGATGATGATGATGATGATGATGATGATGATGACACACAACCTTTCAACTTTTGTTGGTCTCAAGAGACATTTGAGGCTTCAGCTATGTACTGTAATGGATCTACAGTACAATTGGATGCATATGGGAAGTGAAGGGTCTTCCCTTTGGAGCCAGAGGAACCTCCTTTAATGGAACAAGCTCCTTCCTCAAGAAGGTGGGTTTAACACTCACAATCTACAAAATATATCCCTTATGGTTCTGAAGGATTATTTATCCATTGTATCCACACATTTCTATTTTTGTTATTGTCTTTTAGTTATTAATTTTCTTTTCTACAGTTGTAATGAACAAAAATCAACAGTGAACTAAACGCAATGGCTTTCACTGATGATGTTATGACCTGGGAAGAAACCGAGGAACAATTACAGTTGAGACTCTATGAATGGAAGGTTAAGTTCCAGAAATCCAATCTCAGAATGAGCGAACCCAAAACAGTAGTGATTGCAATAAACAGAGAGGGACGACCAGCGAACACCGTGTTAGGAAACCATCCACTAGAAAGTGTGGAAAACTTAACATACCTACGCAATGTAATATTTCAAGATACACTAGCCACAAAGGAGGTGGCAAATAGAGTGCAGAAGTAGCAAGTACGAACACTCCTCTGGGATCCAAAAGTACCAACAAAATCAAAACTGGTGATGTTCAGTCAGTTCTTCATACCAATCTCAACCTATGGTATTGAAACCTCCACCCTCACTAAGAAGGACTCATAAAGGTTGCAGGCATCTGAGATAACATTCCTAAGGTCCACAATTCAAAAAGCAAAATTAGACATGTTAAGGAATGATGTGGTTAGAAAGGAAGCTGGTATTGAGACATAATTGTTAGATCGGGTCAGCATGTCCAGATGGGAGTGCTTTGGGCATGTAATGAGGATGAAGCCAACAAGGACAGCTTATGCTAACTTGGAGATATGAGGGAGGAAAACGGACATTGGGAAGACCAAGAATCTACTGGATGGACATCGTAAAGATAGACATTGCAGATCGGGGAAGGACACTGGAGGACGCCATTAATAACAAAATGTATCTCAATAAGAGCAACCTCCGTGGCTCAGGCGGCAGCGCGCCGGCCTCTCACCGCTGGGTTCTGTGGTCCAAACCCCGGTCACTCCATGTGAGATTTGTGCTGGACAAAGTGGAGGTGCAGGATTTTTCCGGGTACTCCGGTTTTCTCTGTCATAATTCATTCCAGGAACATTCTCCAATATAATTTCATTTCATCTGTCATTCATTAAACATTGCCCGAGAGGAGTGCGACAGGCTTCGGCTGCCGGCACAATTCCTATCCTCGCCACTAGATGGGGGCTTCATTCATTCTAAGCTGTGGATTTTCATTTTAATCCCAATAATACAGAAAGGAAAACTGGAATTTTAAAATGATGATGATAGTCGTAATGTTCTTTTCAATGTGTTAGTAATTCAGGTTTAGTATCACCGTATCATTGTTTCAGAACGTCTTTTATTTTGACGGAAATATTTATTTTGTCTTACGAATCCATGTGGTAATTTGTAAGTGCAGTCGGCTGTACCTATTTGAAAATATATACACGAGTGTTTCATACTTAAGTGCTGTTAAATGCCAACTGAATGCACCAGGAATTGAGCCCAGAACCATATGCACAGGGGACGTTCGTCTAACCAATAGTGAATCTCAGATAGCCTATGGATAGTGTACTTGATATTAAAAATATATATTTTAGAGAATTAAAGCAATAAATGTTCTACAGTATAAATTGAAACAAAACTTAAATTTGAATGTTTGAGTAATATAAATTCTTCAAGAAAATCTTTTAGCTTCAATTAAAACATAGTTTTGAATAAATTCTCTATAACAAATATTATTTATTTTTAATTATATAATTATTTATTGATGAAATATTTACTTTTTAAATGCAATGTATTTGTTAATTTTCCGTGCTGTAAGAGCATAGAGATTTTGTTCGGCTCTTGCAAACCGTAAAATGATACTGTTCACATTTCTGGCCGCATGATGTGCAAATCATTTGCTTGATGAAACTTTTTGTTAACACATAGTTTATGGTGAAACCCATGTATCGTTAGCCTAATGATAGCACGTCTTTGTATTTGCTTCTTCCCGGTCCAATCCCTGTATATCATTGCGTCCGTCCCAAAGAAATTGTAGTCTATCTCCTCTGCTTTCCGTTTTCTTTCTGCTATTAGTTCATTGTACGGTCCGGTGGAAGGTAGTTGTAGTTTGATCCTTAATTCTTCTAGGAAGAACATTTCTCTCGTCAGGGCGTAGATCATTCTGTTTGGTGCAAATTTTCCAGGTCCAATAGCTCTTTTCAGGAATCTTGTTTGGACATTTTCAATTTTTCTAAGATCAGAGATGGTTAGTTTCTCCCAAATGAGAGTGAGCCCATACGTAACTATAGGCGTTATTGTGGTTTCAAAAAGTGTCATAGCTGTCGCTAGTGCAAGGGATGTTAAATTCTTAATATTATAAATTGCACGTGTGGCTGTTGTTGTCCTTTCTTCGATATGCATGCCGAAATATTTGGTGGTTATCTGTAGTGTTATTCCTTCCGGGCGCACCTTTTCATTAATAATATAAATGCAATGTATGACTGTTGTGAAAGATTTGCTTGTTATATCTTGTTATAAAATTAGTTAAAGGCCTACAATTCGGTAAGATACTTTAAATTTTTAGGATAAATGTCTGTTGTCATAATCCTCGTCAGAGTATGTACAGGAATTACTGTGTGTGGGTTCTGTTTGGAGTAAAAGCAATCTACTGAACATTTTTTAGAATTCTGTATCAAAATCTATGTTGTGTATTTTCTTTTTTATGATCTTTGTTGTTAGAATTGACTTTTTAGTCAATGAACAGTTTGGCTGGCAATAAATTAAATATACTTACTTTATTTCTTGTTTTATTGTTATCTACTGTGTATTTCTTTAGTGCACGATATTATTCACTGCCATTCAGGGGTGTGAAGTCTACGTTGTTGGTGTTGCCGCCAGAAACATATGGAAGAATATAAATCAGGTACAGTCCTGATTATGTAATTTGTAATTTCTATCAACGAGCTGAACCCACCAGATTTCCGTAATACATGTAAGGAAAGATATGATTGCTATCTAGTGCCGAAGAATTGAACGGGCACATAAACATCATCATCATTTTCCAACTCCAGTTTCCCGGGTGTGGTGTACAAACACTCACCATCTCTTCCTATCTGCATACATTTTCTGTTCCAGGACATCTTCCCATTTGAGACCTCTCTCCTCCACGTCTGATTTCACCGTGTCTATCACTAACGGCGATTAGGGGGCATAAAAGGATATTCCATTTCAGACACTTGATTCCCTCCTTTAAGTTCTTTAATTATTCAGAAAAACACTTGGCGGAAATACGCACAAAATGCCGTTCGTCGCGGCTAACAGATTCATACAGCGCCACAGCAAGGAGCGGAGAATCGCGTAGCAGCGTGTAGTATGTGCTGCGAAGGACATGCCAAGGCCATGGAGACTGCGGTATGATTCACCTGCTGTCGTCTCAGTAAATGTGTCTGTGTAGTTCTATCTAGTGTCTGTTACTTCGTTAGTGTGTGTTTTGTCCGCTTCCGTAGCGTAACGGTTAGTGTTATTAGCTGCCGTCCTCGGGGGGCCCGGGTTCGATTCCCGGTACTGCCAGAAATTTAAGAATGGCAGGAGGACTGGTATGTGGTTGAAATGGTTCATGCAGCTCACCTCCAGCCACCTCGGTATGAGGACACGAGTTTACTTTTGTCCGACTCGTTGGCTGAATGGTCAGCTTACTGGCCTTCGGTTCAGAGGGTCCCGGGTTCGATTCCCGGCCGAGTCGGGGATTTTAACCTTCATTGGTTAATTCCAATGGCTCGGGGGCTGGGTATTTGTGCTGTCCCCAACATCCCTGCAACTCACACACCACACATAACACTATCCTCCACCACAATAACACGCAGTTACGTACTCATGGCAGATGCCGCCCACCCTCACCGGAGGGTCTGCCTTACAAGGGCTGCTCTCGGCTAGAAATAGCCACACGAAATTATTATTATAGTGTGTGTTTTAATTGTATAATCTCGCCGAACTTCTATTTATTTATAATACATGTCTAATCATTGTTCCTTTGACGAAAGTTTTATTGTATAGTATTATTATTACCGTACTAAAGTTGGTAAACTCAATCTTTACGTCTCTATCAAAATTTGCTTCAGAAACACACCATTTTGGAACTTTTTTTCAATTTTGCTGCCTCCCTTCCTCCCCCGCTATAGCCCTAGACCCGGATACTTTTTGTTGTTTATACATTTTTACCCTCCACCACCCCCACTTCTAACTGCCATTTCGCTGCTACTGGTGTCTATCCAGCATTTCCCTTGGTCTTTTTCCTTGGACACTAAATTCGAAGTATTTTCTGGCAGGTCTTTTGCTCTTTATTCTCATAACGGGCCGATACCACCGAAGTCTACGCTTCTTTATTACACTGGAAATAGGGACTTCAGTGCCAGCTACCTTCCTGTTTATTTAATTCCTGAGTTCGTCTTTTCAAGTAGTTTATTTCTTAGTCCTAATTAATTTCATTTCTGTTGCCTGAATTCTGCTGCAGTCATTGTTTAGCAGAGCGAATGAAAATTCACAGCCTGTTTCAAGTCATTCAACTGGGTCAGGAATTGAATGAATGAAGCCCCATCTAGCGGCGAGGATAGTAATTGTACCGGCTCCCGAAGCCTGTCGCACTCCTCTGGGGCAATCAAATGAAAAGATATTAGAGAGTGTTGCTGGAATGAAAGATGATAGGGAAAACCGGAGTACTCGGAGAAAAACATGTCCCGCCTCCGCTTTGTCCAGCACAAATCTCACATGGAGTGACCGGGATTTGACCCGCGGAACCCAGCGATGAGAGGCCGGCGCGCTGCCGCCTGAGCCACGGAGACTCTGTTTAGCATAGTGCATGTCTGTAAACCATATTTGAGAATCGGTATGAGGTAGGTGTGTTACAGGATTGTTTTTACCTTTTTGTGATATTTTGCAGTCCCCGAGTAATTTTCTGACTTGAATGTAAAAGTTCGATGCTTTGTGTGTCCTGCTGAGTATTTCCTGTTTGACATTGTTGTCTTTGGATATTGTGCTTCCGAGGTAGTTGAAGTGAGAAACTGATTCTAATTTTGCTCCTTCCAAAAGGAGGTTTAAGTTTCTTAAAAAAAGTCTTCCGTGCTTCTGATTTACGCCACGTGTTACCTGCTGCGCTTCAACGGCAAACTCGCCTAGGCTGGATGTCACTGTCAGTGAATTGCCATGGGAAGAGTTTATCGCTCTTGGTTGCGAGTATTATTTGCTGGTTAGACACAAAGGCAAACGGCGTTTTTCTTCCTTCCCATACACCTCCCAAGCGTGGCTTCTAATTTGACAATTATCGTGACTGTTTTATAACACAGCCTTTCTAACTGTTCCTTAAGAACATGCATATTTAGCGAGAAAAGTAATATTATTTCGAATTGCAGAACAACTCCTGAATTAAAAGATTTGAAGACTAAATTACAGGGAGGGTTTCGAAAGACATTTTAAAGTATCATGGTATGCAGAATTGCTGAGGCTGTGTGTATATATCGGTTGCATCTTTCAGCATGACAAACACACAAACACATTTATTATTAATCTTAAAATTCCACTCTTCTTCGCATAATTCTATACGTTGGAAAAAAATCCATGTAAAACGAACGTTCGAAAGAACTTCATCCTCTCCTCGACTGTACCATTTCCGAACCGGCAACCCCCGGAAGTACCCACGCCACGCCACTGCTGCTACTGTGCAACGAATTGTATAACATTTGGAACTCTGATATGTTGGCGTACAATTGAAGCACTACTGTTTTGATAAAACAAACATTATTTTGTTGTAAGAACGTCACACCTAACAGGCTTTCATGCATTACGAAAATCAGACTATTTATGACAGACTGTTTATGGCAAATCATAAATGATACACTCGATAATCTGACATCATCTGTACGTAATTTAAGACCTCAGCTAGATGGCCCAACGATAAATTTTGCATAATGATGCATACTCGTGCAACGAGCGCTCGCTCGATTACGCGCTCTCGGTCCTCCGGTTCACCGCACCGTTGCGACTGAACGCGTCAACCGATTTCAAAAATCCCGGTCTCGTTTTGTTCACAAATAGGCTGACAGATATAAGCTCTCTGAGACCGAGATTATGGTACTACAACCGTTAGGGTCAAAGTTATGTCGAATGTGAGAATTTCCTCATTACTGTTCTATCGACTTTTGAATGTAAGTTCTGACTCGTGATGTGTATATCATGGAATGGAGAATCTTATGCTCGACATAACGTTTGATAATTACCAAATATGTAAATAATAATCGTATGGCCTCAGCTACCGAGTGCAGACATTTTAATTTGTTGCCATCTGGCTGTCTGCTCGTCAATTTCGACGTCCCCTTTTACTCTAGGTCTGCTAGATAGCAGACAGAGTAAACCGGATCTCTCTTGGGCGTCTATGGCTGAGATTTTAATGAATTCTGTCGGGTGAACACCAAACGTCCCACCAGAGATCTTTTATACGCCGACATCGTACGACATGGAGTGTCGAATGGAATTATTTCCGCCCTTCAATAATCTGACTGCCTCTGCTGGGTTTGAACCCGCTATCTTGTGATTCGGAGGCCGACACTCTACCACTGATCCACAGAGGCAGCTACCAATATGTCAAAGTGCATTTTTAGGGCTATATTGTTTAATTAGCCATCCGTGTTGCTATGCGACCAGCCAGATAAGTTAGTTGAAAAAAAAAAAAATGTAACAGTCGTAAATGTAAACATCAGTTGATCGATTTTGACATGAATATGTCTTATGGATGGGGGCCATCCGAAAATTTGTGTAACGCGGCAAAATGTGTGGCGGAAGTGACGTCACATTAGTCGTTACCGCAGGTCTTGTTCGCCAAAGATGCTTCGGCTGTGGATTTGTATAAGCAGAGTATGTTGAAATTGAAAGTGTACCGTCAGTGACGTCACATTAGTCGTTACCGCAGGTCTTGTTCGCCAAAGATGCTTCGGCTGTGGATTTGTATAAGCAGAGTATGTTGAAATTGAAAGTGTACCGTCAGTGACGTCACATTAGTCGTTACCGCAGGTCTTGTTCGCCAAAGATGCTTCGGCTGTGGATTTGTATAAGCAGAGTATGTTGAAATTGAAAGTGTACCGTCAGTGACGTCACATTAGTCGTTACCGCAGGTCTTGTTCGCCAAAGATGCTTCGGCTGTGGATTTGTATAAGCAGAGTATGTGAAATAGAAAGTGTACCGTCAGTGACGTCACATTAGTCATTACGGTAGGAATTGGCCACCAAAGATGAAAGATATACTCATGACCATTAAAAGGGGAAAGTTTTTTTTTAAATTTATCTGTTTATTGTATTGACTAAATCATTGCCTTCTACGATGCATTCGTCTGTGACTGTATATCTTATCGACTAAGTTAAATAAAATTGTAATGTACTGGCTAGCAAACGTATCTTCAATTTCACCGGAAGTCAGTCTTGGGTTGAGCAACGCTGTCACGAAAACCCAACGGGAGAGACTCTCACCTATATTTTATTTGAATCATTATAGACTATGTGGTATTAGCAAATAAATTCTCACCCCGTATGTGTGCATGGGATCCACGATGTGTCCGTACAGCGTGAGGAGCATGTTGAATAAAGACTTGAAGTAACGTCTGTTCATGGAGTCTCCATTGCCTTGGATCGCGTTTCCAAGGACATCCATAACATCCAAATTCTTCAGGAAAACTCTGTTGAGCTCCTCGTCATCCTTTAACTGAAACATTAAAATACAATAAAATTAACGGTTTAATATAAATAAATAAATAAATAAATAAATAAAAACTGCTTTCATACAGGCCGTGAAGACTCATGAGGGAGTGCAAGGTAAAGACTCCTATTTCTACTATTCGTAACCTCGGCACTGAATGGGATGAAGTGATAAACTATATTCCCCGTCGCATTTTCCCCAGGAATTAACCTGGTATTATTTTTGGTGTAGGTTGAGGAAACATCAGGACCATGTGCCACTCCAGAAAGGGAAATCTTGTTTCTTAAAATTTTCTGGTGGAAAATCGAACCCAAGACCTTCCGGGTGAACCGAGCATGCGTTTACCGCCTCGGCTAGGCAGCCGCTATAAATAAATAAATAAATAAATAAATCAATAAATAAATAAATAAATAAATAAATAAATAAATAAATAAATAAATAAATAAATAAATAAATAAAATTATTCACCTCCTTTCTTAAATAAGAAAGGTATTTGTTGAATTATAATTTATTTCAGTATGTGTTGATATACAAAATGTCCTGCAGTTTTTAATGTGTGCTGATTAAGATGTGTTGAATGCATAGCATATACTTGAGTATTGCTAATTCTTAAACTGCTGAGAACTGTTGCAATTCCGTGGTTCATCATGCGACAAATGGAAACGATGATAGAATTACAGTGTAACGATACCTGAAACACTGCTTATTACACTTTGTCATGTTTTTTCTTTCTTTCTGAACCTTTACCTATTGGTTTGGCTTTAACTTCGGATTATACAAGGGCATTTTCTTGTACCACCTTCTCCAGGTAGAGACTTTCGGCTGACACATTTGGTCTCGGGTACCCTGGGGATGATCTGAAATGCAATGGTAGGCCTACTCATACTCGTTATGCTAGAACAGCATTATATGACACATGCAAGAGAGTAATAATGAGGAAGCCATGTTCTGCATGTGCCTGAGAAAGCCAACATTCAGGATGACCCTTGGTGACCAGGAGTGCGTCTAGCTTCCGAGTCCATAGATAATGACTCTTTCTTGTATTAAACGTTTTTAAGTAAATTAATAATGCAACAAAAACACTAGAGATTACTTACTTCGAGGAAGGTACCACTGTCAAGGGCATCCAAAAGTCTATTCTCTATGTTCTTCACCATATCCACAGTCACTATGTCACAGTCTCGAACACGCATGCCTTCTGGGCGGGCTGGAACTTGTTCTCCGTTCTTGTAGTGGAGATGAGAATTGAAGCCGACCTGTGGAAGTGAAAATGATATGACAATACCAGAGGTTCTCAAACTATTATGGGATTATACCCCTCACTCATGGCTAAAAGTTCATGTATCTCCACGAAATAATCTCTAAATGATAGGTTTAAAAATATGAGGACCTGGTTAATTATTAAGTCATTTTAATCATCATATATATTATTTCAGTAGTATAGATCCTTTTTGCGGCTCTCACAAGTAACCGATCGTGACAAATGAGCATTCAAAAGAAAGAGACTATACATTAGCAGTGACAAATTGCACTCTCATCTCATAAATATCGATAATTTATTTAAAATATGAGTTTAAAAAATTGTACGAAGTGTGCGATTTGCAAATACTGTTGCTGTAGGAAAATATGCGCCATCATTGCTGTCCCATTCAGATTTTGGCCTCTGGAACGCCTGTTTTATGCCATTATAATATGCTGTAATTATCAGTTAAGACAAGAATGGTAGTAAAACCAAAAATTACTTCCCGTACATTCGTCAGTGTAATAATGCACTTGCATTTGCTTCCGTTCAAGTGAATACCATAAATGTAAAAAAAAAAAAAAAAAAAATCAAAGATTACGTTAAGCGATAAGTAAGACTGTCTAATATTGTACTGATTTGTGTATTCCGTAGTTCACTAGTAATTCACCAGAGGGCTACTCCACCACATACTTTATGAACATGCAAGATTTCTCGCACGGGTCCTCTAGTTTGTTATAAACCATTGTTTTAAATACACATCGTAAATAAGAGGAGATTGTGGAATTAAATACATTTTTGTAACACATCACAAGAAATTTAAGAATTCGTGTCTGTATCAAGTATAATACAATGACAATAAAGTAACACAGGATACCCCGCGTATGAAAATTCCACAAAACCCTGGATTTTAGCCTCGATATCAAATTAATAAATAAGGATGAAACCTATTCGATCTTAATTCTTGAATTCAGAGATTCCGAACCATCAAACTTTCAATGTGACGGGTGTGCTTGCATGGCGTAACACAGTTTTCTGACGTGTCGTAGTCCAGGTGGAACTTTCAAGCGAAGTGTGGCTCCATATATACATACTTAACTTCCTTCTTATTTATTTCCATATTTCAATTTTTCTTCATTTCTTCACGGAAGGCTGCTCGCGTACCCCAGTAAAAGTCTCAGGCGTACCCCTAGGGGAACGCGTATCACAATTTGAGAACCACTAGTCTATACTTTATTATTAGCAGGAAAAGCAATCATGAAGCTTAATACGTAAATAAGAATGTCTATATCAACTGAACTCCTTTTTACCGTTCACTTTAGGGCATTCAGATCCGCTGGTCCATAATAATTGTATACGGGATACTTTGTCCTCACGGGCCATTTATTTAAACAGTATGCAGAAGTGACGGTTGGTTGCTACCATGGTTAATTCCTTAATTGTGATAATAATAACTCTATGTCTTCTATTATGGACTATATTTCTTTTACAGTTACCTACATCTCATTTACGATATTAAGTATGCAGTAGCAGTGAAATTTTGAATTCTAATTAATTTACCTTCGCGGATAGATAAGCGTATTAATGCATGCTTATATCAACGATTCCCTATCCAGGAAAGTACTAACATACTTCAACTGTGAAGTGTGTGGAAGAAGCGATGCTGGAATAACAATGCAATGAAAATTTGAAAGTGTCCCGAAGTTCTTTTTTTTTCTTTGAACTTTTATCTACTAATTTATTTATCTTCCCTTTGGATTACACTTATGCACTCTCCTGCAACACCATCCACACGTAGCGATTTTCAACGGACACTTTTGAGCTCCAGTGCCCTAGGGAAAATATTCTGTTTTCTGACACCTTTACTTGTTTTGCCGGTGTGGGACTTTCATTTGACTAACAATTTCTCTTTCTCTCTTGCCGGACTGAGCTGGCAGGTTACAACCGGTGGTATTTAAAGGTGCTCAAATACGTCAGCCCCTTATTGGTAGATTTACCCTTGCGGGGCAAAATTTCGACGCCTCAGTATCTCCGAAAACCGTAAAAGTAGTTAGTGGCACGTAAAACCAATAAAACTATTATTATTAATATTATTTTCTCTTTTTCTCTCTTTGTTTTAGGGAATGAAGCAATTATGGTCCTTGAGAAAGGCATTATCTCTCCACGTGTCTAAGGAGAAAACTGAGGAAAAATAATGACAGATCTACAGTGTGTTTGCGTCGGCCAAGGTTGAACCTGGGATTTCAGGAACATGAGAGAGTGTCTTACATGTGATGTACAAGTCTCGCAGAGAATGGAAGTTTTAATATTGCAAGATTTATGTTGAACTCGTGTAACAATCGCGTGGAAGAGAATATTAAAAGGATAATAATTACTCGCAAACTAAACTTTACACCTGTAACAGCAGTGGTGGCCGCTTCTTATGCTAATGTGCTGTAACACGCTGGTATTTCTATCTTACAGAAAATTTTATTCTCTTCGTTCTATGACAAACATTTCTGAAGTACTAGCTTGGATTTGGCTCACAAGGAAGCAGCCGTATCACCATGTATGGAAATTCTGGAGAGAAACTAGCCCTTGACGTCATTCAGAAGTCCACTACGTATAAACAAATACTATAAACATGCTACGAGTGCATGCGTGACGATAAATCACAAGTTATGCTACCAAACTTGCAGCCAAGATGTAGGCGGTCGCCTTCTCCCCTGTTCAATAAATTTGACTTCCCATAGAAGCAGCAAATCTATTGGATTTATTATAAATTTGAGGAGTACGGTATTCAGGTAATTTTCCTGAGAAAGAGCTTAATTTCGCTACTCAACTTACAGCGTGCTTGAAATGTGCAGATTGATGACAGAGCTTCGGTTTTATATCAAACATCGGACTTCAGGAAGCAGTTGTACTACTACTTCAATTCATCCTGACCAGAAGTACTCGTATATAACACGTTTTCTCAAATGACCAGATTGTTAAGTATATTAGGCACGACACCCATTACAACTGCTGCACCGGCTTCTTTTTTCAATTTGCTTTACGTCGCACCGACACAGACAGATCTTATGGCGACGATGGGATAGGAAAAAGGCCTAGGACTGGGAAGAAATCGGCCGTGGCCTTAATTAAGGCACAGCTGGTGACTAGTGAGAAAATGGGAAACCACGGAAAACCACCTTGAGGGTTGCCGACAATGGGGTTCGAACCCACTATCTCCCTGACGCAAGCTCACAGCTGCGCCGCCCTAACCGCACGGCCAACTCGCTGAATCAATATATTCCTCTTCTATCAACATAATCAAGACATTTCTTCGAAACACCATGGCACACTAATGGTTTAGTGTCCTTGCTATGCTCTCAATTGAAAAGTATATTCTATGATTGCCAACATCGAGTTCAGCTCTAACCCCTTGTCGCAACAGCCCCAAAGGGCCACGGCCTACAAAGGGACCTCTGCTCAGCCCAAAGACCTGCAAATTATGAGGTGTCGTGTTGTCAGCACGACGAATCCTCTCGGCTGTTTTTCTTGGCTTACTAGACCGGGGCCACCATCTCATCGTCAGATAGCTCCTCAGTTGTAATCACGTAGAGTTGACCTCGAACCAGCCCTCAGGTCTAGGTAAAAATTCCTGACCTGGTCGGGAATCGAACCTGGGGTTTCGGGTAAGAGGCAAGCACGCTACCCCTACACCACGGGGCCGGCTGAATTCAAGTCCAATGTCATCGACAAATTCTGCAGCAGAAAACAGCGATGTATAGACTTCAATTTTCGTCGGTGAGTGAGTAGTCTGTTATAAATATTTTATTGAGGGTTTATTTATTATGTGTTTGATTTCTTACTTGAACATTGTAGTGGCACACATGCGAACTTTAACACAAGTGAGACAGATAGACCTAAAATAAAAATTGCGTGACTCACCTTAATTGGATGATCAATATTTGTGTCGAAGGTCTCCACACCAGGTAGTCCTCGGGATAGACGTTCTAACTGGTAGCGGGCTAGCATCTGCTGTCGCGTATAGAGGAACAGTTCTCCACGGCGTTGTACCTTCAATCCATATTTACGAGTCTTCATCCAGATAGGATATTCGTAGTTAAGATAAGTCAGGTAGGTGCTCAGACCGATATCATTAGTAAAATAGGTGAGGAGATCTTGATAGTTGTGAATGTGCGTGGTATAGTTGTAGGGAATGATAACGGGGCCCTCTTGATGTCTCATTTTTGCTTCGTAGGCCTTCTGGATGACTGTAGAGTCGACGAACAATTCCGGATACACCTCATAGGGGGGTGGAAGGATGATATCACGTGTGTCCTCGCGATGGATCACAGCTACAGACAGAGCATACACAAACATGCCCTCGTTAATACGATCGCGACCCCAGCAGGCTGTCCTGTAGAACGTATCGTAGTCCTTGGCCAGGTACAACATATCGAAGATTCGCTCTACCTGCCACATGTGCTTCTGGTATACGATTGAAAACACTTCTCCACGAGGCAGAAATCCCCCATGCTTGTAGACGTTGAGGAAGAGACGAACCTCGTTAACATCACGGTACTTATCAATGTTCGCTTCTATATCATAAGAGTTTCCAATGTCCACCTGTTCCTTGAACATGTTCTGTTGGTGTGGTCGGATGAAGAGTTGGATGATGTTCTTCTGCTTGGTCAGAAATTCCTTGTCAGCTGTGGAAGGAAACGAAAGTGCATTATTATCACATGTTATGTTACAGTTGTCAAATATTTTCCTTACAGCAGTCTATATATTTATTTACTAATTTAGTGCACCCTACCACACAATGGTCATCACCATGTTGTTGTTGTTGATTTCTGTTTCACATTTAAAGCAAAGTAAAGTCATCTCCGTACAGGCCATGAAGGCCCTTGGAGGGGTGAAAGGTAAAGGCTTCCACTATTCGTAACCTCAGCACGTGATGGGGTAAAGTGGTTAGCTCTACGCCCGGCCGCCTTTGCCCCCAGGAATTAACCTGGTACTAATTTTTGGTGCAGGTTGAGTGAACCTCAGGGCCATATGCACCTCCGGAAGTGGAAATCTCGTTCCTTAAATTTTACGACTTCCTGACGGGGATTCGAACCCACGTCCTTCCAGGCGAACCGAGCACGCCTTTACCGGCTCGACAAGGCAGCCCCTTGTTTCACATTTACACTCTCTAGCATTTTATTAAAACAAGTAGCGAACATTTAAGAATAACTTAAATATTATATTTAAGTGGTCCGCTTATTCAATACTCTTCGTTCTTGGTACCTACTCCCGATCACTTTCAGAATCTCAAATAGCTTGGTAAAATCAACATTATCGAATGTCTTTTTTAGATCTACGAACGCCATGTACGTGGGCTTGTCCATCTTAATTCCATCCTCTAAGATCCAGACGTAAAGTCAGGATTGCTTCACGTGTTCCAACATTTATTCTGAAGCCAAATTGATCTTCTCCCAACTCAGTTTCAACTTGTCTTTCCATTCTTCTGTAAATAATACGTGTTAAAATTTTGCAGGCGTGAGATACTAAACTAATAGTGGGGTAGTTTTCACACTTGTCAGTACCGGCTTTTTTGGGAATAGGTATAAGAAAATTCTGCCGAAAATCTGATGGCACTTCTCCCGTCTCGTACATCTTACACAATAGATGGAATAATCTCGTCATGCTGGTTTCTCCTAAAGCAGTCAGTAATTCGGAGGGAATGTCATCAATTCGAGATGCCTTGTTTCTATTTAGGTCTCTCAGAGCTCTGTCAAATGATGTCCTCAACATTAGGTCTCCCATTTCATTGTTATCAAGACGTATCCCTGTGTTCATGAAGAAATTAGTTCCTAACTACGAAACTGCTAAAGGGGTTGGAAGCCTCCGCGCATATACTGTGCATACAGTCTTAGAACACTACACATTATTTATCAGTCACCACTGTTCTGCATTTAGGGCAGTTGCCCAGGTGGCAGATTCCCTATCTGTTGTTTATCTAGCCTTTTCTTAAATAATTACAAAGAATTTAGAAATTTATTTAACACCAGCCTTGGTAAATTATTGCACTCTAACTCCTCTTCCTTTAAACGAATATTTGCCCCAATTTGTCCTCTTGAATTCCAACTTTATCCTCATATTGTGATTTTTCCTACTTTCGAAAGCACCACTCAAACTATTCGTCTACTAATGTCATTCTACGCCATCTCTGCACTGACAGCTCGGAACATACCACTTAGTTGAGCAGCTCGTATTCTTTTCCCCAGGTCTTCCCAGCCCAAACTTTGCACATTTTCTTAACGCTACCGTTTTTTTTCTTTTTTTTTTCTTTCGAAAATCACTCAGAACAAATCGAGCTGCTTTTCTTTGGATTTTTTCCAGTTCTCAAATCAAGTAATGTGACGAGACTCCCATACACTGGAACCATACTCTAGTTGAGGTCTTATCAGAGACTTTTATATTCTCTCCTTTACATCCTTACTATTCTTCGCGAATGGCTGTGACTGATCATTTTGTGTGCGTCGTTGGTCTTTCCCTGAAATTAATAAGATCTAATGTTAAATCGTTTATTTTTGTTAGGTTTATTTTCTCAAAGTAATCGTTTAAAGCACAGTTCACTGCAAAATAACGTTGCGAACGTTTTTCTTTACCAAAAGTCACTTGTTTAGGGTGTGTTTGCATTGAGTCTTAAGCTCTTCGATATGCTGTACCAGTAGCATTGTAGTGATGAATAATATTAGTGTATGTCGTTCATTGAATGGAAGTAGTCATTTTAGTAAAATATTAGACACTGCAAATGGGAAACAGAAAACAACACGCTGATGATCACTATAAGGTGTTATAGTGCAGAGAGCATGGGCCTCAGGGGATTCTTTTTTACAGTTGGCTTACCTCGCTCCGACACAGATAGGTCTAATGGCAACGATGTGGTAGGAAAGGTCAAAGAGTTGGAAGGAAGCAGCCGTGGCCTTAATATTTAGGTACGTTATTGGTGAGAAAATGGGAAACCACGGAAAACCATCTTCAGGGCTGCCGACAGTGAGGTTCGAACCCACTATTTCCCGAATCCAAGCTCACAGCAGCGCGCCCCTAACCGCACGGCCAACTCGCTGGGTAGTGGATTCCTTAGCTTGGCAGTACATCAACTAACACTGCTCTCCTAAACACTGATTAAATCAAATTTTCGTGTGGGAAGTCGAACTTGAAACTGAGGGGAGCACGTAACTAATTACGTTACGCAGCTATCTCATTCTCAGCGATTTGGAGATTAGGATAATGTTAATAATTGCAGTTATCTATTATGTCTAACATTACTTCGTTTTAAGCCACCTATTCTAAAAAGTCGCACTAAATATACTGATGCGACAGAAGGCGTTCTTAAATTAACAATCGGTTTCGGATCTTGCAAACTTCAGTGATTAACCAAGTACGCTACAAATCAGTCTGAGTGCTATACTGCTGCTTATAGTTATTTCATTCTCCCTCTTTGGGAGCAGGCCACCGGTCCAACTAGGGACTCTGGCCGGTGATTTCGGTAGTTTTTGTGTGTTCTACTTGTTTATTGTGTGTGCTATGGCACACGTATTTTTACGTCGTTGGTGTGATATGGGTACTGGCGTGTGGATTGTCACAACAAGGCGTCCCCCTGCGTGAGTCCCTCACCCCCCTCCCCAGCTTTTACCCTGCTTCCCCGTTTATTGAACCTTTTTGAATTACAATTTTTACAATATGTACATTATATGATGTATTCACTTCATCTTATTTTAGAGTTTTTGCTCATTGTGAATTAATCATTATTCGTATTATAAATTCACATAATTATTTTCACACTTTCACATAATTAATTTCACATTTGACTTCATTTCATTGCACTTTCCACTGTGGGTCCTCTCTTGATGTCATTTTTCCATTTTTCCATCTTTGTTTTGTGTTTTTGTTACATTTTGAAGGGGTGTAATGTGTTGCATCGTGTGTGACGTATATATTCCAATCAGATTCATTGTAATAATATCATTTCAGTTTTTGAGTTCTTTTGCTTGCTGCTTTGCTATGTTACAATTATTATAGTTGTGTTTTGTGTTGTTAGATATTATATTCGTGTACCGTAGTGTGGTGTTTGTGTGTTTGTGTGACGTACATATTCCAATCAGATTCATTGTAATAATATCATTTCATTTTCAGTTTTTGAGTTCTTTTGCTTGCTGTTTTGCTATTTTACAATTATTATAGTTGTGTTTCGTGTTGTTGTTACATTTTATACTCATGTAGTGTGTTGTTTGCGTGTTTGTGTATAGGGATATGATTTTAAACAGTATTGTGTATTGTGTGTCTGAGTGTTTAGATTAATTGATTAGTTGATGGCGGTGGTGTCGCCTTCAAGTCAGTACTCTGTGTTGCCAATGGTAGAATTATTTGTGAGGTCTTTGACCTACTTTTGCGCCGTCTGAAGTGGTTTATTGTAATTTTTAATCGTAGGTTATTTTCGGACAGTGGCTCGGGTTGGGAATAGGTAGGTGGTAGCGGGTGTTGGCTGTTGGTTTAGGATGGACTGAGCTAGCGGGGATAGGTTGATGGCTTCTATAGGTTGTGGGAGGTTGCGGGAATTAGCAGTTTTAAGGTATTGCAATCTAAGAGAATGGAGGTAGGGGCGGATGGTAGGGAATGTGTATAAATCATTAATTATCTCTATTCTAGTTTTAGGTCCGAGGCTGTACGCAAATCGAATGGCGTGTCGGTCTAATTTTAGAATGTCTAAGTAGTGGATGGGATGGGCTGAGATCCAGGTTAGGGAGGCATAGGTAATAATAGGTCGAACAAAGACTTTATATGCGTTTATTATTTGAGTGACTTTTAGTCCCAGGTTTGACCTTTTAACCAGCGAAAGAGGTTAAACCTGCTGTATGCCTTTTTATAAATATTGTTAAAGTGTACAGTCCATTTTCGATTGTTCTGAAACGTGATACATAGGTATTTAAGGGTTGAGGTTTCTGTAAGCGGTTGATTATTGAGTGTGAGGTGGATTTTGTTCGTGGGTCAGTATCTACGGTTGTCGTTTCTAAAAACTATAAATTGAGTTTTGTTTACGTTAATTTTGATTTGCCAAAGATTTAACCATTGTTCGAGTTGGTGGAGGTAGGGTTGTATGCGTGATTGGAGGGAGCGGTTGTTAGTTCCAAGGGCGAGGATTGCCGTATCATCTGCAAATTGATATAGTTTGAGTGGGGATGAGGTTTGGGGGTTATGTATACAATATAGGACGTATAATAGGGGGCTCGGAGGGCTGCCTTGTGGTACTCCAGCTAATAAGGGGAATTTATATGATAGGGTGTTGTGGATGGTTATTTGAGCACCATGTCGGTTGAGAACGTTAGCTAGGAAACGGATGATCGTGATAAGTAGTGGTAGATGTCGCAGTTTAAAAATGAGACCTGAGATCCATACTTTGTCAAATGCTTTCTCTACGTCTAAACTGATTAAAGCGGCTCGTTCCTTAGGTGGTATAAATTATATGCTGTGAGGGGTACTGAGATATGGAAGAGGTGATCTTGTGTAGAGTGGTGTGGGCGGAAACATCTCTCCTATTATGTTCGATATTATTTTCAGAATATAGCCTACATTTAAAATTATTCAGGTTGTTAGGCAACGCCTCTGGAATTATTTTTGGTATCATAACATCCATATTTGAGCCATATAACTTATTGTTCAATGTTCAATAATCTGGTAAGGAAAATAATGGAAATTGACAGCCTGTTTCCAGTCATTCGACCGGGTTAGGAATGGAATGAATGAAGCCCCATCTAGCGGCGAGGATAGCAATTGTGCCGCCTATGATTAATGACTGCCAGATGAAATGAAATTATATTGAACAGTATTGCTAAAATGAAAGATAACAGGGAAAACCGGAATACCCAAAAAAGTAACTGCCCAGCCTCCGCTTTGTCCAGCAAAAGTCTCCTATGGAGTGACAGGGATTTGAACCACGGAACCCAGCGGTGAGAGGCCGGTGCGCTGCCACCTGAGCCCCGAAGGCTCTCTTTTCGTAAGGAAATGGCTCTAAATAACTTTCGCGGGGTTCCTATAAGCGTTTTGCATGGTTTTCCACTTCAGTTCAAGACATACCGGGATGGTTCCCAACGTCTAGGCTACTGCTACTTCCCGCCCAGTCCTACTGTAGCCCGAATATTTTGTAGTGAACGCACACCAGAATAGACGCTATCAAGTATCAAGTAAACGCGATTTCTGACTACAGTGTCTCAAGCCTGTTACTTGAAGTGGTAACAGTAATACCAATGTTGGCTTTAATAACCGTCAAATATCCTCAGAATAGCGGAATATAATTGTCATTCCTAATATGTGCGTCCTAGTGGTATCTGAAGCTGGGTGTTGCATCAAAATTCTCAATGTTACATTTTTTATATGGCAAGCTTACAGAAACAACAAGAAACTCTATTGTTAAGTAGTTAAATCTATCTATCTATCTATCTATCTATCTATCTATCTATCTATCTATCTATCTATCTATCTATCTATCTATCTATCTATCTATATACAATAACAGTTTTGTCCGACTCTTTGGCTGAATGGTCAGCGTAGTGGCCTTCGGTTCAGAGGGTCCCGGGTTCGATTCCCGGCTGGGGATTTTAATCGCTTTGATTGATTCTTCTGGCTCGGGGACAGGGTGTATGTGTCCGTCCCAACACACTCTTCGTCATATTCACACAACATACCACACTATCTACCAACACCCAATAGTGGTTACATCCCTCCATATAGAATTGGCGTCAAGAAGGGCATCCGGCCATAAAACAGGACTAAATCCACATGTGCGACGGAGTTCGCACCCGCGACCCCACAGGTGTGAGAAAAAGTAGTAGAAAAATAATAATAAGGGTAGTTTTGTCTATATAGAGCTCATAATTGAAAAAGAATGATATTTCTGTAAATGTAACAAGGAAATGCACTTTTCAATTTTTCCATCTTCTCTGTCTGTCTGTCTGTCTGTATGTATGTATGTATGTAGGCCTATGTATGTATGTATGTATGTACACGCATCACGAGTTAATGGCTGAAGATAATGTAATGAAAATCGGTACGTAACGTCGAAAAATGAGGCACTAAAATCTAGGCTATAAATTATTTTACGTATTCACGTTGAGTAAAATTATGGTTTAGGGAATGCCTAAAATTCAATTCACCAAAATCTATGTTATTCATGGAGCTATCGATCAATAATACATAATTAAAGTTACATAGAATTAAATTTTGCATAATTTACGCCTTATACATTTTTACCATATGCCGGCTATGATAACTGATATTCAAGAATTTCGACATTTGTTGCTAAGTCCACGAGAAAATGGGCGAACAGAACTCAATAAGAAATAGTGTGTGTAGTCGGCGAATAAAGCACTACAGTCTAGGCTACAAATAACGCTGGATGAAATGGTAGTTTAGGGGAAGGCGCCAAAAATTTAATTTTTAAATACCTACGTTTTTATGCAGTTAAATACAATCTTATTCACAACGTGTGTATGACTTTATCTAGAATTCTGTATACAGTGTACAATGTAGAATTCCGTAACGAAGCACGGGTACACCAGCTAGTACATACTAAAATCGGGCGAGATGGCCATGCGGTTAGGGGTGCGCAGCTGTGAGCTTGTATCCGGGATGTAGTGGGTTCAAACCCCACTGTCGACATCCCTGAAGATGGTTTTCCGTGGTTTCCTATTTTCACACAGGCAAATTCTGGGGCTATACCTTAATCAAGGCCACGGTAACTTCTTGCCCACTCCTAGACCTTTCCTATCCATCTATGTCGGTGCGACGTAGATCAAATTGTAATTGTTTATACTAAAACTGAAATAGATCCGGCAATTAAAACACAGGGCTCGCCTGTGTGGTGTAGTGGTTAGTGTGATTAGTTGCCACCCCCGTGGGTCCGGGTTCGATTCCCGGCTCTGCCACGAAATTTGAAAAGTGGTACGAGGGCTGGAACGGGGTCCACTCAGCCTTGGGAGGTCAATTGAATAAAGGTGAGTTCTATTCCCACCTCAGCCATCCTCGAAGTTATTTTCCGTGGTTTCCCACTTCTCCTCCAGACGAATGCCGGGATGGTACCTAAATTAAGGCCACGACCGCTTCCTCCCCTCTTCCTTGCCTGTCCCTTCCAATCTTCCCATCCCTCCACAAAGCCCCTGTTCAGCATACTAGATGAGGCCGCCTGGGCGAGGTACTGGTCCTCCTCCCCAGTTGTATCCAAACCCAAACTCTCCAGGACACTGCCCTTGAGGTGATATAGGTGGGATTCCTTACTGAATCCCAGGGAAAAATCGACCCTGGAGGGTAAACCGATTAAGAAAGAAAGAAGAATTAAAACACAGAAAATAAGAGGCTAATTATACAGCACTTGAATTGAAAATTTGTCCTCCTGTTTTTAAATGATGCAAAATGTTGGTTATATTGAGGGTGGTTTGGTATGGCGTACCCTAGTAGCGTGGAGAAGAAATTACCGTCGCGAGAGGAGAGAAAGCAGCAATGAAGTCATACTACTTATTTGTACAATATAACGGGGAAATCTAGAATTACTGTTTCTCTATAGGGGGCTAGCTGGTCTCGTGCGACACCCAAGGACCGACACTGGCGAGCGTACTACCTGATGCTTCGTCGCGCCGCGCTGCCCGCTTGGGAGTTGCCGTAGGAAAGCGAACCCCCTGAGTTTGATCCGAAGCCGGCAGGGTGAAAGTTAGAAGAAAAGACGACGAATGAAGTGTAAAATTACTGGGAGTTGTGCAACACTCCATTAATACGACGCACTGCCCCTGATATAAATAATCATCATCGAAAATTCTCGATTAATTTGTGCCGACGATTCGATTTCACGCCATTTTGGCTGCCTGCAGGTCAATTTTGAAGTTCCATTTTACTGTACCAGATGGGAGAAAAACTGGAACTCTATTGCTCGACCGTTTGCTGAGATTTGATTTTGTTTGGTAAGCACCAAATATGTTAAGCCGATATTCTAGGACATCAACTAAGCCGACATCATAGGACATCATCTGCTGAATGAACTTTATTCCAGGGATGTAGCAGCCGCGTGGATCAGTCGCTGGCTTCCCACCAAGGCAACCGGGATTCGTATCCCGGCCGAAAAATGTGACAGTTTTGAAATAAAAATGGCTGCATCGATATGGTTGAGACTCCCCGCAAAACTGGAGTCACGTGGAACTACAAGCTTGCTTGATTGTTTTAAACTTTCTTCGTTTATTAAAGACCTGTGCCAGGTTTCAACTCACGATTTTGGATTGGTAATGATAATCCGCTGCCTGTTTCCTGTCATTTGACGGGGTCAGGAGTGGAATGAATGAAGCCTTCATCTGGTGGCGGAGATAGGAATTGTGTCGGCAGCCGAAGCCTGTCGCATTCCAATGATATTGGAGAGTGTTGCTGGAATGAAAGACGACAGGGAAAACCGGAGTACCCGGAGGAAAACCTGTCTCGCCTCCATTTTGTCCAGCACAAATCTCACATGGACTGACCGGGATATGAACCACGGAACCCAGCGGTGAGAGGCTGGCGTGCTTCCGCCTGAGCCACGGACGCTCCTGGATTGATATTACTACTACTACTACTACTACTACTACTAATAACAACACTGGACGAGTTGGCCGTGTGGTTACGGGCGCGCAGCTGTGAGCTCACATCCGGGAGATAGTGGGTTTGAATCCCACCGTCGGCAGCCATGAAGGCGGTTTGCCGTGGTTTCCCATTTTCACACCAGGCAAATGCTGGAGCTCTACCTTAATTAAGGCTACGGCCACTTCCTTCCCATTCCTAGACCTTTCCTATCTCATTGTCGCCATAAGACCTATCTGTGTCAGTGTGACGTAAAGCAAATAGGAAAATACCGCTACTACTACTAATAATATGGTCTCAGGTACCGTATACACACATTTCAATTTGACACCATCTGGCTGTCTGCTCGTCAATTTTGACTTTCCGTTTTACTCCAGGGCTACTAGATGGCAGACCGAGTAAACCGAAACTCTCTTGGGCGTTTACGGCTGACTTTTTAATGAATTTTGTCGAGTAAACTTCAAATGTGTCACGAGGGATCTTTTACATGCCGACACCATACGACATACGACAGGAGTGCCGCATCGTCTTTTTCCGTCCTTAAAAATCCAACTACCTCTGCTGGGTTTGAACCCGCTATCTCGGGATCCGGAGGCTGACACTCTACCACTGATCCACAGAGGCAGCTTTCATTTTCATAAGAATAAGGTTTATTATCAATAAAAAGCTACTGCATCAACTTCAAATTATCATTTACTATTTATAGATTATTGTGCACCGGGTGAATTGGCCGTGCGGTTAGAGGCGGGCAGCTGTGAGCTTGCATCCGGGAGATAGTGGGTTTGAGCTCCACTGTCGGCAGCCCTGAATATGGTTTTCCGTGGTTTCCCATTTTCACACCAGGCTCTAACTTAACTAAGGCCACGGCCGCTTTCTTCCCACTCCTAGGCCTTTCCTATCCAATCGTCGCCATAAGACCTATCTGTGTAGGTGCAACGTAAAGCAAAATTACACACACACACACACACACACACACACAGACATATATATATATAGTGCACTAATCTGATGGAAAATAATAGTTGCACCGTTAATAAAATTTGAATAAAAATGAACCATTTAAAAATTGTTTGTGAACTTTTGGAAAATAACAATAACAATAATAATAATAGTTTACAAATAAGGAAAATGAGTTCTTAGTATCGGTATGTACGGCAGTAAAGTAGATTTCTGAAATTGTAGACATAGGGAAAGAAAAGAGACAGGAACGAAGTGTACTCTAGCACTCGAACTGTAATCCCTGGGAGAGAACTATGGATGAAAATGCTAACTAGAACGAGGTACATGAAGGAGACCAGAGTGAACAGGTAAGGGGATTGTGGTCTCCAGTTCCTCTTATCGATTATGAATTCATGGAGGAGGTTTAGAAACTTATCGCTGGTTAAGACCTCGTCATGTGTTTACCGGTGTGCCGGAGTTCATTCGTTGTAGCCATCTGATTTTGATCATTGCGGTTAGTGTACTTTAACTTCAGTTTGTATAGGGTCTCTATAAATTTGTTTCCGGTATTGAGTCCTAACAAATAAAAATAAGCACCATCCCAAAATGACCGTAGAAGAGATCAGACTAAGAATAACCACTGATCGTAATGGTAATTATTGTTTTAAAGCGATACGAACTTAAGTTTGTGTGAAATATATCTGAATTCACTGTATTCCACGGATTCATACTAAGGCTGAAGCATTGTTTTATTTTTCTGGAAATCCATAGACAAGGATATAAACTTCTTCTTTTGCTACCGATTTTCCCCGTACCTGTGGGGTCGCGGGTGCGCATTGCGTCGCAAATGGGGATTTGACCCTGTTTTACGGCCGGATGGCCTTCCTGACGCCAACGCTATATGAAGGGATGTAAGCACTATTGCTTGTTTCTGTGGTGGTTGGCAGTGTGGTGTGTTGTCTGAATATGATGAGGAGAGTATAAACAAGGATATAAACATTTTTTAAAAACTTACACACCTTTTTCCACGGCCATTTCTCACAACTTTCATTTTCATAAGGTTTATCATCTCGAACAACTACTGCATCAGCTTCAATTTTTCAGATAATATTTACAGGTGCATTTATCTGATAGACAATAATAGTTGTAATCGAAACCGACTTTCAACCTATTAGGTCGTGTTACGTACATTTAGTACGTGTTGAAGAGATGTTAAGTCATCATCATCATCATCTGTTTACCCTCCAGGTTCGGCTTTTCCCTCGGACTGAGCGAGGGATCCCACCTCTACCGCCTCAAGGGCAGTGTCCTGGAGCTTCAGACTCTTGGTCGGGGGATACAACTGGGGAGTATGACCAGTACCTCGCCCAGGCGGCCTCACCCGCTATAGTGAACAGGGGCCTAGTAGGGGGATGGGAAGATTGGAAGGGATAGGCAAGGATGAGGGAAGGAAGCGGCCGTGGCCTTAAGATAGGTACCATCCCGGCATTTGCCTGGAGGTGAAGTGGGAAACCACGGAAAACCACTTCGAGGATGGCTGAGGTGGGAATCGAACCCGCCTCTACTCAGTTGACCTCCCGAGGCTGAGTGGACCCCGTTCCAGCCCTCGTACCACTTTTCAAATTTCGTGGCAGAGCCGGGAATCGAACCCGGACCTCCGGGGGTGGCAGCTAATCACGCTAACCACTACACCACAGAGGCGGCGAGATGTTAAGTACAGAACAAAAGTGGCCAACCGGACACCAGTGGGATCCGAACCCACAACCTCCTGATTTCGTGTCGGTTACTCTACCACTTGAGCTATGGTGGCCTAAGCCCTCTTTTATTTTCTTTGGGAAAGGATCTAAGCTACAGGTCTGGCACTACTACCATCACACTGTAGAGTGCGTTTAATTCACCCGCTGAGGGCCAAGTCAGCGAATTTTCACGACCGCATTGGAATCGAAACCGACTTTCAACATATTAGGTCGTGTTACGTACATTTCGTACGTGTTGAAGAGATGTTAAGTACAGAACAAAAATGGCCAACCGGACACCAGTGGGATCCGAACCCACAACCTCCTGATTTCGTGTCGGTTACTCTACCACTTGAGCTATGGTGGCCTAAGCCCTCTTTTATTTTCTTTTGGAAAGGATCTAAGCTACAGGTCTGGCACTACTACCATCACACTGTAGAGTGCGTTTAATTCACCCGCTGAGGGCCAAGTCAGCGAATTTTCACGACCGCATTGGAATCGAAACCGATTTTCAACCTATTTGGTCGTGTTACGTACATTTCGTACGTGTTGAAGAGATGTTGAGTACAGAACGAAAATGGCCAACCAGACATGCTTCTCGTAGTGTGCCTCTTCATTGACACCTAGGCTATCTATGACAGCCATTGGCGGAGCTGTGGAGGATCAAACCAGCCTTCGGGCTGAATATCCAACATACATCGCAGATATGCCCGTGGTGCAGGGGTAGTGGTGTGTCTGCCTCTTACCCGGACGCCCTGGGTTCGATTCTATGTCCGGTCATGGATCATTACCCGGATCTGAGGGCAGGTTCGAGGTCCTGTCAGATCAATCAATCAATCAATCAATCAATCAATCAATCAATCAATCAATCAATCAATCAATCAATCAATCAATCAATCAATCAATCAATCAATCAATCAATCAATCAATCAATCAATCAATCAATCAATCAATCAATCAATCAATCAATCAATCAATCAATGATCTGTATTTAGAGCTAACGCTTGCGGTCTTAGTAGGTCAAAGGCTCTTCAGGGGAGGTAGCGCAAGGGGATTTATTTTATCTTCCATCGGTAGTAGGGGTTAGTAATTAATTTGGTTGGGATTCAGGCTTGGACCTCTGGACGCAGGAGTTCCCAACTGTGACATTTATATAGCTGAATTATGTTGGCGAGTATCGTAAGTTCATACATACTGTTGTCCGGCTCCATGGCTAAATGGTTAGCGTGCTGGCCTTTGGTCCGACGGGTCCCGGGTTTGATCGGAGATTTAAACCTTAAATGGTTAATTCCCTTGTCTCAGAGACTGGGTATTTGTGCTGTCCCCAACATCCCTGCAACTCACACACCACACACAACACTATCCTCCACCATAATAACACGCAATTACCTACACATGGCTGATGTCGCCCACCCTCTTCGGAGGGTCTGTCTTACAAGGGCTGCACCCGGCTGGAAATACAGTAGCCATACGAAATTAAGAAAAACATATACATATTGCTTACGATGATTGTTCGTTATCCAGTGACTTCAGCTTGCACGTAGCTGATATGCCAGAAATGCACTCAAGAAAGTTTGTGTGTATAAGTGACAGAACGATAGCAATACAACATATGCCGTTCTCAGAGAATAGCTTAACGGAGGACTTAACTGTTCCCAGACAGTATTTTCGAAAAGAGAACTTTAGTCTAACCTTAATAAAAATGAAACAGAATGTTTTCATCTCAGTAACTAGTTCACCAAATGTGAAGTGAATATTCAGTTTACTGAGGGAGTTGTTTGCGCGGTTAGGGACGCGCAGCTTTGAGTTTGCATTCTGGAGATAGTGGGTTCGAACCCCACTGTCAGCAGCCCTGAAGATGGTTTTCCCATTTCACACCAGGCAAATGCTGGGGCTGTACCTTAATTAAAGCAACGGCCGCTTTCTTCCCACTCCTAGGCCTCTTCTATCCCATCGTCACCATAAGACCTATCTGTGTCGGTGCGACGTAAAGCAAATAGTAAAAAACAATAATAACAATAAAAATATAATAATAATAATAACATTAACTACTTTTACGGTTTTCGAAGTCGCCGAGGTGCCCAAATTTAGTCCAGCAGGAGTTATTTTACGTGCTAATAAATCTACCGACACGAGGCTGACGTATTTGAGCACCTTCGAATACAACCGGACTGAGCCAGGATTGAATCTGCCAAGTTGGAATCAGAAGGCCAGTGCTTCAGCCGTCTGCCCAGCAAGAAGATTATTATTAATATCATCATTATTATAATGATTATTATTATTTCTTGTTTTCAGTGTAGCTGTTGACCTTGTTAGGTGTTCTTGTTAAATGTGAACAAAGATACTCTGAATAATAATAATAATAATAATAATAATAATAATAATAATAATAATAATAATAATAATAATAATAATAATAATAATAATAATAATAATAATAATAATAATAATAATAATGGCATATGGCCTCCGGAGAGGTCTAGTGCAGGACATTTCCTATTGTACGGTCTATAGGCGACCTTCATGTCTGCGAGGATGGGTCCATAGGTAAGATTATTTATAATGATGAAGACACACACACACACACACACACACACACACACACACACACACACACACAGCTCCAGTGAACTTTGAATAGAACCGGAAGCTTTATACGATTCAGAAACCGTATCCTTCGAAAATCCCTCTAAAATTATAGATTTTGAAAAGCAAGAAAGGAAAATTCCCCGGAAAATTTATGGTCCCACGAGATAAAATGAGATGAGAGCAGCGGACCTCTACTAATTAACTGACAGGTTCACTGATTCCGTACGCAAGAGGCGCCTGAAATTCTATGGCCATATCTATAGAATGAACAGTGACGGACTCACCAAAAGTTTAAAGTAATCGACTCAAAGAAGGTCAAGGCTTATGCAGTAATTGCTTTGAAAATAATACTTACCTACTCGTCGCTCCCTGGGAGGGATGGTGGAGCCGCTTGCAAGGCCCACCACCAGAACGAGCACCGCTATACTTGCCGTCTTCATGGTTGTGAATGCGGTCCTGGAGCTTCGCCGCAGCTTATATGCAATAGTGGGGTGCGGGTGGTCTCTCCTCATTGGACCAACGTTATCTCAAATTTGGGAGGGCCAGAATAGGAGTGGGGGCGGTCGAGCATGTAAACGTTGTGGTGGAATATTTTGTCACAATCACAGGTAAATTACGTAATTTCATGTCTTTCTTACAGCGAAATGTTGATTTATAACTTAACATGTTGATCTAGATCAGTAAACGTATCGCAAACCTCACCTGAATTTCTCCCTGTCGATTTAAAATTCAAAATAGTTCCCTTGAAAAGTCGGAATTCGTTGTTCTCGGGGTTTGAAGGTTGATCCAAGTTGCGATAATAATAATAATAATAATAATAATAATAATAATAATAATAATAATAATAATAATAATAATAATAATAATAATAATAATAAAGAAATAAACAAAAACAATTTGCTTTACGTCGCACCGACACAGATAGGTCTTATTGCGGCAATAGGACAGAAAAGGCCTCGGAGTGGGAAGGAAGCGGCTGTGGCTTTAATTAAGGTACAGCCTCAGCA
The DNA here is from genome assembly GCF_040414725.1 of Anabrus simplex. Taxonomy (NCBI): domain Eukaryota; kingdom Metazoa; phylum Arthropoda; class Insecta; order Orthoptera; family Tettigoniidae; genus Anabrus; species Anabrus simplex. Next base: position 799,877,142 of record NC_090265.1, read on the forward strand.
TTTTTCTGGCGTGAAAATGGGAAACCACAGAAATACGTTTACAGGACTGCCAATAGTGAGGTTCGAACCCCCTATCTCCCGGATGCAAGCCCACAGCTGCGCGTCCCTAACCGCACGGCCAACTCTCCCGTAATAATAATAATAATAATAATAATAATAATAATAATAATAATAATACCTTGGAGAATTTATACTACCATCGGGAGTAGACAGTAGGGCCAACGTAGAAAGGGTCACCGAACTCCATAAGGCGTACCGACTAACGTGAAATTACTACAACGAGTCATCTCGCGTAATCCAAAATTACGACACTACAAGACAGTTGTTTTTCCGGAAACTTTATATGCCTCAGAGACGATATCGCATGGAGGTCAGTCTAAAATGATAGAAATTGAAAAGCAAAAAAGGAAAATTCTCCGGAAAATGTATGGTCCCCCGAGAGAAAATGAAATGTGGATTAAGAGGAGAACAACTGACTTCTACTTATTAACTGACAGGTTCACTGATGCCGAACACTAGAGACGCCTGAAATTCTATAGCCATATCTATAGAATGGTCAGCGACAGACTCACCAAAAATTATTTTAAGTAATCGACTCACAGAAGGTCAAAATAAACTGGCTAGAAGAAACTCAGTCGGACCTCCAAGAAAATCAATATCACGGGCGACATCACAGAAGATCGTGGAGCCTTAGTACGATAGTAAAAGCAAAGCCATGTCTGTACAGGCCATGAAGCCCCTTGGAGGGGTAAAAGGTAAAGGCTTCCACTCTCCGTAACCTCGGCACTTGATGGGGTAGAGAGGTTAGCTCTACGCCCGGCCGCCTTTGCCCCCAGGAATTAATCTGGTACTCATTTTTGGTGTAGGCTGAGTGAACTTCAGGGCCATGTGCACTTCCGGAAGTGGAAATCTCGTTTCCTAAATTGTTTAACTTCCTGACAGGGACTCGAATCCACGTCCTTCCGGGTGAACCGAGCACGCCTTTACCGCCTCGGCCTGGCAGCCCCTTAGTACAATAGTAGCGAGGTACAAATTTGTGGAGAAACCTAAAAAGAAAACTGGTAGGAAGTGGTCCACAGAACGCAAGATGCAAACACAGTGCCTTCATGAAGAGATTTTGGGAGGATAAGAAGGTGAAATCCATCAGGCCAACGAACAAGTTCAAGTGCGCTTTTGGAATGAGCATAACGAAGAAATAATAATAATAATAATAATAATAATAATAATAATAATAATAATAATAATAATAATAATAATAATAATAATAATAATAATAATAATAATAATTCAATAAAAGGAATATTCCGGCTAATAGATTTGTTTCGTAGATCATAGATATACCCAAACAATTACAGTGGGTCTTGTCTATTAAGGGGCTGCTAAATGAATATGTGATACAGTATGAGGACTAGATATCAAAACTCTCATTTAAAAAATCGTACTGGATAGTTAAAACATTTGTTGTATTAGTATCGGATTAGGTGACATAAGACGTATTGAAACTCTGCCTTCAAGTAAACAAGTGTCTTCATCCCGAGGTGATGCAGCTCTTTCGAAACACACCCCCAATGGAAGTGAGCTGCGAGTACCATTTTAACCACATACCATTCCACCATTCTACCTCCTACCATTTTTAAATCTCTGAAAGAATCGGGAATCGAACCCGGGACACCGAAGACGGCAGCTAATAACCTTTATGCTATGGAGGTGGACTGCCTTCCAGTGGTACTTATTGACCATGTATCCATACATTTTTCGGTTGTGTTATTCTGTTGCTTTAAAAGATGTATTCGCACAGCTAAGCGCCTAAAATGTTGGCAACCTTCACAGCTCTTTAGAAATGCGGATTTGTATAACTCCCGCAGACTAGTGCAGAGGACTGTTATCTTGCAAAATTATTCCGTCAATGTCTCATTTGAAATATTTCTTTCCTTCTTCTTGTCAATCTCTACGTGTGAGCCATCAGACACGACAGTAAATCTGATTGTGGAAGAATGTAATCTGGATTTTTTCTTGAGAATTACATTCTTCCTTTCGATGAAACTAACTATAAGATAGAAGCAAGATTGGTTTGTGCGAATATCGCCCATAACGACCGTTAATTGGCTTCCCTTTGGGGTCATTATAACAGTTTTCGACTGTATGTGTATATTGTGCTGGTACTCTTTCTTCTGACGGCAGATTATTTTTGTTCTTTGTAAGCAAGTGGAAGTAGTAATAAAATAAATTAGTAAGTTATTCATTGAACTGCCTCTGGAAGTGCCATTCCATAGACTGGTTTGATCCTCAAATTTCATCTCCACCGCAGTGAGTAATGCAATAATAAAACGCCCCCAAAAATGCCAAAGTGTAAAATCAGCATACTGACCCACAAAGAAAGTGAACAGGGAGGTCAAAATTCGTTTCTCCCATTGTTGCATAACACACTGGCAAGTGATTAACACTTGCTTGTCTGTCTGTCTGTCTGTCTGTCTGTCTGTCTATCAGGTCATCAGCGCAGAGTTTGACTGGGTTCTCAAATAGCATCATCACTGCAGTGAATATTGCAATAATAAAATGCCCCCAAAAATGCCAAGGTGAAAAATCAGCATACTGACCCTCAAAGAAAGTGAACAGGGAGGTCACAATTCGTTTCTGCCAATACTGTACAAAAAACTGGCAGGTGATTAACACCTGTCTGTTTGTCTGTCAGGTCATCAGCGCAGAGTTTGGTTGGATCCTCAAATAGCATCACCAAAGGCCATGCGGTTGTAGGGAAACAGCCAAAAACCGATGACGACGCTAAAATGAGGCCTACTAGTCAAGCTGAGGAGTAAGGTAGTTTGCCATTGCTTTCCTAACACTAAAACACACTGGTCGTGCTCTGAATGCCATTACTCGGCACCACCCATAACCCAGCAGCTTCCATATTGTCATAGCTATGGATGAGACTGACAGTTAGGTAAAAGCGACACTTTGCTCTGGCCTATTCCAAAAGTCAGGTACAAAAGTATTGCATTCATCAAGAAATGGCAGTAGGTGAGATTACCAGCTATGAGAGAAATATAATACTAATAATAATAATAATAATAATAATAATAATAATAATAATAATAATAATAATCATAATAATAATAATAATAATAATAATAATAATAATAATAATAATAATAATAATAGTTATATATCCCAAGTGTCTACATTCAAATACCTGGGAAAAGTCATCCAACCTTCAGGACTAAATCAGGACTAAAGAGCATACAGACTCACTTGCAGCAGATATAATAAAAATCTATATCCCGAAGTGCAAAATTAAGACATTATAACACTGTGATCAAGCCTGAAGCACTATATGCATCTGAAACACTGATCATTGGAGGCAAATAATTGATATAAGATTTAGAAAAGCTAGAAAGAAAAATCTTAAGGAACATTTTTTGACCGGTCCGTACAGGGGGAATTTGGGTGATAAGGAAATTTCACGACCCGTACCAACACTCAGAGAAAATATCAGGCACATTTAGGAAAAGACGTTCGATATTTTGTGGACATATTAGCGGAATGAGTAATCAGAGATTGACCAAAAGAATTCTGAACCTAGCCCTATCAACGAAAGTAAAAAGCAACTGGCTGTTCGAAGTTGGAAAAGATATTCAGGAAATAGGCATCACAGATGACATTGTGTTAGACAGATCTAAGTTCAGAAAATTAGTCGACAATCACCACTTCAAACATCATCTAAGCACTAACACCAACGAAACCTGGTCAGAAGATCGCAAGAAAAGCCACAGCGAGAAGATGAGGAGATTTTGGGTGAAGAAAAAGGTAACGACCTCAGTTAAATAAGTTCTAGTTCAGTCACGCTCCTTAGTTGGGCATAACGAAGAAATAATAATAATAATAATAATAATAATAATAATAATAATAATAATAATAATAATAATAATAATAATAATAATAATAATAATAATAATAATAATAATAATAATAATAATAATAATAATCTAAAACCGGATTCCAAATCTCATTTGAGAAAACCCGATACATGGAAGGATTTCCTCGATACCTAGACAAACAACCTCTGGACACTCAGTTAACAAAATCTCTCAGGTAGATAATTTCAAATGTAAGGGGCGATCAAAATGTTTCCGTTTGACCGCCGTGAAGTCCAGAATCGCGATGCCAATCAGGCAAAATCGCCATGAGCATTGAGGTACACATCCCACCGATGCACCACGTTGAAGATCCCGTGTGGTAAAACACGGTGTCCTGCTGCGTGGAAAAGTCCGTAACCGCCGCAGGAATGGTTATGCGCCGTTCCGTCCTAATCACCTCATCCACCGCCCACTTGATGTTGTTCGTAAAGGATGAACAGTAGATCGACCGGCGCCTTGTGTCGAAACGTGACCCGCACGGAACTTGTACACAATTCCACAACGGTTGTTTTCGACAGAAATGCTACCCCATACACAGTCTTCATTCTACGATGGATGTCCAGGCAGGCAAGAATAGAATAAGAGCACGTTGGTCCTGTTTGGACGTATTTTGTAATAACGTCGCCATAGTTCACGTGGCCATTTTTAACGCACGCACCTCGGCACGACACAACTGCCAGACTAATCCCTTTGCCTACATGTCCGTGCTTAAATACCCCCATCGGAGTCGCGCTACGTTCCATGTCCGCTGCAGCAATGCCCTCAAACCGAAACTTTTTGATCATGCCTTCTACTTTCGTGAAATCATCCAACCATTCGGATTAAATCGTGAAGGAAACAGAGAGAGAATTCCTAAATTACAAAAAGCCTATAGAAACACATCGAACACGTACAACAAAAATCAATATCTCGGGATAATTAAAACTCTGTCTGTCTGTTAGGTCATCAGCCCAGAGGCTGGTTGGATCCTCAAATACACCACCAAAGGTTATGCGGTTATAAGGAACCCCAAAAACCAATGGCAGCACCAAAATGAGGCGTACTAGGCAAGATGAGGAGTGAGGTAGTTTGCCATTGCTTTCCTCACTGGGTCAGAAAGTACTATTGCAGCACGACTGACCCTATGAGCAGCACCTTTCACAACACTCAGATGCACTAGTCGTGCTCTGAATGTCATTACTCAGCACCATCCATACCCCAGCAGCTTCCATATTGTCACAGCCATGGATGTTGACTGGGACTTCGGTGGAAGCTACACTTTACTCTGGCCTGTGCCAAGAAATGGATGCAAAAGTACTGTATCCATCAAGAAATGACAGCAGGCAGAATTAAAACTCTATAACACCGTAATTAAGCCTGAAGCACTATACGCATCAGAAACCTTGACCATTGGAGGAAGATCAGTAACTGGTAGACACGGACTTTTTCGTCAGGGAGTTAATGATAAGTAATAATCTATAATCCACCCCAGCATATGAGGCCCACATCGAAAAAAGACAGCAAAAGATGGAAGCAATAGATCCAGACTTCTATGAAACTCCTGCAATGAACACAGATGTATGTAAAGAGTCCAACTTTGAACTCCGACATGTCTTCACGCGGACTGCAGCGCATGGCTTTCACCACAGAATTTGTCACCAACGAGGTTACCATCATGCTTCAACCCAGTGTTCCTGTACGCTCTGCGGCTTGTATTGCCCACAGTACCACTTGATTGATTGTAAGGAGAGGATAAATTCCCTGAATTTCTATTCAAACGATGATAACTTTCAAGGGACCTTGTAACCATTCTTTGTTAAAAGTACACAGTGTGTTTAATAAATCTATATATAGAAGGAGTGTGGACGAAAAGGAGGCCTCCGGAATTATACCAGCATTCTGAGAAAATATCAGACACTATTAGAATAAGACTGAAATTTTGTGGCCATATTAAAAGAATTGACAATGAAATACTTATTAAAAAGATATTTGCCTCCTCACTAAAAGTCAAAAATAATTGGATAATCAAAATTGGAAAAGACCTTCAAGAAATCAGCATGATAGATGACATTATATGGGACAGAACTCTGGTGAACAAACATCATTTTGGCGATAAACCCAAAATGAGAACCAGCACTGCATGGGCGGAAGAAAAACCACAGCGAAAAGATGAAGAGATTCTGGGAAGACAAGAAAGCAGTTTCATCTGCTAAATAAGTTCAATCGCCCTCCTTAGTTGGACACAAGGTTGTGAAAAATAAACATGACCTCAGCTACAGTGTGCTGTTATTTTGGTTTAATAACAGTTACGCTGCCTCCGTGTCAGTTTCGACGCTCCGTTTTACACTGCCATATAGCAGAGAAAGGGATGTCTATTGAGCAGTACAGTGCAACCTCGAACCTCCACTATTCGAATTTTCAGTATCTCGAAATAATTTAAATTTCCCGGCCGTTTGCACAAGCCGCTGCCATGCTTCGGGGATGAGAAGGGGAGGGAGGAGAAGTGGGGGAGTATGATGGAGACTGAGATAATGCTCGTTCGACTCGCTTAGGATTGTCCTTACAGGCAATTATCCACAGTTCGTTTATTAAACAGCCTTAACTGAACACACAGTACAAGAACACACTGTAATTAAGACACACTTGTCAGTCAAGGAATGCACCAGATCATTTCACCCCTCCTCTTTTGTTCGCAGTAACATTCTATATAATTTAACATGCTGGAAGATGAAATGCTGCCGCCCCACGATTGTGTATTCCTTCACTCACAACATTATGAATGGATTGAAATACTGAACGAAGGAAACAATACGCACAGTGGTTGATTACAGTAGATGTTCAATATGCACAGTTCACAACGATGTATTAGTGACCTTTGGACTCCGTTCAGGATGTGTGGTGTGTCGCGAACGACCTGTAAAGCTGCCTTTATTCTTGGTACAAGTTCATTTCTATTTCTACGGAGTTCACATAGTGGTCAATTTGTGCAGAACACGCTGTACACTGCCTTCTGGGATTGGGAAGCGACTATGCAAAACGAACAAGAAGCTCATGCATTCGCACTGAGCATTACTTCTGTCTCCTACTTCCCATCCCTTCCCTTGTCTTTTTTCCTCGGACGCAGAGCAACAGGGAGCGGCTGACTCTCTGGCATAGCAGATACGGCAAGTTCGTCAATTTGAATCGTGTGCCCGGGAGTAACTAAGTAACTTCGAGAAATTCTCCACCAATCTGATTGCACGTTCGTTATTAACATAACACGAAGAGCATCCCCGATTTCATTTGTTGGTATAGTTCTGATACACTCTGTATAGTTCAAATTCACGACAATTCTTCAAGGAAGACGTGCATGAAAATTTATTGATTTTCTAAATAATCTGTAACTTGGACATTATTTGAGTTACAATAATGAAGCTTGGCTCACTGATTTAAAATACATCGTTCTTAGCCACAAACATTAATAAATTAATTTAGATAAAAAGTTTTGACAATATTTTTTCAAATTTGAATATTGGTCATATTGACGTACCTCTTCCTCAGCAACTGAGAGGTCCAGGACTATGTGCTTTTTTATGATTTCTGATACCTTGATGATTTAATGCATGCAGGAGTGTTTAATTTCATGCCTATTTTGATTTTTTAATTATAAGTTAACTTTCCAATTTGAAATTTTTTACAAAAATACATATATGCGAAACTATGTCCACAAAATTACATATTTTGTAATTCCCTTGCAGGAAAATGTATACTGGACGAGTTGGTTGCGCGGTGAGGGGCGTGCAGCTGTGAGCTTGCATGCGGAAGATAATGGGTTCGAATCCCACTGTTTTTTTTCTAGGGGCTTTACGTCGCACCGACACAGATAGGTCTTATGGCGACGATGGGATAGGAAAGGCCTAGGAGTTGGTAGGAAGCGGCCGTGGCCTTAATTAAGGTACAGCCCCAGCATTTGCCTGGTGTGAAAATGGGAAACCACGGAAAATCATCTTCAGGGCTGCCGATAGTGGGATTCGAACCTACTATCTCCCGGATGCAAGCTCACAGCCGCGCGCCTCTACGCGCACGGCCAACTCGCCCGGTAATCCCACTGTTGGCAACCTGAAGATGGTTTTAGGTGGTTTCCCATTTTCACACCAGACAAATGGTGGGACTGTATCTTAATGAAGGCCACGGCTGCTTCCTTCCCACTCCTAGCCCGTTCCTATCCCATCATCGCCATAAGACCTATCTGTGTCGGTGCGACGTAAAGCGAGTTGTGAAGAAATTTTTAAAAAGAAAAGTTTAATATATCCCATTTTTCTAGGTCCCTCCTTAAGCGATGTTTTCAACAAAAACAAACAAATCAAACCTGAGGTGGAAGAGTCCTATAAGGGTCTTGGCATGTCAACTCAAGTCAGTTAGCCTGAAAGTATTGGAGCGTATTTGGTCAATGTGACATTATCCTCAGCCGTTTTGCTTGCTTATCGCGACCCTGTTCGCAGCCTCTTACATCAGACAGCTCCTAATTTAGTCTCACGAGCGGAGTGAACTCCGTTCCAGCCCTCAGTCCAGAAACAAAATACTGGGACTGGCTTGACATGGAACTCTTGATCTCTGAGTTACCCTTACGCCTCGGGGATGGATAAATATATATCTCCAGTAACATTAAAACGCTATTTTCTATGTAGGCATGTGATGTAATTTCTTTCTTTCTTAATCTCTTTAGGTTGTGTCTTGATTGCGAACAAGGCAAAAACCGTCTAGATTCCGAACAGCTAAATATACCCTGTCCAGATTGCGAACAAGAGATTAGTGTTGACGCGAGATACATAAAACAGATACAATTTTCAAAACAGTTTCATATGTAATTTTTGTTCTACTAGTATTAACATTTACTGGTAACATTGGGATATTTTAGATAACCTAACCATGTTTTAAAAATATTTTTCTTATTGAAAATGTTTAATAATTTAGTTTGAGGTAATATTACCATTTAGATACAAATAGGTCTTATGGCGACGATGGGATAGGAAAGGCCTAAAAGTTGGAAGGAAGCGGCCGTGGCCGTAATTAAGGTACAGCCCCAGCATTTGCCTGGTGCGAAAGTGGATAACCACGGAAAACCATCTTCAGGGCTTCCGACAGTGGGATTCGAACCTACTAACTCCCGGATGCAAGTTCACAGCCCCTAACCGCATGGCCAACTCGCCCGGTATTATTATTATTATTATGCCAATGAAAGAAGTGAGTGGTTGCATCGACAAGGCCTTTATATTATTATTATTATTATTATTATTATTATTATTATTATTATTATTATTATTCAAAATAATACATAAGAAATGAAATATTCAGATTATTTGGAAACAAGTGGGTTTTTTCTTACATGCTTTTAACTTTTTTTGTGTATTACCCAGTATTCCAATTTTCTGTAGCCCGTCAAATTAGAAGTTTGTTCATATCCAAGTCAACATTTCTAGTAAAGCGGGTTGGGCAACTTAGTATTTCGGGTAATAATTAAAGCGGCTTTCTAAAGAACTTCAGAAGACTGTAGGTACCTCTAGTGATGCATGCTCCTGCCACAATCCATCTAGATAAGCAGCGTAACATATATAAAATGATGTATTCTTGCTCATTATATTCTCGCTTAAGGGCTTCTTTTTTATACCTGGCCGCAATCTGGACTCATTAATGTGTGTCAAACCCAAACCGTTCCTTTCAGTTACCCACTTGTTCGCAATCAGGATGACACCTCCGTTTACCCTCCAGAGTTGGTTTTTCTCTCGGACTCAGTGAGTGATTCCATCTCTACCGCCTTAAGGGTAGTGTCCAGGAGTGTGAGACTTTGGGTCGATGGATAAAACTGGGTAGGAGGACTAGTACCTCGCCCAGGCGGCTTCGCCTGCTATGCTGCACAGGGCCCATGTTGGGCTTTGGAAGATCGGAAGGGACAGACGAAGGAGAGGGAAGGAAGCGGCTGTGGCGGCATTTGACTGGAGAAGAAGTGGGAAATCACAGAAAACCACTTCAATAATGGTTAAGGAGGGAATCGAATCCCCCCTATACTCAGTTCACCTCCCGAGGCTGAGTGGATCCCGTTCCAGCCCTCGTACCACTTTCCAAATTTCGTGGCGGAGCCGGGAATCGAATTTGAGCCTCCAGGGGTGGCAGCTAATAACGCTAAGTACTAACCACAGAGGCGGACATGATGTAATTTATGTAAGCTTAATTCAGAAGTGAATATAGTTTCGGAAGACTGAAGCTGTTTTGTATCTAGGCTGTCATTAATGCAGATAAACACATTCTTTTATTTGTTAAACATATTTGTTTAGTTGTGTAAACAAATTGTTTACCAGCGACAAGGTATATTTTTGACAAGAGTATGACTAAATAGATAGTCCAAGGAACACAACAGCTGATGGAGACCAAAAGAGGACGGTTTCGTGAGAAACCTATGCACATTGGACACACTGATAAACAACGTTGTGTAACTTACTGTGCCGGAAGGTCATGGTCATTAGAAACAACATCATCGGAACACATTCTGCCATTATTTGGTCGTGACACATACTCAAGATTTCTCCAATCTACTGAGTGAGTGACTGTGCGGTTTGGGTCACGTAGCTGTCAGCTTGCATTTGGCAGTTAATCGGTTCGGCAGCCCTAAAGATGGTTTTCCGTGGTTTCCCATTTCTCGCCAGTCAAACGCTGGGTCTGTACCTTGATCAAGACAATGTTCTATTCCTTCCCACTCCTCTCCCATCGTCGCCATAAGACCTATCTGTGTCGGTGCGACGTGAAGCATATTGTAAGAGAACTATTTAATTAATGCTTGAACCGAAGTAGGACAGCTTATCAAAAATGTCATGGTTAAAGACACATTGATCACAGCACAGTCTGTGAAATAACGGAAATAAAACCATTTAATATGTGGCATATTGGCAAAGAAGCCTCCGTGGCTCAGACGGCAGCGCGCCAGCCTCTCACCGCTGGGTTCCGTGCTTCAAATACCGGTCACTACATGTGATATTTGCGCTGGACAAAGCGGAGGCGGGACGTTTTTTTCTCCGGGTTCTCCCGTTTTTCCTGCCATATTTCATTCCAGCGACACTCTCCAATATCATTTCATTTCATCTGTCAGTCATTAATCATTGCCCCAGAGGAGTGCAACAGGCCTCGGCAGCCGGCACAATTCCTATCCTCGCCGCTAGATTGGGACTTCATTCATTCCATTCCATTCCTGACCCGATCAAAATGACTGGAAACAGGCTGTGGATTTTCATTTTTCATATTTAAGGTGCATACACGCCCAGATGTTTTCGTAAACTTTATTATTACGCACTGTTAACCAATAATGTTCATGAACATTTTTGACTCTTCATAAACAAAATAGCGCGTTCGTTAATTTTTCGAAAATGTTGATTAACAAAATATCTTTAACTTTTGGGAACGAATCTTTTCATTGTCTTTTAGTGTTTTCGTTAACATTTCGGTTCGCTCATGCTCAATAACGCAGTTAGAGCACGCAAATTCGTAGCGCGGAACACATACTTTCTTAGTTCTTCTAAAAATTGACTATCAAACCGCAAGCGAAAGTTCTAATATACAGTATTTTATATTCTTTTAGTTATTTTCTGATGTAGTTTCATTTCCAGCTTCGCTCCTCGCTGAATAACATAATCAAAATAATACTATCGTAACTAGGTTAAATGAAGATTTTCTTTATTTCGTACCTTTACCAATTCCTTAAGATTGTTGTGTAAGGCTTCAACACCTCAAGCCCAATAACTGAAATTGCTTCTTTTGATACTCTAGACAAATATATAAGTGAAATGTCCGTGTCACCAGTTGCCAGGAATCTTAAGGTTATACATAGCCCGTCATTAGTGGAGCCGGCTTCCCGATAATCTGTATCATTTCTTGGATTTCAAACCCAATTACTGTCAAGAGGAACCAAATGTTGTGTGGGGACATTCTCAAGAAAATTTTGAAAGCCTGCTGTGCCGTGAATTACAAGTTCTGACGTAAGTGTCCTCTCCAAACTTAATTCTAAACGCCTTTCCAATATTTTTCTTTGCCACATTTTGCGTCTATTTTCTTTTTCCTGAGCCTATGCATCGTAACCTCACAAACAACTTTCTTGGTGTGGTCATAATGTTGAAGAAGTTTGTTAACCACAGTTTATTATCTATGTTGAGAAAAATTTTCATTAACATTGTTTATTAAATTCGTTTTGTTAACATCATTTATTAATTTTGGTGTGGAATAGCTATAACTATAAGATAGTCGTAAATACCTTCAACGTACATACATACCGAGTGAGTTGTTTACGCTTGCAGTGAGTGAGCTTGTATTCAGGAGATAGTGGATACAAATCCCAATGTCGGTCGCTAACTATGAAGGTGGTTTTCCGTGGTTTCTCATTTTCACTCCCAGCAAAAGTTGGGGCTCTACCTTAGTTACGGCTACGGTTACGTCACTCTGTCCTCATCGCTGCCATAAGGCGTGGCTGTATCGGTGCGACGTAAAACCAACAGAAAAACAGAAAAACAAACAAACAAACAAACAAACAAACAAACAAACAAACAAACAAACAAACAAACAAACAAACAAACAAACAAACAAACAAACAAACAAACAAACAAACAAACAAACAAACAAACAAACAAACAAACAAACCCGGTTCGATTTCTGACCAGTCCAAAGGTTTTAATACTAAGGATTCTGGGCTAGATTAGTTTCATTCAGCCTCTTGAGACCAACCGGAAAGATGTCTGATGCGAGAAACAGCGAAACCTGCCTCAAAAGTCAAGCATTTGGCTGAGGATTTAGTCACACTGACCACTTGAAACTATACTATTCTAACTGGGCAGTAGTCGTCTTGGCAGACCAGGCTTTTTATGCACTGTTGCGCCACGGATGATTTTGTCGGAAGAGTTTGACAGAAAGAAAATAGGGGTTTCCTGGTTACAGAGAGTCACAGTTCATTTTCCTAGCTCCGTGTGCATCTGCAATTCGCGACAAACCAAGGCGATAAGTTGCCATAGTAAAGGATCTCATTTACAATGAATAAACAATGAAAAATTGTGGGACTTTTTGTGTATTTATTTTACCGTATATATGAAAGCAGGGGCATAAATCCTAATGTTACAACGCCTCACTTCTTGGGGAGAGAAAAGCATGTTCTTCAAAATTTCGTTCCGTTTCATCAAATATCTCGCCTCTTCTCGGTTACCGAATGTCTGGTATACTCTCAGTATATTACTGTATTACTGCTGCGATTAGTTCGACGGAGGCTACTGTAGTTGCAAACCAGATATTAAAAATGTTCCGTCGTTGAGAGACATGTTTATGATTTTCGTCACATCGAACCACTAATGATTACGTAAGATAGCATTGATACAATGTTACAAACATTTCTCATGTTGTGAAGTATGTCTGATTATGCCACCGGAACTTGCGTTTACTTTATTCCTTCTTTCTTTCTTAATCCATTTACTGTCCAGGGTTGGATTCTCCCTCGGACTCAGCGAGGGATCCCACCTCTATCACCACAAAGGTAGTGTCCTGGAGCGTGAGCTTTTATGTCGGGGGATACAACTGGGAGGAGGACCAGTACCTCACCCAGGCGGCTTCCCCTACAATGCTGAACAGAGGCCTTGTCGGGGGGTGGGAGTATTGAAAGGGATAGACAAGGAAGAGGAAAGGAAGCGGCCGTGGACTTGAGGTAGGTACCATCGCGGCATTTGCCCGGAGCAGAAGTGGGAAACCACGGGAAGCCACTTCGAGGGTGGCTGAGGAGGGAATCGAACCTTCCTCTAGTCAGTGGACGTCACGAGGCTGAGTGGACCCCGTTCGAGTACTCTATCACTTTTCAAATTTCGTGGCAGGGCCGGGAATCGAACCCGGACCTCTGGGAGGTAGCAGCTAATCACACTAACCACTACACCACAGAGGCAGACATTTATTTTAATCATCAATTGTTATTTATATTTTTTCCCAGCTCCATGGTTAAATAGATATCATGCTGGCCTTTGGTCCAATGGGTCCCGGGTTCGATTCCCGGCAGTGTCGGGGATTTTAACTGTAATTAGTTCATTCGTCTGACTCAGGGACTGGGTATTTGTGATGTGTTCAACATTATAAATCTTAAGTAGGGCTCCATCCTCATAGACACGCAGGTCGCCTATAGGTCATGTATGAGGAAAAGACCTGCACCAGGCCTCTCCGGAAGCCATACGTTATTATTATTATTATTATTATTATTATTATTATTATTATTATTATTATTATTATTATTATTATTATTATTATTATTATTTCTGTTTTGTTGACTCACGATCTGGTCTCATTCCTGATAAATTTTGGAATATTTCGTTGTACACTTTAATATTTCGTTATATAAAATATATTTATACATGAAGGCTTTGTATGACCGCCACTTCGAAATGATTTCTTCGATAATTCTACGATATGGATATTTGAATCTTTCAATCTTTCTAAATCCGTTTACTCTCCAGAGTTGGTTTTTTCCACAGACTCAGTGAGGGATACTACGTCTAACGCCTGGAGCGTGAGACTTTGGGTCGGAGGATACAACTGGGGTGGAGGACCAGTGTCTCGCCGAGGCGGTCTCATCTGCGTTGCTGAACAGGCCCCTTGTGAGGAATAAAGAAAGATCGGAAGGGACATAAAAGGAAGAGGGAAGGAAGCGGTCGTGACCGTAAATTACGTACCATCCCAGCATTTGCCTGGAGGGGAATTGGGGAATCAACGGAACACCACTTCGAGAATGGCTGAGATGGGAATCGAACACCCCTACACTCAGTTGACCTCCCGAGACTGAACTGAACCCGTTCCAGCCCTCGTAGCACTTTTCAAATTTCGTGGCAGAGCCGGGAATCGAAACCGGTCCTTCGGGAGTGGTAGCTAATCACACTAACCATTACATCACAGGGGCGAACTAAGCAATTTTTTACCCAGTAAATTCCAAGAGAATCTAGGAATTTACGTCGTCAAAGAGGACTGATAAGAATCAATTTATTTGTTTGGTTATTTGGAGGATAACTTCGGAAGATGATCAAATATTCAGGGTAGCAGATCATACTTAGCTGACTTTTATGACAACATAGGGTTTAAGTTTGAGCGACCGCCGAGTTGACCGTGCGGTTAGGGGCACGGTGCTGTGAGCTTGCATTCGGAAGTTAGTGTGTTCGAACCCCACTTTCGGCAGCCCTGAAGATGTTTTCAGTCGTTTACCATTTTCAGATCAGGCAATTGCTGAGAATCTACGTTAATTATGGCCACGGCCGCTTCCTTCCCACTTCTAGCCCTTTTCTATCCCATCGTCGCCATAAGACCTCTTTGTTACGGTGCGGCGAACAGCAACTTGTAAAAAAAAAAAAAAAAAAAAAAAAAAAAAAAAAAAAAAAAAAAAAAAAATCCACCCTGCTCACAAAAGAACCAATCCCAACGGCAAAAGACTGGTGACCATTTGCGAAAATCACAACCTGCAGGTCATGTCGACCCACTTTCGCCGTCTACCCAGAAAGCAAATGACTTGACGTTCTCCCGTCCAAGCTCTCGGAGAGTTCCAAATTGATCATGTTGCGATCTCCAGGAGAAACAGCCCTGAGATTATGAATGTCAAGGTAAAGAAAGGCATCAATGTGACCTCAGATCATTATATGTCTCTTATCAAATTCAAACCAATTCCCGCAAACACAAGGAAGACAACCAAACAGATCACACGCTTCGACAATGATCAACTTCGGCAAAGGGTCGAGGAGTTCCAGGAGAAGGCTAGACCAAATGACTGTGACTTTAACAACGCCAAAAGTCTCCTTGTTGAGGCCGCCAAAGACGTTGCAGAAATCAAGAGAAGCAAAAAGCATGCCTGGTGGAATAGTACCTGCGAATCAGTCCTCCAAGAAAGACTCAATGCGTGGAAACAGTACTACTCTACGAAATCAGAAAATGATTGGGAAACCTACAAAACCCAACGTGCCCAAGCAGCTAGGGTGTTCAGAACTGAGAAACGTAAATACGAAAATTCTCTCATTGAAAAGATAGAACAAAACTTTAGGAAGAATGAAAGCAGAGAGTACTGCAGAGCCTTCAAACGCAAACTCACTGGCTATAAACCACCATCTCTATGCTTTGAGCGAACGGACGGCACACTGGCGACGTCAAATGAAGAAAATTGCAGCATTCTGGCAGATTACTTCAAGAATTTACTTAATTGCTCTAAACCGCAAAGCGCCATTGAGACCAAGGAACCCGTACTCAGGTACCCAGATTCCAGACCACCCGACAGAGAAGAAATCAAGCGCCACATTGCCCGTCTCAAAAATAACAAAGCGCCGGGGGAGGACTCAGTAGTAGTAGAACTATGGAAATATGCCCCAGAAGAATCACTTAATATCTTGCAAAAGCAAATAGAAGAAATTTGGAACAAGGAGACCCTACCCGAAGATTGGAAAATAGCTTTGATCCATCCATTACACAAAAAAGGCAGCATGAAGAACATCAACAACTACAGAGGAATATCTTTGCTACCCGTGACTTACAAAATTCTATCACTTGCCATCCTGGAGCGTTTGGAAGCACAAGTCGAACATCAAATAGCTGAATACCAAGGAGGGTTCAGAAAAGGTCGCTCAACAGCTGAACAGATACAAAATCTCAAAACGATCATCAGATATTGTACACTAAGGTCCAAGCAGTATGTGTCTGTCTTTGTGGACTTTAAGAAAGCGTACGACTCCATTGACCGGGAAGTCCTGCTAAACATCTTAAGTGAATTTGGAGTTGATTTGAAACTGCTGGCATTAATTAGAGCCACCCTGACCGATACAAAATCCAAGGTGAAGTTCCACGGATGTCTCTCGCATTCCTTTGACATCAAAACAGGAGTCCGACAAGGTGATGGGCTATCCCCGATACTCTTCAACTGTGTTCTTGAAAAGATCATCAGAACCTGGCGGGTGAGATTACAGGAAACCAACTACAGTCCATTGAGAATAGGAACCAAATCCAAGGGGATCGCAACAGACTGCTTAGCATTTGCCGATGATATTGCTGTTCTCTCAACCGACATAGAAACCGCTAGAGCTCAAGTTGAAATTTTAAAGGAAATTGCCGAACAAACTGGTTTGCAGATATCGTTTGAGAAAACAGAAGTAATGACTAACATCAAAGAGGCTCCACCAAAACTCCATACAAAATACGGGGACATCACCCGAGTAGACAAATTCAAATACCTGGGTGAGATCATCATGAAAAATGGACTAGACAAAGAAGCACTTCAGGAGCGAGTACGCAAACTGGAAATAGCCTACCAAACATCCCGCACAATCTACAACAAAAAATGCCTTTCCCAAAACACCAAGACACGTCACTATGAAACAGTTCTGAAGCCAGTAGTTCTATATGCAGCCGAAACCCTGTCTCTAAATGCCAACAAAGGACTCCTTGAGAAACTGGAGAAAAGAGAACGCAAAATTGTGAGAGGAATCTTGGAATCAAAGTACAGAAATGGAATCCATCCAAAGAGATCCAACAAGGAAGTCTACAGCAAAATAGAGAAAATTACCGACACAATCAGAAAAAGACGGGCACGATTTTACGGTCATCTGAAAAGAATGGACAGAAGAAAGTTAACTAAAGAAATCTTTCACTTTTTTGATTCAAACCCCAAAACCACAATTCCCTGGTTTAGAAATACCAAAGAAGACCTGCAAATGCTACATATCTCAGCTGAAGACGCCTTTAACAGAGATCTCTTCCGCAAGAAAATATTGACGAACGGGCTAAACCGAGACGAGCAACCGAAGAGAAGACACGGTGCCCCTTGGACAGCGGAGCGTAAGCAGGCCCACTCACAAAGAATGAGGGAAATTTGGGCTCTAAAGAAGGCCAAGTTCAGTGTCAAATGCAACAAGACTTAACGTGGTCCTTGATGGCCGCAGCGAATTATATATATATATATATATATATAAAATCCACAGTTCTAGTCCTTCAGACAAGCAGCGCAATGTTGAAAACATCCTAAGGATATGAGCTGCAAAATATAATAATGTATGAGAATATATTTTTTATTCCTAAAATTACAATCATTTTTCTTAATCATCGTTATCTGGCCGATTAGATTAGCAGTTTGCCTTTTTCTACCACTAGGAGCGCTAATCTGAGTCAATGCATCGTTTCACTTAAGCACCACTACGAGCGCTAATGTGAGTCAATACAGAGCTTCACCTAAGCCCTTATAACTACATTCGGTGTGGACATTTTTCAAAAAATCCAAAAACGCCTGAGGGTATTCAAGCAAGGAACACATTACAAAAATAGTTATGTAAATAAGTTAATTTGGCTAGGATTTGAATAAAATAAGAAACGCGTAAAGAACAAGCGATTTTAGGCTGATTTTCTGGAACTGAATTTAGGACGGAAGTGATTTTCAGAATTAGTTTTGTTTGATAGAGCTATCCAAGACTCACAGTTTGAAACATTTCCTGGCCCTTTAGACTTTCAAATTTCGGCACAATTGAGGAAATTGATTAATTTTACGTTTTTCGTCGTTTGGGGACCCCTACATTGTCTGCTAAGAAAAGTTATCAACATTTTAAAACAATAACAAAATTAAAACTTAACATGCACAGTCGGGTGTTGAGTATCTTTGTACTTGATATCACTGACTTCATAATGGACGATAAGGAAGACAGACAAAAGCAAGTTACGGACTATGATTAATGGTTATGAGGGATATAAAAATGTGGACTTGCGGGGGGTATCAAGCTCATATGACCTCTCAGCATGTTATATTTTGGTCATTAAGCCAGTAGCCAGAATATACGTTGGGTTCAAATGTTAGAAAAATATATAGGCCTACAGTAGATGCTTCGTCAGCTCAGCGGTGGGAATAGGTTCTCAAGCTATACAAGATGTAATAGGAATACGGTACTTCTTACGAGCTTAACACAGTGAAGGAAAGATTTTGCGCAATCTTTGTAAGCTTTTCCTCCAGTTGGTGGTTGCCGTAGAATATATCGCCTTTGCACCTAGAAAAACCGTGATAATATTTCAGCTTAGAATTCCGTAGTAGCCTGCGTTCTCTTTTAAATAGTTGATTGACTTGTCCTTTCCGATTAATGCACAGGGTCTCCGAAGCATATTAAACCTTCTGGTCTAACTCCCGAAACTCAGAATCTTTTAGCTAATTGGAACGCTTCTTGACTTCCAATCTTTCCATGATCTGTTAACATCCATTTTAAACCATCACTGATGTTAGTCATGTATTATGTATTCTGAAAGGAGATTTGTAGTCTTACTTTCTCTACTGTTTCCTTAAGAAGGTTAGGCGACAGATGGGTTGACGGGCAGGTTCGACTGATATCCAATAAAGAAGTATACAGCAAGATGAAACCGATGACAACAGCAATTAGAAAGATAAGATTTCTGTTTTATGGACACATCTTCCGTATGATTAATGACCAGCTCACAAGGAAAATTTGGAATTTTCTGAAACCAAATGCATCTATGTTGAGATGTTTCCAAGAGTGTGAGAAAGATCTGGGAGACGTGGGAATTACGCAGGATGAAATCAATGGCAGGGTGAGTTTCAGAAGGATGGCGGAAAACTATTAGGCTGTTATGGAGGAGACAGAACCCAGAAGATGGAGAGGCCCTTTATCAGAGAAGCGGAAGAAAGCGCTGATCGACGGACTCAAGAGATACAGGCAGGATGTCAAAGCCGGCAGACGAACAAGACACAGACAGTGAAAATGAGATTGGTTGGTATCACACAGTTCATAGAGGCTCGATTCGAAAACAATAATATATATCAGCTTAGAAGTCTGACCAGAAAGGTTCTATCATCTAAGGTTCAGTATTGCATGAACTGCAAAGTCAACAAATTTTCGTTGTGATACATGTGCTGCAGGTCAGTATTTCTCCTCTGAACATTGTCATATAACGGTATGTCAAGGCGCAACAACGATATACATGTAAACCCTACCTGTCGTAAGAAGCGACAGTGGTAACTCCCAGCGTCTCTCAACTTTTTAGCGTGTGTTAGCAAGCATGGGGGCCCTAGCTGAGTCCGAAATTGTTTCCACTTATTTGGGCCAGGCTCCAACCTCTCAAGTGTCCCGCCAGGCCTCCCTTGGTCAACTCTTTTTAGGGTAGCGAGGTCTAAAGAATCTTTATGAGTATTAAATGATTTCAACGAACTTGAAAAAGTTATCGATAAATTATTCCATTCCCTATTTCCTCTTCTTATACGTGAATATTTGCACCAGTTTGTCGCCTTGAATTCCAATATTCTCTTCATATTATGGTCTCTTCATATTATTATTGGGAATCACAATGCAAGGAGAGGAAATCAAAACCCTGAGATTTGCTGATGATATTGTTATTTTATCCGACTCTGCAAAAGATCTAGAGAAATTGTTGAATGGTATGGACAGAGTCTTGGGTAAGGAGTACAAGATGAAAATAAGTAAATCCAAAACTAAAGTAATGAAATGCAGTCGAACAAAGTCAGGTGATGCAGGAAATTTACGAAAACGAAATAAAGTCTTAAAGGAAGTAGATGAATATTGTTACTTGGGCAGTAAAATAATTAATGACGGCAGAAGTAAGGAGACGTAAAATGCCATCTAGCACAAGCAAGGAAGGCCTCTCTTAAGAAAAGAAATTTGCTCACTTCGAACATTGATATAAGAATTAGAAAGACGTTTTTGAAGATTTTCTTCTGGATCGTGACATTGTATGGAAGTGAAACATAGGCGATAACTAGCCCAGAAAGAAAGATAATAGAAGCTTTTGAAATGTGGCGTTACGGAAGAGTGCTAAAGATGAGATGGATAGATCGATTTACGAATGAAGAGATGTTGAATCGAATTGGGGAGAGGAGATCGATTTGCCTAAATTTGACGAGAAAAAGTGATAGAATGATAGGACACATCTTAAGACACTCAGGACTTGTTCAGTTGGTTTTTGAGGGACTGGTAGGCGGTAACAATGGCATAGGTTGTAACTTTTTGATGATAATAATAAATAAAATCATGAATAAAATATATAAATAAAATTACTCAAAAACTTAATAAAATTAATAAGCATAATTAACCGAAATGTCCGTAGTATGGGCTCCAGAGTTCACCAGAATGGATCCCTCGAATTTAGATAAGAGCATGATAAACTTTATATCCCAGGGCGTGTACATAATGCTGCGTACTGGTACATCTGCTGCAGGCCTTACCTAACCTCCTGAAAACGACTAATTAGGTAGGAACTGCACCTAGGTTCATCAATAACACTGATTCTAAAATAGCTAACTATATTCTTAACAAATTCCGTGCATGAGCACCTCATCAACACACAACATTATACTGTACATATAATACACACATAAAATATTGCTGGAAGACTCCATATTTACAACAATAATAATGAAAACTGTGGGAAAACGAAAGTGAGAACTAAGCTACCATTTGTAGATAGTCCGATGAACAATGTACATGTATGAAGATAAATACCCTTCACTGTCTCTATATCAGTTCGACTTACCGATTCTCATAATCGGCAGTTATCACATCACACAGATACTGTACCTTGTACTACTGTGTTCACATATTTTAACACTTGTTGTAAAGATATATACACACGTCTGTCGATCCTCAACATATAAATTTATGGAAAGTCTGAGATAGCTTTCACCAACATATAATGCTAGGCCGCCACAAGTGCTACAATACTTAATGCGCAAGCACTCTCCACAATCAGCCACTTTCCACGAACATAACAAGACTACGCTCCACGAACGTTTGAAGTCCAGTCCATTGCAGCCGTGTCATTCCAGTACCGTGTATCAGAACCACTTCCTTCCCGTACAGTGCGTCAGTTGTAGTTGTAGTTATCTTCCTTCTCGTTCCTTTACAATCACCTCTACAATCACCCCCTTACAATGTTTTTGGTTGCCGCCGTATGATCAACCTTTATAGACATCAACATCCCCCTCCTCTCAGATGATACGTCTGGATTGGTGCTTGCCCACCAATCATGAGTAAACCTCTTGTCAAGACCAAGCCCTGAACTACTTCTTCCTCCCAAGACAATAACAAACTCTGGGGTATATTCCATGAGTCACCAAATTTTCCTAATACAACAACAAGCTCATCTCATCAGGCTGAGATATATACATGACTCATGAATTTCCCGACACAAGTACATCACAACAAACACTGGGGTAGCCATATGACTCATTCAAATTACCAGAGTTATTAAAGCAATGTTTTCCCACTCGTGCAAAACAAATTACTCATACCTACATATGTGGATATCTTCCAGCTTACCAATATAAATGGCAAAATATACAAATGAAATACTGATAATAATAATGATAATAATAATAATAATAATAATAATAATAATAATAATAATAATAATAATAATAATAATAATAAAAATAAATCGAATACTGACAATAATATCTCTAACTTCTACATATAATTCGGGGGTGTGATATATGTACTATCACATAACGCCCCCTTGGTGAATCGATGATATCACATATTATGATTCACCATAAAACAGAACTTCATACATAACCTTATAATGGCATAACTGAACACATAATTTACTGTAATAATGATATATACATTGCGTCTACTGCATTGTATTCGCACACACGAAATACAATTTGTCCAAACAATAATAATAATAATCTGGCTATATACACACAACTCTGATTGTTTCATATAGCATTGAACACAATCTCTTCTAACTACTGTACACATAACTCATAATTGATAATATATATATCCAGGGTGCAGATCCTATCTCTTATATCTGCGAAGGCTATAGATATTAAATGTCCCAAGGACCTTTTTGTCAGCGGTTAGGAGCCTATAAGCACACTTGTCTATTCTAGTGTCCACAGTATACGGACCCTGATTCAATTGAAAAACTATACATAAACTTAACATTGGCATCGATAAGCGAGGAATGCGTAACGTAATAAAACTAACTACGTCTGGAATCCACTATCTCACACACAAACATTCATCCCATTCGGTCACACAAGAATCATACAAGCTTTCATTCAGAACATTCATAACAAAGAAATCCCTGTTTCTGAAATGCGCGGGAATCTCACAATATTTACTCTTCCACAAAACCATAATTAATGCAAGCAAACAGATCACATACTTTTTCATACATTCCACATCGATATCACTGAGCACGTCATTCAGATCATTGGCACAGCTTTCAGCCTTAAATAAAACATAACACACTCGCTTGGATAGACTTTCTTTCATCTCACGCACACTTCCATTCTCACTCACGTTCACTCTACTACTGAAATTCTTACCATAATTCACTATAATGTTGCTATCATTACCACTTCATGACCCAACAATTAAACCATCTTCACCACATTCCATATGAGCTCCCACTTGCACCACTTTCATGCCAACAACTCTGCTACTTTCGACTCTCTTATCAGAAGTTTCATTACTCTTAAAGTCACCATTTTCACACATAATGGACCTAACTTTACTCTCCTCACGTACACTTAAATCAACAAAAACATCCTCATGATGTATACTCTGTAAACACTCTTCACTCGCAAAACAACCTCCATCAACTTCACAAAAAACTTCGCTTTCAATTTCAGAAACTTCCACAAGATTATCGATCGCAACACCGCTATTACCATCACCACTAGCACAAAGTAAGTCATCCGACACAGCTTTCTTACCTTCATCACGCCCCCTATTCTCAAAATCTCCCTGAACACAAAACACATGGTCATACAATAATTCCTCTTTCACGTCTACCTCGTAACTTACCTGTTTCATCGCGTGAATAGGAATTTCGGTATCGGACTGCCTATCTGACACAACTAAGAAGTCCGATTCCGGTTTAAATTACTTGACGTGGACTGTTCACTATTATCATGTCTCGGCACTTGATCTGGCGGTCTTTGATCCGTACGCCCCCTACTTT
The DNA here is from genome assembly GCF_040414725.1 of Anabrus simplex. Taxonomy (NCBI): domain Eukaryota; kingdom Metazoa; phylum Arthropoda; class Insecta; order Orthoptera; family Tettigoniidae; genus Anabrus; species Anabrus simplex. The sequence continues at coordinate 799,901,024 of NC_090265.1, forward strand.
CTGATTCCCCTTGATTAGGTCTTCTGCCATAATATTCCTGGTGATTACCTCCTTGGTTAGAGTGTCTGTTTCCCCTTCGGGAATTACCACCCTGATTCGCTTGCCTAGAATGACTGAAATTCTGATTATTCCTATCTCCCGCTACCTGATTACCTTGTCTTCCATTATCCCCGTAATATCTACCTTCACTTTGCCTAGTCCACCCCTGCCCTTCCAAAGCATCAAACCTCTCTAACAGCTGCTCTAATTCCTTAATCGTAACAATATTCTGCATACATGCAGCTAATCCGACCTTCTCAGGAAAATGCCTCAACAACTGGCGGACTGTATCTCTCTCCGATGCTAGACCTTCAATATTCTGGCTGATCAGAACATGCGCCAAGAAATATTCCGTCATAGACACACCTTCCTGAGGTCTATATTTGCCAAATAGCACGCGATCTCTTTCCCTTCCCTGAATAGCATCACTCCAAAATTTAGAACTAAGTTTCTCCCTAAATTCCTCCAAACTCGAAATACCCTGTCTATAAACTTGAAACCAGGATCTCGCTTCTCCAACAAATGCAATATCCAACATCTCATCAACCATACTCCACTCGATCAAACCATCGTCAAGATTCTTGGAAAACCGTTTCTCAGCCGTTTTCAAGAATTCCATCGGATTAAACTGCCGACCATTAAACTTGGGTAATTCTGAGTCCTTCGTACAAGATACGTACCTATTACATATACTGCTACTTACTTGGATTTGACTGATTTCCTGCCTTAATTTCACAAGACATGATTTAATTCCTTCTTCCACTACCATTCTGGCATTTCCTTCTACTGACTTGAGGTCATCTTTTACCGACTTAAGGTCTTTCTCCAATTTCTCATCCTTCTCATCTATACGCTTCGCTAAAACGTTCTGATTGGATTTAATTCTATCTATTTCTTCGATTTTATATTCCACTATTTTTATTCTCTTATCACATTCCTTGCTGTTTTCAACAAATTCTTTCCTAACTACATTAAATCGGCATTCAATTTTCTCAGTCAATTCCAAGCATTGAGCTTTTTAAAAAAAATTAATTTATTGGCTTTAGGTGCCAGACCAAACAGCCAGCTAGATATACATTAGATAACAAAGCATATACATTAAATATACACTTAGAATACATATACACCTATGAATCTTCCACAGTATTATAATGGTATTACGTTCCGGCCCGTACAGAATGCGCGCACACACATACGAAGAGAAAAAACAAAAGAACAAATTGGGACACTGCAACTGTAGTATGTTTACGTAGTTTTTCTGAAGTAGTATCACATCAAACTTTATAATCTTAAATCAGTGTCTTTTAAGAATATGGCGATTGCATTATACGCTTCTGGTTGTTGGAATGATAAAATGCACTGGATGTTGAGTGGTAGTTGGAAGTTCAATGAGAGTAAAGTTGTTATAAATTTTTCCTGCTGTACATTATAAAGATGGCACGAGAAGAAGATGTGGTTGAGGTCAGCGATTGCTTGGCGGTCACAGGAACAGTAGGGCGAGTTTAGGACTCCTATCCGATAGAGATGATTTGCAAAACTGCCGTGGTTGAACCTCATGCGAATAAGAGAAGTGATGTATCGGCGACAAGCATTCCATTTGGAGAACCAAGGTGAGTGAGGAGGGTATGGTTGGACTGCAGCGTATTGTTTTCCCCGTTGCCCTTTTGTAATATACCATTCTTCTTCAATTTGCGTCCAGGAACGCTGCTTGATACGTGGCACGTAGTCTCGAATAGACACTGGTGGATCTAGCCGTTCGCCCAAATGCGTTGCTGCTCTAGCGAGCCGGTCAACATACTCGTTGTGTTTGATACCTTTATGACTAGGTATCCAAAGAAAGTGTACAGCAATATTGAGACGAGTAAGTTGTCGAATTCTCTGAATGATCTGAATTTGGTGAACCGTTAGTTTGTATGTAGCAGGTGACTGTAAAGTCTTCAAGACACTGAGAGAGTCAGTAATTATAAGAACTGCAGAAGGTTTAACTCTTAAACTGTATGCTAGAGCTTCGGAAATAGCGACAGCTTCTGCTGTAAAAATAGACCAGTCATTTGGTAAAGTGAATAAACGAGATTCTTCAGTTGCGGGACAGTAAAAAGCGCATCCCACTGCAGGTGGTGAGGGTATTTGTGAGCCATCAGTGAAGATTTGAAGAGCATTGGGCCACTGTCTTTGAGTATATTTCACAAGGTAAGACTGAACTGTGGTTAGAGGAAGTAAGTCTGTTGTAAAAAGATGTATTGGAACAGAAAACAATAAGTAGGAGTACGGAATCTCAAAAGCAAGGCAAGACTTGTGGGGTGTTGACGATGGAAGTATGGGGCGTAGAAACTGAAGACTGTTCAGAAGGCATATATTTTTCATCCATTTTCGGTGTCCGTGTTCTCTCATAACTGTTTCTAAATCATACAGACTGCTGCAGATTGGTGGTTCATTGTTGTACATCCTGGATAATACAAATTTGTCTGCTAAATATTGTCGACGTACAGCAAGAGGAGGTTCGACGCACTCTAGTAACAACGCATTTGTTGGGGTCGAAGCCATTGCTCCAATGCAGGTTCTGACACAGCTATATTGTATTCTGTCCAGCTTGCGCAAAGCGATTTTGCTTCCGTTATGATAAAACATACTCCAATAATCCATTTTGGATCGGATCAAACTGCGATATAGGAGGAGGAAAACACAGGGATCAGTCCTCCACCATGTTCGGGTGAGAGCACGAAGAATATTCATAGATCTTTCCAGTTTTGGTGTAAGCTCAGATATATGTGGCGACCATGTCAGTCGAGTGTCATATGTGAGACCTAAAAACCTTGCCTGAGGTTTGACTCTGATGTTGTATGGACCCAAGTTCAAGGTTAAGGGTAGGACTCTCAGGTATTTTCGCGTAAATATCACTACTTGAGACTTGGAAGGCGATAGGGATAAATTATTTTCAAGGAGCCAATGGTCTAATTGATATACAGCTAAAGCCATGTGGGCTTCTACAGTCTGGAGAGAGCTTGCACTAGTATATACACACACATCGTCAGCATATTGTAATATTTTAATCCTGGGTGAAAATATGGTCTCTAGATCACTGGTGTAAATGGTGTAGAGCAGGGGACTAAGCACAGCACCTTGAGGCAGACCTTGTGAGACTTTCCGTGGGCCAAGTAGTTTGTCATGATAACGCACATATATCCATCTGGTGTGTAGAAGATTGTAAATGCCCTTGATGAGCGGATGAGGAAGGCCGAGGTCCATCAATTTAGATAATAATCTTGAGATATCAACATTGTAGTATGCAGCAGAAATATCCAGAAAAAGGGCAAGCATATAACTGTTCGAAGCAAATGTCTTATATATGTCCGCAGTGAGCAGTGCATGACTATCATAGGTACTTCTTCCTTTTCGAAAACCATTCTGAGTTCGTGGTAGAAGATTGTGAAATTCTAGCCACCATTCGAGTCGAAGTTTAATCATACGCTCGAGGGTTTTCAGTATACATGAAGACAAGGCGATAGGACGGTAAGCGTTCGGATCCTCTGGTTCCTTTCCGAATTTGAAGATGGGTATCACAATCTGTGTTAGCCAGGATAATGGAAATTCTCCTTGAGACCATATTTCGTTTATGATCCGAAGCAGCCACTGTAGAGCATGGATTGATAAATGGGCCAGCATCGGGTAACAAATATTATCAAAACCTGGTGCAGTACTGGAGGACTGTTTTATTGCATTTTTCAGCTCAGCCAATGTGAAGGGAGAGCATAAAAAATGAGTACTCGGGTTCGTGTTGAACTGAAGGGGTTGAGAATCAACAAACGGTGGAGCTATTTTGTCAAAGAATCCCTCTATACAGGCTGGTGAGATCGTATGGGATCGTGGACTATGATCTTTGTGGCGGAAGGCTTTGATTTTGTTCCAGACGTAGGAGATGTTGGCATTCCTATCTAATGATGCACAGAATTCCTTCCAGCTGTGTCTTTTCCTTTCTTTCAAAAATCTCCTTACTTGAGCTGTAGTGTGCAGACATTGCTGGTACCTCTCAAAAGTGGGTTGTTCCCGGTATTGCCGAAGCGCTGTCCGTCGTCGTGCAACAGCTCGAGAGCAGTCTGGGGTCCACCAGACAGCTGGTCTTCCCGTGTGTATAGATCCAACTTTCTTCAGGGGAATCGACTCGGATGCAGCTTTCTCCATAGCGGAGATATAGAGGTTGTAGCTGACACCACTAGGATTTTGCAGTGGAAGGCGTAATATCTCTTCATCCATATTGGCTGTAAATACTGGCCAATTTGCTTTAGAGCAGTTCCATTTTCCTGTTGACACTTTCTGCTGATGAGGTGGAGGAGAAGTCTCTATTGTGATCAAAATGGGAAAGTGGTTGGAACCCCCAGAATCAGTAAGGACGGACCAGTTGGTGGACAAGGATAAAGAGGGGTTGGCAATAGTGAGGTCAACTGCTGATTTCTGCCGATTCGGTGAAGGAACCAATGTAGGGGAATGATCATTCAGGATGACTAAATTATAATGTTCGACCATATTGACTATATCATTGCCGTAGCGATCGGTGGTTGGACAACCCCATGCTGTGGAGTGAGCGTTGAAGTCTCTACAGATGATCTGTGGGGGAGGAAGTTGCGACATGATTTCTTGCCAAATATCCAAGGTGACTGCTGTTCTCGGTGGGAAATATCCAGATGCTTTCGTAAGAGTTCTAGAAGGTAGTTGTATACTAGCTGCAATCAGTTGAAATGGCGATGGTACACTACGTTGGATAGTTAGCTGTCTGTAAGATAATGTCGTGTGTACCAGAATAGCAACGCCACCATATCCATCATCACGGTCTTCCCTTAAAATGGTATAGTTGCGAAAATGTATATATCTTTGAGGTTTGAACCATGTTTCTGAGAGGACAACAACGTGAGGGTTTATATTGTGAAGTGTATTATCTAGACTCTCTTTGTTTGAAATAGCCGATCGTGCATTCCATTGAAGAATTTTAAATGCCATTTTGAGCTTGGAAAATCTGTCGCAGAATATACTTGATCGCCATGGGTTGTAGAGAGTCAGATGGTTGAGACGAAAATAGTTGGATCAGTAAAGTAAGTAGCCATGTCCCAGATAGTGCGATTATGGATGCATTTTGGCTTTGAATCTCACGCTGTAGAACACCTCTGTTCGAGATCACCGACCGGCCGTTCCACTGTAAGATTTTAAAGGCCATTTTCAGAGGCGAAAATATTGGTAATCATGTCGCGGATTGTTGTTGGATGAATGTTGCTGGATGCTGAAGATTGGAGCTGGCCTACGATGACCATAATAATATTGAATATATGCTCAATGAGTTGTTCGTTGTTTTGAGCAGGATTTGATGTTACGCGATGAGGTTGGGGAGGGTAGGGATTGTGAGTAATCGGAGTAACAGGTAAATGTGGAGGAATATAGGCCAGTTGAGAAATTGGTGGGAAATGGGGTTTGAAAGGTTGTACCGGACGTCTTGACGAGTTTACAGGAACTGAAATTTTACGCTGAGAGGCGAGTGGATGGTCGAGTTGTTGGTTAAATGTTGAATGGGGAGAGATCTGTTGTGTGATAGGGTAAACTTGGCAAATATGGGAACTAAGGTAATATGGGCAGATTTAAGAAATTTTTCATTTTTCACGCAATGGTAGCGAGTAGAAGCATGCGCTCTGCTAGGTTGGTGATCGTGAAGTGTCATGCCTGCTCAGTATGTTAAAGGTTGTCTTCTACTGTGCTAACGGAAGCTGAAAAGAACATGGTTTGAGGTAAGTAGACATGTCTACTCTTCCAAAATCAAGGCGTTATAATAACTCAGTTAATTTACTTAAGGCACTACACGCAAAATAAGTTTATTTTTCAAGAAATATTACTAGGGGTAGCTTGCAAGGTTAGTGTAGGGTATGTTGTAGCGAGAGGATACGCGCTTGGGAATTAGTTCTTTCCCATTAATGCCAACTTCTGAAATGTGGCACTAAGGCAAAAATGGGCAGTGACATTGTAGGTAATATGGGCATCATCAAATTACATTGTATTTACGTGACGGGCTCTGAGATAGACTTATTCTTTTTTATTTCTACGGCAATCTGTACGTTTTCGTGTTAATCGATTAATATAGCACGTAGCTATTTCGCAAAAAATAAATAATTTTCCTTTTTTTCCAGATTATGATGCAAAATGGGAATGAACGAGCGGGTATCCGCCAGAAATGTGATAAAGAGGATATGTCGCGTGTTGTAATAACAGTAAGAAATGGCGATTGTAATCAGTTACAAGCATCTAGAACTTATAATGTGCCTAGACAAACTTAAAATTCTTGATTAAAAAGATGAAGGATTTGAATCTGCTAAACAAGCCGGCCAGAATATTTAATGCCGACGAGTCAGGACTCCAAATGAACACGAGGGGTGGCCATGTTGTATGTGAAAAAGGAAAAAATTAGTCCAGTCCAAAACTGAAGATGACGACTAGTAACCGGGGAAGACGTAAGTGTTTTGCAAGAGAACTTGCAAGTGAAGAAAATCTGGCTTCAGCACAGAAAAGGGCTAGGCCTATCGCAGGAGTCAGTAGAGGAGGTTTAGCCGCAAAGCGTAAAGCCATACGGAGCAACAAAGTTTCCTGTATTTGTCCTGTGTGTAAACGGAATTATTATGATGAGAATGAAGGGCAGAAGTGGGCTAAGTGTTGTGGTTCATGTGCTAAGTGGTTCCGTGAGGAGTGCGTAGAGATGGAAGGCGATTCTTTCTATTGAGATGAGGGCAGTTAAAAATCTTTGTCAGTATTTATGACTCAGTGTGCTCTCATGTGACTGTTTCTGTTAGATTAATCCTTTTACTTTTCATATTACACACAGTTTTGACCAGCTTTATGTTACTTACATTTTCTAATTCAATTCAAGTGATTCCGAGTCGGTAACTTAATAATGGTATTAGTTCTACTTCCTTGGTAGCATTTGTTCATGATCAGTGTTTAATTATAATATATATTTACCCTTATTTCATATATGTATGTTCAATACAACCACCTTGTTACAATACAAAATGAATATAACCATATCAGTGGCTCTAATTGTGATTTAATAACTTGTGCCCATATTACCAGAAAATGTGCCCATATTACGTTAAGAGTTTGGCAAATATGGGCAGTTACAGGGTTTGCTGCGAAGCTGCACAGTATATCAACCACTATGGGATAGAGGCTAGTTCAATCTTTATTCGAATGGAAATGGTTGTAAGTTTTCAAGGATTTTTTACCAGGAAAATGGAAGTTGTTTTAGTGCTCCTTTTCTTCAGATATACCTTATGGTGCCCATATTTGCCAAGTTTACCCTATTCCATGGGGTATCTTCCTTCATTGGTGGCTCTGTTGTAACACTTGGTGTCAAGGGCTCATGTTGTTTTGGAAAGTTTCTTGCTGTTGACATGTTAGAGGTTGCAGAAATATTAGGTAGCGGGGGAAATTCCACCTGATTTTGATAATTAACTTGTGGGCGTGCCGCTGAGTCCGCGTACGCTCTGTTGTTATAAATATCAAGCGCAGCCACTTGAGAGATATTGTTAAATGCCATAAGTTCCCGAACAGAAATCCACTTTTTATATTCTGTGCAGTTTTTATCAGTGGAGAGATGAGCTCCTTCGCAGTGAACACAACAGGGAGTAATTAAATCTGAACACTGACTAATATCGTGAGGCCCTGAGCAACGGCTACAGCGTTGAGCACTTCGGCATTGCAGGCTAGAGTGATTGAATCTGAGGCATCGTTCACATAATCGCACAGACATCACAAATGGTTGCACTGGGCACCTAGTTCCGAGTAAGTGGATGTATGCTGGCAGTTGTTGTGCCCGAAAAGTTAACAGACAAACTGGGATAGGCCTTCTCTCCCCGCGAATAACCTTACTGAAGGGCTTTACACGAACAACTGGTAACGGGGTTTGTATCTCCCGTAATATTTCATCTTCACTAAGTGAGGGGTCGACATTTTTAATTAAACCTTGTCTTTGAATAAAACTAGACGGAATGTAAGCTTCTAGTTTTTGTTTACGAAAAAATTCTGTTTCCACTAGTTGATTCGCCACTGCTCCTGAAGTGGTTTCAACTCGAAGTCTGTTTCGCCCTATGGGTTTTATGTCCAGGATGTTTTGACGGCTAACGACCTGCTCGTTAAATAAAAGCCTACCAAGCGCCATTGGTTGGAGACTACCTACGTCTTTGTTTACACTTTCAACGATAACAACGAAAGGGCCATGATCATTGGGATTGTATCTATTTTCGCTACTATTGCGATATATAACTCTTTGATTAGTGTTGGGCTGATTTACAGATGAGGATAAAGTATTTATTTCTCCCACATCTGCACCATTAGAACTATTCGTGGTATGAGTTGAACCGGAACTGTTTGTGACATCAAGGATCATGTCAGACTCCTCAGTAGGACGGGGTTCACTTCCACTAGGACGCATTTTTTTGCACTGGGGATTGAATTCACTTAAAAATTCAGAGTCAGAATTACCTGATTTGTTGGCTGGTTGTGCTGATGCAATGGATACTGGTACCTGACCTCTTTGAAGTAATGCGGCAGATGCTCCTTGCATCTCTGTTGAGTAGGTGTTGACAGGTTGTTGAGTCGACAGAAGTTGATGTGGATTCGGAGGAATTTTAGCATTTAAAATAAAGTCTGGAATCATCGATGGAGAGTTGCTGTAGCATGCTTGTAAGGTAGCGTTAATTACCTGACCCGTGTCAGGAAGATCGTTCATGATGCACTCACATAAACACACACAAAAGGAATTTTCAAGCTGCTGTTATTCTATTTACTGCAGTTGAGATGATAGTAATTCCTCAAATTCGCGTAACTTCTACTTTCCCGTGAAAATGGATTAATATTCTTCAAGCTTTCTATTATTTCGTTTGCAGAAAATGAAACTTCTCTCTTCTACAACTCCAAAGAATATGCAACCTCCATCTTAGACAGATGTGAAAAAGCTTTGAGCTTCTACCTTATTATTGACTTCCGGAATTTCCCTGCTTTGATGGTCAAACTTCTGGTTCAGTTCATCCATTCTACCATTCACAGCACTACTTAAACTGTCAATTTTACTAGACAATTCAACACTCACTAAATTTAACTCCTTACTTTGATTCTCAATCTTACTGGACAATTCCGTACTAACTGAATTTAATTCACTATTAATACTGTATATTTCATTACTTAAAAAACTCAATTCACTCTTCAACTCTTTACTCTGACTATCAATCTTGCTAGACAATTCAACATTATTATTATCGATTTTACTGGACAATTCAACATTATTATTATCGATTTTACTGGACAATTCAACATTATTATTATCGATTTTACTGGACAATTCAACATTATTATTATTATCGATTTTACTGGTAACAGCATTTAATTCAACACTCACTGAATTTAACTCTTTACTCTGGCTATCAATCTTACTGGACAATTCACCCTTCAACTCATTAAGTAGCGATTTAATCATACAGAGCATTGAAGACTCGCCTTGATTCCCTACATTCTGAGTTTGAGACGGGGTACTAGATTCCTCACATATCGTTGCCGATTGATCTTTCCTACTATCAGCCATTTCGCTACTCTCACTTAAATTAGATAAACTCAATGTGGTGGAATTCTTTTGACTTCTCCTATCCTGATTCATGGTACCAGCAACTTTAACAACCTCTCTACTTCTCAATTTTATAATACTCGACTCGCTACAACATTTCTTCATACTCCAACATACATATCACGTACATATAAAACACTTCACTGACATAGTTTGCAGAATTCCAACCACACCTGACAAGTGCACCTACGCTTATACGCCTAACAGATGTACCAATCATTCAGCCACACGTTGGGAAGCCAATTGTAACTTTATTTTATGAATACTAACAAATAAAATCATGAATAAAAATATATAAATAAAATTACTCAAAAACTTAATAAAATTAATAAGCATAATTAACCGAAATGTCCGAAGTATGGGCGCCAGAGTTCACCAGAATGGATCCCTCGAATTTAGATAAGAGCATGATAAACTTTATATCCCAGGGCGTGTACATAATGCTGCGTACTGGTACATCTGCTGCAGGCCTTACCTAACCTCCTGAAAACGACTAATTAGGTAGGAACTGCACCGAGGTTCATCAATAACACTGATTCTAAAATAGCTAACTATATTCTGAACAAATTCCGTGCATGAGCACCTCATCAACATACAACATTATACATATAATACACACATAAAATATTGCTGGAAGACTCCATATTTACAACAACAACAACAACAATAATAATAATAATAATGAAAATCGTGGGAAAACGAAAGCGAGAACTAAGCTACCATTTGTAGATAGTCCGATGAACAATGTACATGTATGAAGATAAATACCCTTCACTGTCTCTATATCAATTCGACTTACCGATTCTCATAATCGGCAGTTATCACATCACACAGATACTGTACCTTGTACTACTGTGTTCACATATTTTAACACTTGTTGTAAAGATATATACACACGTCTGTCGATCCTCAACATATAAATTTATGGAAAGTCTGAGATAGCTTTCATCAACATATAATGCTAGGCCGCCACAAGTGCTACAATACTTAATGCGCAAGCACTCTCCACAATCAGTCACTTTCCACGAACATAACAAGACTACGCTCCACGAACGTTTGAAGTCCAGTCCATTGCAGCCGTGTCATTCCAGTACCGTGTATCAGAACCACTTCCTTCCCGTACAGTGCGTCAGTTGTAGTTGTAGTTGATCTTCCTTCTCGTTCCTTTACAATCACCTCTACAATCACCCTTACAATGTTTTTGGTTGCCGCCGTATGATCAACCTTTATAGACATAAACATCCCCCTCCTCTCAGATGATACGTCTGGATTGGTGCTTGCCCACCAATCATGAGTGAACCTCTTGTCAAGACCAAGCCCTGAACTACTTCTTCCTCCCAAGACAATAACAAACTCTGGGGTATATTCCATGAATCACCAAACTTTCCTAATACAACAACAAGCTCATCTCATCAGGCTGGGATATATACATGACTCATGAATTTCCCGACACAAGTACATCACAACAAACACTGGGGTAGCCATATGACTCATTCAAATTACCAGAGTTATTAAAGCAATGTTTTCCCACTCGTGCAAACAAATTACTCATACCTACATATGTGGATATCTTCCAGCTTACCAATATAAATGACAAAATATACAAATGAAATACTGATAATAATAATGATAATAATAATAATAATAATAATAATAATAATAATAATAAATCGAATACTGACAATAATATCTCTAACTTCTACATATAATTCGGGGGTGTGATATATGTACTATCACAAGGTAGACCAAGGTACAAGGTATATGACAAGCTGATTACAGCATATGTGGGATGCAGCAGTTCTTAGAAATGATAAGACTAGCACAGGATAGGGTGGCATGGAGAGCTGCATCAAACAAGTCCATGGACTGATGACTCAAAAAACAACAACATTATGGTCTTTCACGTCTTTAAAAGCTCCGCTCAAGCTTATTCGTCTACTGATGTCATTCCACGCCAACTCTCTACTGACAGCTCGGAACATACCACTTAGTCGAGCAGCTCTCGTTACTGTGGTTTTCTACAATGAAGATCTTTCCTTAAGTATTTACAGTGATCCCCATGAGGTACTATCACCCTATTAACTCAGTGATTAAAGCTGCGAGGATTTGTCCTGTTAGAAAAACTTACAACCTGACATTTTATCGCGTTCACCATCATACCATTGGCCGTTGTCCATCTCACGACACTATCGAAGTTTATATGTAGTCGTTCACAATCCTGTAACTTATTTATGACTGTATACACAGTAGCGGCTCTAAGAAGCTCGCCCCCCCCCCACAATATTTGAAAATGGGTCCCTCGTTTCCTGATAAGGAATCTTATAAGTTTATTTCGTAGTACAAGGTTGTATATTATTACAATGAACATCGACGAACGAACACAATAATAATTTACACCATTTAGTTTTCAAATCCGAAAGGAATTGGAATAATACACACACACACACACACACACACACACACACACACACACACACACACACACACACACACACGAAACGCATATTCCAGTTATAGTAACAAAACACGCTGACCGTCACAATATTACGAAATAATCTCCTTCCTAGGACCAAATAATTTACAACTCAACCGTCCATCGTAAGCCTACTTAGCTACACTGGCTGAGAGGAGGATGTTTTTATTATCGCATCTTCGCTGACTACTGGGTTCTCAGAACTGGCTAAAAGCCTTGTTGATTGTTGTGAGTGGCAGCAAGGGATGGTTATTACTGGTACAGGTTGGAAAACCCACATTCCTTCAGTATTAACTACCGTACTCCTATTGTCGAAAGAAGCTCTGCACTACGACGACCTAAGTTTGGAATAACCCTCTGTAATACAAATAATACCGTGTTGTGTGCTGTAGCTTTATCAATATATAAAATCACTCTTCAGCTACTGAATTAAGAAACAGTCATGGGCCACTCACAAGCCCCCTCCCCCGCCCCACCTGGTCTTTATCGCCACCACTGTATATAGGCTACAGTACGAAGTCATCCTCAAAAAGAAAGCCTTATCTGTGATTCCAGCTCCTTATTGTATGTTGGGTATTCAGCCCGGAGGCTGGTTTGATCTTTCACACAGCTCTGCCAACAGACATCGCTGATGAGGCATGCTAGGGAAATGAGGAGTGAGGCAGTTTCCCGTTGCTTAATATACTCTTTATATACGCATATAAGAAAACATAAAGGTCCAATCATACTGGCTTGCGGGACCCCACTTCTTAATCTCTGTAGGATCAGACAATGCACGTTATATAATTACGTGAGTTCTGTTTTATAGACATTTATCCATTCATTCAACCACTATTTTGTCTAGTTCAAAATCCCTCGTTTTCATCAGCGATCTCTCATGATCTACCCTACCAAAAGCCTTCGATAGTTCAATAGCGATAGAGTCAATTTGATTTCCTGAATATAAAATACCTGCTATATCTTGCTGGAATCCTACAAGTTGAGCCTCACTGGATTAATTTTTCCTAAACTCGAACTGCCTGCTATCAAACCAGTTAGTAATTTTGCAAACGTGGCTTATATAATCTGAAATAATGATTTCTTAGAGCTTTCAGGCAACACGCATCAAGCGGATTGACCTATAATTACCCGGTTCATGTGTATAATTATCATTCTTCTGTCAGAAACATCTTGTACACACCCACATATTAATTTGAGATACCAAAGGTATGTTACACAAATTGTGACCAGTATTTTGCAACGTCAACGGCATTCTGCGTTGCTTAAAATAGTTCATCTTCAGCATAAGAAGATGGACTCATTCGATATTGAAGCAAGAGTTCCTTGGTGTGTTCTTCGCTACATTTGCACTTGATGTTGGCAGCATCTATGTGGCTCCATCTCACAAGGTTGACTTTGGATCTTCCCACTCCCGTTCTCTGTCTATTGAGATATTTCCTTACAGTAAAGTTTTCATTGTAGCCAGGTGGTAAACGTTCCACTACTGTCAGAGATGTTAGGGATCTTGGTTTTTTACAGCTGTACCTTTGCCGTTTCAGGTGATCCAGTTAGTTCCCATGATGTTTGGAGGAAACTTTCCCTAGACCAGTCTTTGCATTGGGAGTATATAGCCGCGCAGTGAATAAGAATTACTCGTTCTAATCTAGTACTCTCCTTGTTCGCAGCTATTTCTTTTCGAATAAAGGATAGAGAAATCCCTGAAAGCTGATACAGCCTGCGGACTGGGGTGGACTTTAAGCAAACTGTCACTGATGTACAGGTCTCATTGAGGGCTACATTCACCTATTTGACATGAGCTTATTCATATCAGCCTTGATATGTGTATTCTGCGACGGTGTAACAAAGAGCCATAGCTGATGTGCGGATAGTTTGTGACTGGCTTCCACACTGTGATCCAGCCAATCTAGGCAACAGGTTGTTTCGTGCGGAAACTTTCAATTTGGTATTGTGCAATACTTTTTAAATGTGAGAGTTCTATCAAGCGTTACTCCCAGATATTTTTGATTGTCATAGGTCTGTAGTTCAATAACTGACCATGCTATTCTGAGCTTACGACGAGCTTCATTATTTCTTAGGTAAAAAGCATACACCTGAGTCTTTTCAGGGTTAGGTCTTAGGTGGTTTGCCCTGTAATAGCTTGACACGCATTCAAGGGAAGTTGACAGATTTCTTTCCACTGTTTCAAAATATGTGCTCTGCGTGGCCAGGGCAAGGTGGTCAGTATATAAGAAGCTTCTGGTACTTGAAAATACTGGCCGGTCATTTGTATAGATGTTGAAACGAATTGAAAACAAGTTGTTTCCTTGGGGTGGAGCATTTTTCTGCAACATCCATCATCTACGTTGCCCTTGAAATTCAACGAAAAGCGTACAATTCTGGAGAACAGTGGCAGTGAGCGTGTTAACCCGCTTTCCTTTGCTAGATAGACTGTAGAGCTTGTCTATAAAACGTTGATGGTTGACAGTATCGTACGCTGTTGACAGATCTACAAAGGCTGTACCTGCGACCTGGCGAGTTTCAAATCCATCCTCTACAAACTGTGTTACATTCCACAATTACTCAGTGCAGCTCTTGGGTGCTGCTGCCTTTCTCAGTATCCGTAGGGATTCGTGGCGAATTTTTGCCTGGTCAGATGTTGAACTGCGAATAGCAGCTTCGAGATAGGGGTAACCGCAAAGCTTCCTCCTTTATTCAGTAGAGAGATTTCCGCCTCTGACAGGCAACGGTTGGTTAGGTTGACGATTGTCCGCGAGGTATCCAAGGCAGGCGTAATCTTAGGAATGGGACGATTCTTCTGATATCGCTCGAACACCCAGTTAGGAGCCGAAGGCCCGCTTGTGAGCTTCTACGTGATCTCACTATTCACTCCGGTACCTATAAATATGGCCCTGAACCACATCACTCAGATTTTACCCGAGAACTTTACCAACCTGTTCAACCATTCTCCTATGGAATGACAATTTCTACGAACAAATCGACGGTGTCGCCATGGGAAGTCCTCTGAGTCCGTTGATCGCAAATTTCTGTATTGAAAAGTTCGAACAAACAGCACTCGATACCGCACCACTGAAACCTAAGGTGTGGCTGCGCTTCGTAGACGACACCTTTGTGATGTGGAGCCACAGACTGGAACAACTACAGCTGTTTCTACAGCATCTGGATAGTATTAAAAACAATATTCAGTACACCATGGAGACAGAAAAAGGAACAGAAACGCCTTCCTCGATGTTCTGGTGACGAAGACGGCCGATACAAATGTACTGCAAGCCGACCCACACAGACTGTTATCTTCAGAAGACGTCCAATCACAAAACACGACAAAAATACTGAGTGATTAAGACGCTAGCCGACCGTGCTAAGAGAATTTGTCAACCTCAGCACTTAAACGAGGAGCTCAGCCACCTCAATATGGCGCTACTCTCTAACGGGTACAGCCATAAAGATATCCAGCTAGCACTCAATCCTAGACGTCCAACAACCAAGGAGACGGAAAAGGAGCGGCCGGCAGGCTTTCTGCCGTATATTGGGAAAACAACCGAGAGAATAGGGAGGCTACTTGAGTCCCATGGGGGTAAAAACCATATATAGGCCAACGAAGGAAATCCAGGAACTACTTAGGTCTGTGAAAAGCGCCATCATCTTTCCAGAGAAGGTGTCTACAAGATCCCGTGCATCTGCGGCCAGGTTTACATAGGCCCTAAAAAATCCAGCTTCGCCTCACGACTGAAGGAGCATAACGGATATAGCCGGCTGGGACAAGCAGATAGATCATCAGTCGCTTAACACTCGCTGCCAGCAGGCCATGACATACAGTACAGCGACACTGAAGTACTGTCAACTACTGTGTCTTATCATGCCCGGCTACAGAGGGAAGTCATTGAAATCCTGAAGCACACCAACAGCTTCAACCGTATGGAGGAATCTGAACTGGTAAATAAATCCTGGTTTCCAGTCCTTAAAGCCTTAAATCCAGAAGGACACGATGGCCGAGGGAGAACAGAAAACAGCAACGGTTGATCAGTTTCATGTTTTCCGCCAAGGCAGGTCGATGTACATCGGGCTCCTTAATGCTTCAACCACTGGCCGAAGAACAGCCAATCAGCAACCGTCTCTACAGCATGGCGGACCAGCAGGCGAGCAGGGCACCGTGGCCTGCAGTATATAATGAGGTGAAATTTACAATACGTCCGACGCTAAAGTATGCCAATCCTATTTGGGGTTGCGCAGCTAAAAGACGCACCTGAGAGGGTGCAGCGCATTCAGAATAGGGCGCTGCTCTTCATCTCAAGTGCGCCTTGGTTCACTTGAAATTCAGATCTGCATAGAGACAATAACATAGCTACCATTATCGAGCGCATTATGAAGCAAGCCAGGAAGCTCTATGCCAGACTCGTAACATCCAGAACACCTTCATTAGCGAACTTGGGAACAATGAAACCGAAGGACTCAGTTACAAGAGGCCTAAGGTCTTAGTCTCACAGCCCCCTCACTGCCAAAGGCACCAGGTCACATTATGACCATTCATGACTTTACAAAAACCGGCCACACAACCCAAAACAATCCAGTCACTAGATAAATTCTTCATTCAGTATCACTGAAGGCCTCAGTAGGCCGACGGGCTAAAATTCTCAAGGTGCAGGCCCCTGCCTGCACCAACGAGACGGTCCCTACTACCACTTCATTCCACTGTGAGCTTCGCTGCTATCAAAGTAAGTCGGAACACTTGATAATGCAGAATCCAGTGTTCGGCGAAACGTCGGGACCATCACTTGCTCCCGGATCACGTCCTACACGCCCAGAAAACAATGACATGGTTTGATGATGGTGATAGTTAATAATATTTGGCATCCAAACCCAATAATTCGTTATTTCTGGTATAATGGCAGTAAACTCATACTTCAGGCGTGCGAAGGTAAAACAATTGGATTTTGGGGGTACAACGACCTAAATGTTTGAATACCACTTATAGATAGTATTTCATTTTCACGCCTTTTGTAGTTCTTCCCTCTCCTTTGCTTGTACTTGAATTCTCCGAACGATCGGACCTCTTTCTTTTTCTGTTTTGATTACATTTAAGGCGGCATGGCTGCCCTGTTGTACTTCCCCTTACCGGGCGAGTTGGCCGTGTGGTTAGGAGCGTGCAGCTCTGAGCTTGCATCCGGGAGATAGTGGGTTCGAACCCTACTGTCGGCAGCTCTGAAGATGGTTTTCCGTGGTTTCCAATGTTCATACCTGGCAAATGTTGAGGCTGTACCTGAATTAAGGCCACGGCCGCTTCCTTCCCACTCCTAGGCCTTTCCTATCCCATCGTCACCATAAGACCTAGCTTTGTCGGTGTGACGTAAACCAAATCGTAAAAAAAGAAAAGTACTTCCTCTTAAAACAATAATCATCACCAATACTAACAAGGTAAATTATATCTAATTGATTATTTGTTCTATAACATCAAAATAGCATTGATCTATATAAATAACATTTACATTTTTCCTCCGTATGATCACAATGATAATTTTATTTGACTAATACATATGAAGACCTTAGAGACCTCCGGCTCAATTTCTGTCTGTCTGCTAGTTTGTTTGTTCGCGTATCACGTGAAAACAATAGGGCATACTTTTAAGAAATTCGATCTACAGTATACCGTGTGATTCAGCCGCCCTTTCCAATGTAGTTTCATGTTACCCGCAATATTATTTCTGTCCTGAAAACATCTGCCCTGCCAGTATGCTCAGAGAACACAACCGGATATCTTGGTATTTACCGCCTCACCATGATAGGAAGCCGTAATATTACGCTCATGTTGAACACTGCAAGACATGCGAGTGGCTTGTAAATCATGTGTACCTGACTCGCCGGCGAAACACTAAATTGATACTGTGACCGCAGTGAACCTAATACAAGCTATAAGCTGTACAGTGTGACGTGCAGGACCGTACCGTAGTTGGTAAAGGCGCGGCGCAGCGGATATACGTGTGCGGTGGGAGGTTCGAGACCGGGGCGAAGATAACGTACTTTTGAAATGTTCTTTTTAATACGTACCGCACGTAACGTCAGTTCAATACCCGATTTCATGCAAATTGTGTATGAATGAATGTTGTTTTGGCCCTAAGAAGTGCCGATTAGTTATCAGGCCGGACACACACGGACCGGAAATAATAGGAACACAACTGCCCTGACAAAGTTTTATTGCAGCAAATGCTCGATGTGATGACCGTTTTGGTTTATGCACATTCGGGCGCGGTGTCCAATAGATCGTTTTGCGCGCTGAAGCATTCCAGCTGTAATTGCTCGGCAGGCGTCCGTGATGAGTTGCCAGAACTGGTAGGAGTTTTCCGGCACTTAAGTGTAAACGGCGTTCTTCAAATGCCCCCACAACAAAAAGTGTAAAGGCGTTAAATCCGGTGATCTGGCCGGCCAAGAAACAGGGCCTCCTCATCCTATCCTTTTCCCTGGTAGTTCCTCGTTCAGATGGTTACGAACAAGTAAAGTCGAATGTGGAAGCGCTCAACCCTGTTGCATCCACATCGTCAAACGATCGTACAAGGGCACATCCTGCAGCAGCAGTGGGAGTTCCTGACGCATGAAGTGCAGGTTGCGTGGGCCCGTACAGTGGCCGTCAAAGAAATAAGGTCCAATCAGGCGATCCCCAAGATTCCACACCACACATTCACTCCCTATCGTACTTGATGGGCCGCCTGTTGCACCCAGTGAGGATTGTCCGGACTCCAATAGTGCATGTTGTAGCGATTGACGTTCCCAGTATTTGGAAGCGCGATTCGTCCGAGAACAAGATGTGCGATACGAATGCTGCATCATTGTCCAGATTGCCTAATAGCCAAAGACAGAACTCCATTCGAGCTTCGACATCCCGCTCATGGAGCTCTTGGTGTAGCTCAAGATGGCATGTGATGCCGAAACCCGGGACAGCAGATTTCTTTTTCCTATTTTGTACTAACTTGAATTATTATTGTTTCAGAAGATTATTTTGAAATTGCTTCCTATTGGTTTCTGATGCAGCCTAAAGTTGCCCCAGTTAACCCGGATGCCAGCATGCTGCCCGAGGACAAGCTGATACGAGCTCGCGCTGCTTACAAGGGACAGCTAAGCCTGTTTCGTAAGTTCCTTTCCAGCTGGGAAGACGAGACTTGCAATGTTGACAGTCTTGTGCAAAGGTTGAAAAATTATGAGGTGGCTTACAGTCGTTACGACGAAGCCCAAACGAATTTAGAAATTCAATGCCCGGAGCAGTCAGTCGATCGGGAGGAGGTTGAGAACCTTTATTATGAAGTACACGCTCAAGCAGTTCAAATCATTAGATGTCTTACTCATTCCTTGAAGCAGGAAGAACTTTCAAATTGTACTCCCCGTTCAGGATTGTTGAAAACTCCTGATAGTTCTGCTCATGCCTCTTTGCCTAAAATTCAGCTTCCTCAGTTTCGCGGTAATGAAGACGAATGGGATTCCTTTTTTGAATTGTTTGACTCTTTAGTCAACCAGAATGAGTCACTTCCTGGCATTCAAAAATTTCATTACCTTAGTTCTTCGGTACAAGGTTCGGCGTTGAAACTCATTGAGTCTCTTTCGCTTACTGGTGATAATTATAAAGTTGCTGTAGGGTTATTGAAGGAACGTTATGCTAACCCCGTCTGAGGATACATCGACATATGCAAGCCCTATTAAATTTGCCTGCTACTAGAGTGGATAAGATTCAAACATCTAGAGCATTATTAGACACTGTCGAACTGCATGTTAAGGCTTTGGCGAATTTAAAACAACCGGTTGAACACTGGGATACTTTTTTAGTATATTTGTTTTCTTCCAAATTTGATCCGGATACTTTAAAAATCTGGGAGTTTGAGATTTTCAATTCTCAAACAGTTACTTATAAAAATATAATTCAATTTCTAGAGCAGAGATGTCAGATTCTTTCAGCTGTCGATTTTCAAATGAATGACCAGCCTTTAAAATTGACGAATAAAATTCCGCTGCCGTAAAAGGTCTCTAAGTTCAAATCTTTTTCAAAACCTCAGGTGTTGAATGTTCAGACCGGAATTTCGAAATGCGGGTGTGGTTCAGAAAGCCATTTGTTGTATTTGTGCCCTAAATTTAAATCGCTGTCCATAGATGACAGGAGGCTATTTCTTAAAGCAAATAAGCGTAGCTTTAGTTACCTATCCAGCAATCATTTGCTAAACAAATGCAATTCTATTAATTCTTGTAAGCATTGTGGCTCTAAACATCACTCTTTAATACATCGCCACAACAAAACAGGAGTTAGTACTTCATCGGCAGATTCTGTTCAAGACAGTAATCCATCTGCTAGTGCACAAACTCTTACTCAAGGTTTATCCTCTTTACGTGGTTCTCAAGTATTGCTTTCCACAGCCGTCGTTCAAATAAAGGATTCCAGAGGTCAATGGAACTCGGTTCGATGTCTGTTGGATAATGCCGCCACTCACGACTTTATTAGTGAGTATCTGATAGAAAGGCTAGGATTACAAAAAATTCCTACCGATGTGGATGTCACAGGCATCAATAACAACAACATATGTTCTACTAGTTTTGTGAGTATCTGTATTAGGGATTCTATTCAAAGCAATGCACTTTTCAATTTGAATTGTTTAGCTATGAAAGTCATCGGCAGTAATACGCCTCCTCTTTCCTTTGACATTCAAGACTGGGCCATTCCCCCTGAAGTTAAATTAGCAGACACTAGTTTTTTTTAGAGTGCACCTATAGATCTTTTATTAAGTGCTGATATTTTTTGGCAAGTATTATTACCTGAGAAGGTACAAATTATGCCTAATGCGTTTGCCCGTAAAACTAAGCTGGGTTGGATTCTCACTGGGCGTCTTCCTAAGAAATCTGTGACTATTAAACCCCAATGTCATTTCATTTCCGCACAGGATCAACATAATCTGGAAAGATTTTGGAAATTGGAAGAATGTTCTTCAGATTGCCTTCAACTTTCTGAGAAGGAGCAAATTTGTGAACAGCTTTGTAAAAAAACTAATTTTCGTAATTGTGATGGTAGATTCGTGGTCCAACTTCCTCGTGTCTCCAATTCCCCTCCCTTAATTAATACTCAGCCTCGTGTTCTTAAGGCCTTGACAGCTATTGAATCAAAATTTAAGAATGATCTCTGTCGTAAACTTCAATATACTCAATTCATGGAAGAGTATGAAGCTTTAGACCATATGGAAGTGGTAAAGAAAATTGAAGACACTAGCCTTACAGATTCTGTCTATCATCATCCCGTTTGGAAGAGTGAAAACGAAAAATCTAAGAAGATTCGAGTAGTATTCAATGGTTCAGCCCTGGATGATCAGGGAATTTCTTTAAATGATACTCTTTTGACTGGTCCTTCTATTCAAGTTGATTTATCTATTATCTTGTTGAATTTTAGATTATTTCCTGTTGCAGCGATGGCGGAAATCCAGCATATGTATCGACAAATTCTGATTGGTCCTGCTCAACGTGATTTGCAAAGGATTCTTTGACGCGATGATCCTAAGAAACTACTAAAAGTCTTCAGGTTAAAAACTCTAACATATGGATTGAAACCTTCCGCTTTTCTGGCGATCAGAACTCTTCACAATCTTGCTAAATTGGATGGTCATCTCTTTCCTCCTGAGGTAAGTCAGGCTCTAACTACGTCCTTTTATGTGGACGATTTCTTGTCCTCTTTTTCTTCAGTCTCAGAGGCTACCTAGGTTGCTAAGGGTTTAGTTCAATTACTTGAAGGTGGTGGATTCGTCTTACACAAGTGGTGTTCCAATCACGACCAATTCCTAAATGCCTTTAAGGATAGAGATCTGATTAATGATTGCGTAGAATTGTTTAAGGAAGAAACTACCATCAATGCTCTTGGTATATATTGAAGTCCTAAGCAGGACATATTTACTTATAAATTGACACTCTCCGCTGAGTCGCCTACCACTAAACGTCAAATCCTTTCAGAAATTGCAAAAATCTTTTACCCTTTGCAATATTTAGCTCCCATTATTGTCCTGGCTAAACTTTTCATGCAGGAGTTGTGGACATTGAAAACTACTTGGGATAAAATTGTGCCCTCCAGTTTTCTTCAAAAATGGATTAAATATAGAGACAGCCTTCTTGAAGTTTCTACTATTTTCATACCTAGAGTTCTCATTAAGCATCCCCCTGCTGATATTCTGGAACCTAATTCGTTTTCTGATAGTTTTGGAAAGGCATACGGGTGCTGCGCTTACCTTATCTCAAGAAAAGAACCATTTTTTTTTCCAATCTTGTGTCTTCGAAATCCAAGGTGGCTCCTTTAAAGGTTGTTTCGCTACCTCGGTTAGAACTTTGTGCCACCCTACTCGCTGTAGAATTGTCCGATAAATTACTTCAAAATTTAAACTTTGTGCCACCCTACTCGCTGTAGAATTGTCCGATAAATTACTTCAAAATTTAAAGGTCCATATTTCTCAAACTTTTTATGGACTGACTCGACTATTGTCTTTTCTTGGCTCGCTAAGCCTTCATATCATCGACAATCTTTTGTGTCTCACAGAGTTGCTAAAATTCAGGGACGAACTTCAGTGGACTCCTGGCGTTACGTTTCTACTCGCGAGAACCCTGCTGATGTGATTTCGAGAGGTTGTAGTCCTAAGCGTTTAGCTAACTTTGCTTTATATTGGCACGGTCCTACTTGGCTTATTCAATCTAATTTAGAGTCTGTTGGGCAAATTGAAGTTCGCAGAACGTTAAATTTTGCGCCTGTTGTCATTACAACTTACCCATTACCTCAAAGATTTTCCACTTTCCACAAACTCGTACGAGTCATGGCTTATATTCTCAGATGGAAATTTTTTGTACTAGATCAACCTCTAAGGCCTCGAGAATTTCTAACTGCCTTGGAATTAAGGGCGGCCACTAATAAAATCTCGTCTTTAGTGCAACATTTCTGGAGGAGTTTCGATTACTCAGTAAAGGTATTCCCTTGAAAAAGAGTAGTAAACTTTTGTCGTTGTCCCTTTACCTCGATCACGATAATCTTTTACGAGTAGGTGGTCGGTTGTCTTCTTCTATTTTATCAGAGGATAAGAAGCATCCCATCATCTTACCTTCTAAACATCACGTTACTAAATTGATTTTAAGACAATTTCATTATCAGCATTTGCATGCCGGTGTTCTCACTTTGTTCTATCTTATTCGTGAACATTATTGGATCATTAACGGGATTCATGAGGTTAATTCTGTGATACGTAAATGTGTAAAACATTTTCGTGCCAATCCCATGCCTTCATCTCAGCTTATGAGAAATCTACCCTCATTCAGATCTCAATCCTGTCGCCCTTTTGAATTCACCGGTGTTGATTATGCTGGTCCATTTTCCTATAAAACTAATCCTCTGAGGCCTGCCTCTAAGACTTTAGGTAAGGCTTATGTTGTTCTGTTCGTTTGCATGGTTACTGGAGCTATTCACCTTGAACTTGTTACCAGTGCTTCTACTTCCTTTTTTTTAGCTGCCTTCTCTCTATTCTCTTCTCGTAGAGGGGTGCCCTCAGAAGTTTTCCTGTCAATGCTAAAACATTTTGCGGAGCTTCGGAAGAATTAAAGCGAGCTATTGCTTCTTCCTCAGCTCAGCAGGAAATTCAAAATTTTGCCTATCTAAAAGGATTTAAGTGGAATATTATCCCCCCATATGGGCCCCACCATGGAGGCCGATGGGAATCCTGTGTCAACTTAAACGTCATTTAAAGAGAACATTGCATTCAACTTTCCTTTCTTATGAATAATTCACTCCTTGTTTTGATTGAAGGTGTAATAAATTCTAGGCCACTTACCCCTTTATCTCAAGATCCTCAAGATTTTCTTCCCCTTACTCCCTCACATTTTTTGATAGGGCAACCCATGTCCTCCTCTCCTCCGGCGCTGTTCCGGAGACTTGATTTATCTTTGCCAATTTTATGGAAGTAGGTAGAGGCTGCTCGTGATAGATTTTGGCAGCGTTGGCGCCTGGAATACCTGGGGCAGCTTCAGGTAAGGAGTAAATGGAAATTTGAACAACCCAACATCAAAGAAGGCGTCTTGGTTCTTCTGCGGGATCCGAGTCCTCCTTTAGTTTGGCCATTGGGTAGAGTTGTTCACATTTTTTTCTGGGCAGGATAAGAGGATTCGGGTGGTAAAGATCCGCACTAGTAATAGATTCTTTGTTAGACCCATTACGTCGGTATGCCCTCTCCCTCTTGATATTTCTTGATTTATTTGTACTCTTTGTTATTGTAAGCCCTGAAAGAATATTTTTTCCCCTTTTAGACCTCCCCCCAGCATGGTTCATGCGTTTATGAACGTACAGTTTGTTGGTAATTTTCACTATTTTCGGTACCTCTCCTATTTGTTTGCATTTGTGTTATGTGTTGTTCTTACCTTAATTATTTCGGTTTGGTTACTGTTCGTTGATTTATTAATAAGTTCCCTTCGACGTGCAATCATGTCACAGGTCATACGAACACTGTTTGCCTATTTTCTTTCTCTTCTTCGCTGCCTTACGTCATTCTTTCTTGCTTGTTGATTGGTGGCATCACCTTGACATGACTGTTTACGTCACCGGCAACTTCCTTTCTAATTGGGACCGACAATGTAGCCTCCCGCGCTTTTCTATTTTTTCATTGGTCATTTCTGTTATTTGCCTTTAGTCTTTGTTACATTAATTAATTAATTGGAAATTTTTAATATTCTTTCTGGACTCCCTTTCCCTCACTATTTTGTATTTTTTGTTAAGATTTTCATGTACTGGTTTGTAATTATTTCCGTTAGTTTTACAGCATTATATTGCCTCCAATCTGGAACCTTCTACACCGCTATTTAAGCGCTACCTGGATCAAGTCTACAGGAATGCTGCCTTCACTCTCCGGGTCTTACCGGAATCGCCGCCAGTACTCTACGGCAGCTCCTATGCTGCACTTTCATTTTGGCAAGATACTCGTTCGCATGCATTGGGAATAGCGGCTTCTTGTCAACATGCCCTTCGCTACATTCTGCTCGAGGTCAATCACCTCGCCTTTCGCTCATGTGTTGAGCACTACAGCATGACTCGTCATTCAGCGTAGCTGCATTCGTTGTTGGCTTGGCTGACCTTTGTATTTCTACTTCAGACATGAAATGAACGCCAGCCTAGGCTTTGGTTTTCTTCGTAGCGTGATATGCGCTAATCTACTGAGATTTTATCGACTCTTTTAACCAGTCGTGTCTAATACTTGGCAAGGACACATTTTATTTATATGTCGGTTGGTTCGTCTATGAAGGCTATTAATTGCAGCTCACTACCGGATAATGAAGTTGCTGGACTAAGGTCTTTTTCAATTTTCTTTGAACTTTTTACTCTCTGGCGGAGAACTGAGTGCTGTAGGATCCAACTTAAGAATTTCTGATCCAAATTGTAACTTTACTGTGTAAACTTTAGTTATCGAAACTTCGTACATTCAACTTTGTTATTCTTTTGATAACTTTAATATTTATATACTTAATCAAGTTACTTAGCTTCAATTATCTGTCTGTTTTCGACCAGCCTTCAGATTAATAAGATTACTCAGATATTCTCAATTTCTCAGGTGTCGTAAGACAACGGTCTTACTTATATTAACATTTTTGTACGCACAGCCGGTGGCTACCTTTTGCTCAAGACCATGCGCTTAATATAATATTCAATCATTAATTATTGTCAAAGTCCCTCTAGTCTTTATTGTCATCTTTACATTATTAATATAATAAATGTTGTAACTGCTGATCCTTTATTTCTTATTTCCCGAGAAACTTGGAAACCCCCTCCAGCCATTCCTTGTTTTCTCCAGTATGGGTGAAATTTATGTTCATGCAGTATTCTCCAGACGGACGGCTGGCTGGTGTTAATCTGTTATGCAATCGCTCTTGTACTGAGGTGTGGATTATTACGAGCTGTCTTCAGAACGGCCTCTTCGGTTTCACCCGATGTAACGGGCCTATCACAGACTGGTGGCCGGTTGGAAATCATGCCTGTTGTCCTTAGGCGTCTTTCAACATGGCGGAATGTCTTAACAGCCGGTTGACGCCGGTCGGGATACCATTCCTGGTACAGTCGTCGTGCCTCGCGTGCGTTTTGTCCTTTTTACCCCTGAGGAGCATGCCAACGCATTCCTCTGTGGAAAACATGGCGAATGAGAACAGAGGTTACGTTCAGGCTCTATCTAGCGGAGTATGCGCAGGGCACAAGAAGAATAACAGCGTCATTTTACTGTTTTAATTGGGGAAACTTGGGCCTGTGTTTACGTATTCAAACATCATACCGATGCACAAATATTTGAACTATACAGGATTCGAACCACCGACAGCAAGTTCCATCGATTGCTGGGCTAAGACCTAACCACATCCGCTACGCTAGACTGCTGGAAACATGCTGGCAGTACGACGAGAGCAGAGTATATACGCTATCCGGCTCAGTGTTGAAGACTTTAATTACTTTACTTTTACCTGGTTTTATGCTTTAATTCTCCTGTTCTATACACGAGGCACGACACATTAACATAGTTACATGGTCAAAGGACGTCACTAGATGCTTTCGAGGCGTCATGTTTTGATGATGATGATGTTCGTTGTTTTAAGGGGCCTAACATCGAAGGCCATCGGCCCCGCGTCATGTTTTTGAGAGAGGACGATATGACATGTCCGTACGGTTCAGAATCGTGTGAAAAATTTGGTCACTGGGCATTAGTACCATACAGTTCGCCTGCAGGGGAGTAGACCCCTTAAATGATGTTTGAATAAGTAGCCACTAACCATCTTGCACGTTAATTGGGCTGCATAAAACTACATTGGAAGGGGCGACTGAATCACACGGTATATTACAATTGTGTTAAGTTAAATATCCTGGGCTGATGCACATTGCAATATTGAACAGAGTAAGTGGCTAAGTAGGAGGCTGAAATGGATTCTTGCTGATATGTTGGAAATTATCGGTTTTATTTAGAAATATATTGAAGGAAACTTACTTTGTCCGCCGCTGTGGTGTAGTGGTTAGTGTGATTACCTGCCACCCCCGGAGGTCCGAGTTCGATTTCCGGCTCTACCAAGGAATTTGCTAAGTGATACAAGGGCTGGAAAGGGTCCACTCATCCTCGGGAGATCAACTGAGTAGAGGAAGTTCGATTCTCACCTCAGCCACCTTAGATGTGGTTTTTCGTGGTTTCCTACTTCTCCTCGAGGCAAATTACGGTATGGCACCTAACCTAAGGCCACGGCTGCTTCCTTCCCTCTTCCTGGTCTATCCCTTCCAAACTTCTCATCCCCCCCCCCCCCCTCCGTCACAAGGACCCTGTTCAGCATAACAGGTGAGGCTGCTTGGACAAGGTACTAGTCCTCCTCTCCAGTTTTATCTTACGTTCCAGGACACTGCCCTTGAGGCCGTAGAGGTGGAATCCCTCGCAAAGACTGAGGGAAAAACCAACCCTGGAGGGTAAACGGATTAAGAAGGAAACTTACTTTACATTTCATTTTGAACATTTTATATCATGTTAACTTTTTAGATGGGGCCATCCCTGACTGGCGTAATTACAAATAATCTAATCAACATAACATTACACTATTTTTAATTGACGTATGCTCTGTCTCTTCCGCTGTCATCTCCGCTGGGTTGTATTTTTGCTCAAGGATTATGAATATTTTTTTTGCAGCTTCACAACAACTAGTTTACTAAAACGTTTGGTGTCAAATTTCTCCATGGGAAAATCAGATGATCATAAATACTGTGTGTCTTGTATGTTTCTGATCCTGGCCATCTATTAACGGTTGCTAATTTCAGTGGACGCCAGCCACAAGACATTGCCTGCACGGTTGCTAGGTTACACTTCCATCACACATTGCGTTGCATGGCACTGTTATTTTACAAAAAAAAATTCGGATGACCCCCAACTGTAAGACATGAAAATCAAAATCCAAAGCCAGTTTCCAGTTTTAACCGAGTCAGGAATGGAATAAATGAAGCCCCATCTAGCGGTGAGGATGGAGACTGTACAGGCTGCAGAAGCTCGTCGCACTTCTCTGGAGCTCTAAGTAATATTTATGTCAAAATTGAAAAGATTGTCATTGCTTCGTCCGGAATGTGTTCAGCCATGCCTGCAAGTTGATATTCATTTGACCTTGTAGTTAAACTAAGATCGCGTAGATGGCCATGTATTACTAAATTTTTAAGGAAAGAAGGCCATGATCATGTACAAGCGATTGAAAACGTAAACTCGAAAGTAGGAACAAAAATGTACAAAATACCGAGTAATTTACAGTGGACACGGGATTTGAAACGTACCTTATGTAGGAATTGATTCATCCCATAATTATATTCTCTTCGCAAGCGTTTCCAAATTCCTAACATGAAACAACGGAAATATTTCTTAAAGATTAGACCTTGCTCTTGCTTCTCTGCAGTCACTGTAACCTTGACCATGAGATGGGCTAACTTTGCTCATTTTGGAATTACTCATATGCTGCACTATGTGAATTGGTTACATAAGATATGTGATAAACCGAATGCAGCGTTCACCATTCATAATCTCGTGAACCATCAAGAGTTCATGGCTGATACTTAGAAATGTTACGTTTTGGCATGTTTAATGTTCGTAGTACGACAGTCAGAAAAAAAGTATATCAACTACTGCATGTAGTCAGAATTTAGATAAGTAAAAAATGTGTCGTGTTAGGATTCTTAGAAGTCTACTGGACTCTATCGATCTGATTGTATTTATCGTATCCCTTTGCTTAGTATGGAATTTCCTAGTCAGCGCAATATTACTGAAATCAGAAGTCCCACAAATGTTACGCAAGTTTAATGCCCGGTTTATTCAATCTCAGTTAAAAGAACACTAACGCACTGTTGGTAAACATAGCGTTAAAAAATTACCAGCATGTTAGATTATCGCGTTTTTCCAAACATCTCCTGGGAACTGTTAGCTGACACGGTGTTAACTCTCACAGGAGTCACGATTATTGAGAAAATAGAAGGTAGTGGCAAAACCATGCAGTTTGTGAGCGCGCTTCGATGTGTTTTTGTTTGAATACATCTGTAAACCAAGGCGCGCGAAGTCAACATTTATTAGAATTTTTCGTCTTGAATGTGAATTTTCTTTGCCCTATGGACAAATATGAAAAGAGCCGAGAAGAAAATGCGTGGTTGAAATTTCTCTTCTTTAGAAAATTATTTCCAAGTACCTGCGTATATACCTATTATCTAAAATAAGCAACCTAATGGATCCGTGCTTAAAGCTAAAAGTGACGCTTGACAGAGAACTTGCTGTGAATTCAATGTGCATACCGACATTAGCCAACGTACGATCAAGCAACAGAAACAACTGTATGAAAATCATCTCTTCTGTTTCTAAATCTTTCTGGAAAAGGACCATCATATCCCAAATATTCAAGATACAGTCGTTCTGCATGTAATGCATCCGCAATATTTTGAGCTAACAGAGCATTTAACTGCTTGAACCCGGGCAGTTAAGTTAACTGGGAGTTTAAGAGATTGTTAGTCTTAACCAATATTGATTGAATGCTAAATTGGTTAATTTCACTGTTGATTTTTTTTACAAGTTACTTTATGTCGCACCGACACAAATAGGTCTTATGGCAACGATGGGTCAGGAAGGTGCTAGGGGTGGGAAGGGAGCGGCCGTGGCCTTAATTAAGGTACAGCCACGGTATTTTCCTGGTGTGAAGATGGGAAACCATGGAAAGCCATCTTCAGGGCTGCCGACATTGGGGTTCGAGCCCACTATCTCCCAAATACTAGATACTGGCCGCACTTAAGCGTCTGCAGCTATCGAGCTCGGTTTAAATTATTTTAACATGCAGTTAAATGTTAAGTGACGTTGAATAAACCGGGCCTGAGTGAAGGGAACACTCTTGCGGCATTTCCAGACGAACTACGGGTTGAAACCTGAATTAACTGAACTCTCTAGGAACGAGAGAAAAAGAGGAGAAATACTATGAAGCTCAGACGTTCTGGTTGCTTCATATACGGAGCTTAGAACACCCTGATCATTAAACCCACGTAAGTTTTTCATCTTCTTCTTTGTCCTGGGTTTTGTCCCACTTAATGTGGGGTCGGCACTCCTATCTTAAATTCCACAATACCTCCTGTCCCGGGTTATTAGCAGGTGGCTACGTTTTTGGCTTGTGGGTCTATCTGAAATTAGCGTGGACAGCTTTGCGTGGACAAAAAACTGATGCCGTAACCAGGCAACCAGTGTACGTCATATGAATGGAAGAACGATGCCATTTTGGTGGACGGAAAGGCATATTTTTGGATATGTTGTTGCTGTTGGACGTACTAGACCTGTAAGGAGAGGCTGTAAAGTAAGTAATGGTAAATAATTTTAACGGGAAAACTTTAATCCTGAACACTGCGGACGGAAGAGAAAATAATTAATTTATTTCGATTTAACGGAGCACTTTATCTCCCCTACATGTAGTAACAGGCTAATAAGAGGGGAATAACCAAAGAATTTGTACTCATTCTCTTGTCTTCTAAGCCCCAAAACATATTCATGATTCTATGCGTTTCGTGTAGTGGAGAAATGTATATATTTAATTATATATGGTGATGTATTGCTAAAGTTTTAAGGAAAGAAGGCCATGATAATGTATAAGCGATTTAAAATATTGGTTGGTTGGATTTTCTCTGGGCCTCAGCGAGGGATCCCCCCTCTATCGCCTCAATTGCAGTGTCCTGGAGCGTGAGACCTTTTGTTGGGAATACAAGTGGGGAGGAGGAACAGTACCTCGCTCAGGCGGCGCCACCTGCTATGCTGAACAGGTGCCTTGTGAGAGGATGGGAAGATTGGAAAGAATATACAAGGAAGAGGAAGAAGCGGCCGTAGCCTTAAGTTAGGTACCATCCTGGCATTTGCCTGGAGGAGAACTGGGAAACCACGGAAAACCACTTCTTGAATGGTTGAGGTGGGAATCAAACGACCCTGTACTCCAGTGAACTACCCGAGCCTGAGTGGACCCCGTTTCAGCTTTCGTAGCACATTTCAAATTTCCCGTCGGGAATCGGAGCTGGGCCTCCGGGGGTTGCAGCTAATCACACTAACCAATACACCACAGAGGCGGACATTATTATTATTATTATTATTATTATTATTATTATTATTATTATTATTATTATTATTATTATTATTATTATTATTGGATTTAGTTCGGCTTTCTGTAGGGCTTTAGTTATAACGGACATTTAGGTTAGACGAGAACTTCCTTGGCCTCTCGGTTGAGTTCTGGCTTCAGTTACCGTCAGAACCAAATGGTCCTATGCGCTTCTCATGACATGGCCATGCTATCTTAGACTGTCCTCGGTAAGTTTGTTAACAATGGACCTGACTATAATAATAATAATAATAATAATAATAATAATAATAATAATAATAATAATAATAATAATAATAATAATAATAATAATAATAATCATCATCATCATCATCATAATAACAATAGTTATTATTATTCTCCGGATCCTTAGCTGATTGGTCAACGTTGAGCCCTTAAAAATGTCCTGCGTTCGATTCCTGGCCGAGTCGGGGATTTTTAATCACGTCTGGTTACTTGCTCTGACTCGGGGATTGGGTGTCGGTTTTTAACGCAATACACCCTCTCTTAATTCAAACAGCACACCACACTACCAACCACCGAAAAGACACGTATTCATCCCTCTACGTAGGATTGGCTTTAAGAAGAGCATCCAGCAGTAAAACAGAAAAGTTCACATCCGTGACCCGATGAGGATATGGGGATTAAACGGTAGATAAAGATGGTGATTATTATAAATTAATAATTAATTAATTTATTATTCGTTAATTGGCCAACTAGGGACGACGATAAGTTTCGTTATGCATTCTGGAGTTTTCTCAGTTTTCGATCGATCCAGTAGGTTTTCATGAGCTCGCTGTGTCGAGCACGAAGTACATCCAACCACTTTGCACCAGTTGTCTACTTCACATCCAGAAAAGTCCCAAAAGTCACAAGGCTTGTTCTGAAAAGTTCTCGTCTGTGTGCGTCATCTGGTCGTAGGCCCACTTCTTCGAAATCTTTCTTGACTCGTCCATCCGTCTTAGGTGACAGTAGAAGTGAGCCCTGCGTTTACGCATTGTGTCCGTGCTCTTCTCTATCTTAGAATAGATCTCTTATCTGGATTTTCTTATGTATATATCGTTTTTATAGTTTGGGCCAAGAATGTTGTAGAGAATCGTTCTCTCTTTTTGCTCTAACTTAGCGAGCGCATTCTGAGAGAGGATAAAACGCATAGGGAGATACCGGCTTGACGACAGCAAGTAGCTGTGCAGTTTCGGTCACGTAGCTATGGGCCTGCATTCGGGAGATAGTGGGTTCGAATCCCACTGTCGGCACCCCTGAACATATTTTTTGTGATTTCCCATTTTCACACCAGGCAAATAAAGGTCACGGTCGCTTCCTTCCCACTCCTAGCCCCTTCCTATCCCATCGTCGCCATAATACGTATGTGTTGGGTGCGGCATAAGCAAAGTTAAAGATAATTTTGTGAAATGAATCCATAACGTATTTACTTATTTTGCTCAGATACGGAACAGGGTTTGTGTTTTGATTTAACTATCATCCTAGCCTTGCAGAGTTTCTGTACATGTCTCATGGTACATAATAGTACTAATGTTCTTGTTGTTGTCTGCGTCATCAGTTCACAGACTAGTTTGACGTAGCACTCCACGCCACCCTGTCTTGTGCTAAACTTTTCATTTCTACATTACTACTATATCCTAGATCTGTTCTAATCTGCTTGTTACGTTCATACCTTGGTCAACCCCCACTGTTCTTACCGCCCACATTTCCTTCAAGAACCACCTGACCGAGCAAGTGGTCACGCTGTTTGGGTTGAAACACTTGCACGGAGCCCTTCACTTCATCTAATAGTACTTGGTGAGTCAGAAGTGGGATGGTGACACTTGCACGGAGCCTTTCATTCTATCTAACATTACTTGGCGAGACAGAAGTAGGATGGTGACATTTGCACGGAGTGACATTTTCACGGAGTGACACTTGCACGGAGTGACACTTGCTCGGAGTGACACTTGTACGGAGTGACACTTGCACGGAGCCTTTCATTCTATCTAACATTACTTGGCGAGACAGAAGTAGGATGGTGACATTTGCACGGAGTGACACTTGCACGGAGTGACACTTGCTCGGAGTGACACTTGTACGGAGTGACACTTGCAGGAGACCCTCACTCTATCTAACAGTGCTTGGTGAGTAAGAAGTAGAATGGTGACACTTGCACGGAGTGACATTTTCACGGAGTGACACTTGCTTGGAGCCCTTTACTCTATCTAACAGTACTTGGTGAGTAAGGAGTAGGATGGTGACACTTGAACGAAGTGACACTTGTACGGAGTGACATTTTCACGGAATGACACTTTCACGGAGTGACACTTGCACGGAGTGACACTTGCAGGAGTCCTTCACTCTATCTAACAGTATTTGGTGAGTCAGAAGTAGGATGGTGACACTTGAACGGAGTGACATTTACACGGAGTGACACTTGCACGGAGCCCTTTACTCTATCTAACAGTATTTGGTGAGTCAGAAGTAGGATGGTGACACTTGAACGAAGTGACACTTGTACGGAGTGACACTTGCAGGAGTCCTTCACTCTATCTAATAGTACTTGGTGAGTAAGAAGTAGGATGGTGACACTTGCACGGAGTGACATTTTCACGGAGTGACACTTGCACGGAGCCCTTTACTCTATCTAACAGTATTTGGTGAGTCAGAAGTAGGATGGTGACACTTGAACGCTGTGACATTTACAGGGAGTGACATTTGCATGGAGCCCTTTACTCTATCTAACAGTATTTGGTGAGTCAGAAGTAGGATGGCGACACTTGCACGGAGTGACACTTGCACGCAGTCACACTTGCATGGAGCCCTTCACTCTATCTAATAGTACTTGGTGAGACAGCAGTAGGATGGTGACATTTGCACGGAGTGACATTTTCACGGAGTGACACTTGCAAGAGCCCATCACTCTAACTAACAGTACTTGGTGAGTCAGAAGTAGGATGGTGACTAAAGTATGAAGGCTTTCACGGCCGGTGTCAATATAATAAAATTCTTCCGGGCTGTTATGCCGTGGTCCACTCCTCTCGCTTCTCCCAGACGTTTCGACTACTGCTGCGGTAGTCATCTTCTGTGGCGTCGTGTAGATACGCTCTCCTGTATCCCGCTGGCGACTGCCAGACACTTGCACTGAGTGACATTTTCACGGAGTGACACTTGCATGGAGCCCTTCACTCTATCTAACAGTACTTGGTGAGTCAGAAGTAGGATGGCGACAGTTACATTTACATGGAGCCCTTTACTCTGTCTAACAGTACTTGGTGGGTCAGAAGTAGAATGGTGACACTTGCACGGAGTGTCACTTGCACGCAGTCACACTTGCACGGAGTCCTTCACTCTATCTAACAGTACTTGGTGAGTCACTTTTTTTGCTATTTGCTTGACGTCGCACTGACACAGATAGGTCTTGTGGCGACGATGGGATTGAAAAGGCCTAGGAATGGGAAGGAAGCGGCTGTGGCCTTAATTAAGGTACAGCCCCAACATTTGCCTGGTGTTAAATTGGGAAACCATGGTAAACCATCTTCAGGGCTGCTGACAGTGGGGTTCGAACCCACTATCTCTCGGATGCAAGCTCACAGCCGCGCGCCCCTAACCGCACGGCCAACTCGCCCGGTGATTGGTGAGTCAGAAGTAGGATGGTGACACTTGCACGGAGTCACTCTTGCACGGAGTCACACTTGCACGGAGCCCTTCACTATATCTAACAGGACGTGGTGAGTCAGAAGTAGGATGGTGACACTTGCACGGAGTCACTCTTGCAAGGAGCCCTTCACGCTATCTAACAGGACGTGGTGAGTCAGAAGTAGGATGGTGACACTTGCACGGTGTGACACTTGCACGGAGCCCTTCATTCTATCTAACAGTACTTGGTGAATCAGAAGTAGGATGGTGACACTTGCACGGAGCCCTTCACTCTATCTAACAGTACTTGGTGACACAGAAGTAGGATGGTAACACTTGGGCGGAGTGACACTTGCACGGAGTGTCACTGGCACTTGCACGGAGTGACATTTGCACGGAGCCCTTTACTCTATCTAAGAGTACTTGGCGAGTCGGAAGTAGGACGATGACACTTGTACGGAGTGATACTTGCATGGAGTGATACTGGCACGGAGCCCTTCACTCTGTCTAACGTTACTTGGTGAGTCGGAAGTAGAATGGTGACTCTTGTACGGAGTGACCCTCGCACTGAGTGACACTTGCACGGAGCCTAGATTTTCATATACTCCGATATTAATAGACACGTACAGTACTTATCATAGCCTTGATTGAAGAGCTGGCCTGCCTCCTTGACGTTAATTGTTGAATTCATACTCTCTATATTCCTCGCACTTTCGCCTTTTTTTGGGTGCACTTTTCTCACTTCATTCGCCGCTTCGTCCGGATTGTAAATATGACTTACCTCGCCTAAAACTATATTACTTTTTCTTGTTATTCTTCCCTTACAGCTGGCCTGAATGGTTAAGACGGATAAGGCGCATGCTTTCTGAGCCCAAGTTGGCAGGTTCGATCCTGGTTCAGTAGGGTGGCATTTGAAGGTGCTCAAATACGCCAGCTCCGTGTCGGTATATTTACTGGCACATAAAATAACTCCTGCGGGAAAACTTTTGGGCACCTCGGTGTTCCCGAAAACCGCAAATGTAGTTAATGGGGCGTAAACTATTATTATTATTATTATTATTATTATTATTATTATTATTATTATTATTATTATTATTATTATTTATGTCGGTGTGTATTCAGACCGACTATGCTTTACGGGAACGAAAGCTGGGTGAACTAAGGATATTTTATTCATAAGTTAGAAGAAACAGACATGAAAGTAGCGAGAATGATTGCTGGTACAAAGAGGTGGGAACAATGGCCGGAGGGTACTCGGAATGAGGAGATGAAGGCTGAGTTAGGAACGAACTCGATGGCTGAAGTTGTTCGCATAAACCGGCTTTGATGGTGGGATCATGTGAGGTGAATGGAGGAGGATAGGTTACCTAGGAGAATAATGGACTGTGTTATGGAGGGTGAGTGAAGTAGAGGGAGACCAAGGCGACGATGCTTAGACTCAGTTTCTAACGATTTAAAGATAAGAGGTATAGAACTAAATGAAGCCACAGCACTAGCTGCAAATAGAGGATTGTTGCGACATTTAGTACATTCACAGAGGCTTGCAGACCGAACGCTGAAAGGCAAAACGGTCTATAATGATGTATGTATGTAAGTATGTATGTATGTATGTATGTATGTATGTATGTATGTATGTATGTATGTATGTTATTATCATTAATATTATGTCCGACTCGTTGGCTGAACGGTCAGCGTACTGGCCTTCGGTTCAGAGGGCCCCGGGTTCGATTCCCGGCCGGGTCGGGGATTTTAACCTTAATTGGTTAATTCCAGTGGCACGGGGGCTGGGTGTATGTGTTGTCTTCATCATCATTTCATCCTCATCACGACGCGCAGGTCGCCTACGGGAGTCAAATAGAAAGACCTGCACCTGGCGAGCCGAACCCGTCCTGCGACATCCCGGCACTAAAAGCCATACGACATTTCATTTCATTAATATTATTATTATTATTATTATTATTATTATTATTATTATTATTATTATTATTGTTTTCGAATAGGTCTACTATGGACCACGTTAAGCATCATTCATTTACGGTTCTTCCTCTTTCGATCGGCCCAGTACTTCTTCATCCTTTCGGAGTGGGCTTCTTTACGTTCTCGTGACCAGTTGTTGCCGGTCCGTTTTTTGCTACTTTGATCTTGGAATCCCTTAATTTTGTTGATGATTTTTCTGTATTCCTGTCTGTTGTATACTGCCTGCTGTGATATATTATTTTCCTCCATATCCTCCTTGACCCCTTTAAGCCAGCTAGTTTGTGTCTTCCTGTTCTCCATGTATTCCAGAATTCGCTTGGCTGTTCTCTCTGGTGGCATTCTTTTAATGTGTCCGTAGAAGCAGAGTCTTCTCTTCTTGAAGGATGTTGTGATTTTTTCGGTCCTTTTGTATAGTTCCTCATTTGGTCGCAGTCTAAATTCTTGACCCACTTTCCTGGGCCCTAGTATCTTCCTCAAGATCTTCCTTTCTGTCTTTTCAATGTTTTCTAGTAAGCCCTTCCTGTTCAGTGGAATACATTCGATCGCATATAGACTTTCTGGTTTGATGACAGTGTTGTAATGTCTGATTTTTGCAGTGAATTATTATTATTATTATTTTACAATTACTTTCCTAGAAATCTACGCGGTAATAAGTCAGTCGATCTTTATTGGTGTAGTCCACAATGTAGCTGTAGAACAATCATCACCAGGTCAACACGGAACACTAGTTGTCACGAGATGTCAATTGTAGCAATGTAATCTAAAGGCTTCTATCTATCTATCTATCTATCTATCTATCTATCTATCTATCTATCTGCCGCGATAGTATCCCCTCCCCTGCTTCTGCTTTCCAAGTCTCCTTGGGCCTCCGTGTAAGTGTCACTGTTTTACACACCCACGCTTAGTAATTTCCAGGAATGTTTGGCGTTCTGTGCAAATATCTCTCCGTGCAAGTGTCAAAACTTCATCTGGATGACGTAGCTATCAGCTTGCATTCGGGAGATAGTGGGTTCGAACACCACTGTTGGCAGGCCTGAAGATGGTTTTCCTTGATTTCTCATTTCCACACCAAGCAAATACTGGGGCTGTTTCTTAATTAAGGTCACGGTCGCTTCCTTCCCACTGCTAGCCCATCCCAGTCCCAACGTCGGTGCGAAGTCAAAGCAAATGGTAAAAGCTACGTGACGCCAAGCACGCAGTCAACTTGCTTGGTGGTGTATATATTGAACTATTGCCAGAGAGTGCCTGCTTTCTTCGTTCCCTTCTGTTACGGATCATTTCTTTAACCTATACGAACTAACTGACCGTTGAACTTGACCTACGCCGGCTCCGATACACTACCACCCCTGCATCGTTATGTGAGATACTGATAGCTCGTTCAACATACGATCTTCAAGTTGATGAGTAACGTACGATACGAGTATTTTTTTTTAATAGTAGGAGTGAGAGGTTCAGTATCCCCTCCCCCCCCCCTCACGTGTTTAGTTATTAATAGCGAAATAAAAATTGTGCATATCACTTCTAACTATGCTTACGAAACGAAAGGTTAAAGTATCTCTCGCATTATCCTGTTGAGACGAGCTAAAATTAGGACTATAGGGTGACTAGCACGTCTGCTACAGCTTTCTGTGTGGTGCCAAGCTGAAATAGCGACGCCATACTTTAACCGTCCTCCGTATAAATTCGCCCGTTTACAGTGCGTTACTTTTAATAGATTAGATCGAAATGATATATTTTTGCTAGTTGCTTTATGTCGCACCGACACAGATAGGTCTTATGGCGACGATGGGACAGGAAAGGCCTAGGAGTGGGAAGGAAGCGGCCGTGGCCTTAATTAAGGTACAGCCCCAGCATTTGCCTGGTGTGAAAATGGGAAACCACGGTAAACCATCATCAGGGCTGCCGACAGTGGGGTTCGAACCTACTATCTCCCGAATACTGGATGATGACCGCACTTAGCGACTGCAGCTATCGAGCTCGGTCGAAATGAATAACTGCTTTAATTAGATTGTATGTGTTAGGGGCATACAACTGCATATACCGTTGGAAGATCATAAAGGATGTATCATATTTCAGATACGTTTTTTTAGTAAAGTACATGTCCGCCTCTGTGGTGTAGCGGTTAGTGTGATTAGTTGTAACCCCCGGAGTCCCGGGTTCGATTCCCGGCTCTGCCACGAAATTTGAAAAGTGGTACGATGGCTGAAACGCGGTCCACTCATCCTCGGGAGGTCAACTGAGTAGAGGTGGGTCCGATTCCCACTTCAGCCATCCTAGAAGTGGTTTTCCGTGGTTTGCCACTTCTCCTCTAGACAAATGCCGGGATGGTACCTAACGTAAACCCACGGCCGCTTCCTTCCCTCTTCCTTGTCTATCCCCTCCAATATTCCCATCCCCCGCAAGGCCCCTGTTCAGCATAGCAGGTGAGGCCGCCTAGGCGAGGTACTGGTCACCCTCCGCAGTTGTATCTCCCGACCCAGAGTCTGAAGCTTTAGGACGCTGCCCTTGAGGCGGTAGAGGTGGGATCCCTCGCTGACTCCGAGGAAAACTTGAAATTTAGGATACACCTGTCCTTGGGTAGGTTTTAGGGTCAATTTTTTTCCAAGTCCCTGAAATGACTGGGGGTTTATACGAAACCGAAATATTGATTTTGCACTTCCACAAAATATACACAACCAAACTTAATGGAAATCTACCTGCCTCATTGGAAATCAATTTCTAAAATTTTTCCCATGTGCATTATTTCGATAGGAGGATTATAAGAGAGTTATCTAATATACTGTTTATAGGCTGCCATTTCAAACGGGGTTAAATGGTTTAACTAAAGAGCCATTTTAGTCTTTTCGATAGAACAGATAACAAGGCAGGTTATCGTCAACGATTGGTCTAATGAGCATTCAGCCCATAGTCACACTCCCGGTTTCAGATGAACAACAATACGTAACCGAGAAGTTGGGAGAATTACGCACAATTTCGGACCAGGAAGTGTACCATGCAATAAACTATGTGATCTACCTCATTCTGTCTCCACTTTGTTCATCTTTATCGTACTTCCCGTTACTGCCACGTGATTTCGTAGAAGAATATCAGTTTAACATACCGTATTAATCCTTTGGTCACCCTCTGTGGTGTAGTGGTTAGCGTGATTAACTGCCACCCGCGGAGGCCTGGGTTCGATTCCCGCCTCTGCCACAAAATTTGAAAAGTGGTATGAGGGCTGGAACGAGGTCCACTCAGCCTCGGGAGGTCAACCTCAGCCATCCTAGAAGTGGTTTTCCGTGGTTTCCCACTTCTCCTCCAGGCAAATGCCGGGATGGTACCTAACAT
Source organism: Anabrus simplex (assembly GCF_040414725.1). NCBI lineage: Eukaryota > Metazoa > Arthropoda > Insecta > Orthoptera > Tettigoniidae > Anabrus > Anabrus simplex. Next base: position 799,941,244 of record NC_090265.1, read on the forward strand.
AAGGCCACGGCTGCATCCTTCCCTCTCCCTTGTATATCCCTTCCAATCTTCCCATCCTCACAAGGACCCTGCTCAGCATAGCAGCTGAGGCGGCCTGGGCGAGGTACTGGTCCTCCTCCCCAGTTGTATCCCCGACCCAAAGTCTCACGCTCCAGGACACGGCCCTTGAGGCAGTAGTGGTGAGATCTCTTGCTGAGTCCGAGGGAACAAGATGCTTGATGTCCAGTAGCGCACCTACAATGTGCCGAACACCTCTGCCTACGATACTGCGTAATATGAGGACTTACAACCTATTTCCAGTCATTCAACCGGGCCAGGAATGGAATGAATGAAGCCCCTATCTAGCGGCGAGGATAGGAATTGTACCGGCTGCCAAAGCCTGTCTCACTCCTCTGGGGCAATGAGTAATGAATGACAGATGAAATAGAATGATATCAGAGAGTGTTCCTGGAATGAAAGATGACAGGGAAAACCTGAGTACCCGGAGAAAAACGTATCTTGCCTCCGCTTTGTCCAGTACAAATCTCACATGGAGTGACCGGGATTTAGCTATTTGCTTTACGTCGCACCGACACATATATGTCTTATGGCGACGATGGGATAGGAAATAACTAGGAAGTGGAAGGAAGCGGCCGTGGCCTTAATTGAGGTACAGCCCCGACATTTGCCTGGTGTGAAAATGCGAAACCACGGAAAACCATCTTCAGGGCTGCCGACAGTGGGGCTCGAACCCACTATCTCCCGACTACTGGATACTGGCCGCACTTAAGCGACTGCAGCTATCAAGCTCGGTGACCGGGATTTAAACCATGCAACCCAGCAGTGAGAGGCCGACGCGCTGCCGCCTGAGCCACGAGGTTCTCATTCGGGAGATAATGGGTTCAAACTCGTTGTCGAGAGCACTGATGGATGGCTTTCCGTGATTTCCCATTTTAAAATCAGACAAATTCTCGCGTTGCTGTACCGTTCTACCACTTCCTTCCCAGCTATAGCCCTGTTTTATCCCAAAGACTGTCTGAGTCGGTTACGACACAAGGCAAATAAAAATAATCACCACTACTAGGGTTTTCCTCCAAAAACATGGAACTGAATTATTCAGGGTTCACCTCTGTGGTGTAGTGGTTAGGGTGATTAGCTGCCACCCCTGGAGGACCGGGTTCGATTCCCAGCTTTGCCACGAAATTTGAAAAGTGGTACGAGAGCTGGAACGGGGCCGACTCAGCATCGGGAGGTCAACTGAATAGAAGTGGGTTCGATTCCCACCTCAGCCATCCTGGAAGTGGTTTTCCGTGGTTTCCCACTTCTCCTCCAGGCAAATGCCGGGATGGTACCTAACTTAAGACCACGGCCGCTTCCTTCCCTCTTCCTTGTCTATCCCTTCCATTCTTCCTATCCTCCCGCAAGGCCCCTTTTCAGCATAGCAGGTGAGGCCACCTGGGCGAGGTACTGGTCCTCCTCCCCAGTTGTATCCCCGACCCAGAGTCTGAAACTCCAGGACACTGTCGTTGAGGGGTTAGTGGTGGGATCCCTCGCTGAGTCCGAGGGAAACCCGACCCTGAAGGGTAAACAGATAAAGAAGAAGAATTCACATAAAATGAGATTTGACATCATTAACACAAGGATAACTGTCTTGTTTTTAAATAATTAATTTTAACGGTTTATCGAAGAAATTGTTTATCTGATTATTCTTTCTTTCTTTCTTTCTTTCTTTCTTTCTTCCTCTGTTTACCCTCCAGGGTTGGCTTTTTTCTCGGACTTAGCGTGGGATCCCACCTGTACCGCCTCAAGTGCAGTGCCCTGGAGAGTGAGACATCGGGTCGGGGATAAAAGTGGGGAGGAGAACCTGTACCTCGCCCAGGTGGCCTCACTTGCTATGCTGAACACCGGCCTTATTGGAGGATGGGAAGATTAGAAGGGATAGACAGGGAAGATCGAAGGAAGTGGCCGTGGCCTTATGTTGTTTACCATCCCGGCATTTGCCTGGAGGAGAAGTGGGAAACCATGGAATCCCACTTCGAGGATGGTTGAGGAGGGAATCGAACGCACCTCTACTCAGTTGACCACTCGATGGTGGGTGGACCCCGTTCCAGCCCTCCGACCACTTTTCAAATCGAACCCTGGCCTCCGAGGGTGGTAGCTAATCACGCTAACCACTACACCACAGAGGCGGACTGTTACGATTATTATTATTATTATTATTATTATTATTATTTTTTAGTTCCGTTTGGGCCTGCGATGGACCACGTGGTTCTTATCTCTAGCAGCTTTCTTCTTTGACCAGTACTCCTTCATTCTTGCACTGTGAATGTCTTTTCGCTCCTGAGTCCATTTCACACCTCCTCCCGGACGTACTGTTTTTTCTGTTAGTGACTGGAGAGAGTTTGATGTTCTGATCAACGTTCTGTACCTATTCCTGTCATAAATTTCACTGGGAGCAATGTCCAATTCTTGAAGGTCTTTTCTGACGAGTCTTTCCCACTTGGCATTAGTCGCTTTCCCTCTAGAGATGGTGTGGAAGATTCTGGAGGTGAGCCTCTGATTGTCCATTCTCATGACATGACCGTAGAAGTTCAATCTCCTCTTCCTCATAGATGTTGTAATGCTCTCCAATAGGGAACATGCATGATCCGGGGTTTTAATTAAAAATATGCTAATCTGATTCAAAATTGCATGCAGAATTCAAAAATGTGATCAGAATGTACAAATAATAACTCCAAACATGATAAAAATCTACGAAAATGTCACGTCACGCAAGTACGCGATCTCATTGGCCTGACGTCATCGTACAGGTTGACTGAATTAGCAGACGAAATAACACATAGTGTGCTGTGAGAAGCAGGATACACTTCGCGTATTTCTACTTTACGTTAGTGTCTAGTATGGTTAAATTCAAGGTCTATACATTGGATAATAATCTGAGTGGTATATTTTAGACTTAAAATGAATCCTGCGCAGACAGTGAGGCAGAAAACTTATAAATGGTGTAGAGTTCCGATGTGCAATAGCACATCGCATACCATACCAAACAAATTGTTTATAAACGTTCCAAAGACACTAAAACTAGGGAGAAATGGATTTTGGCGAGCTGGAGAAATGCTGGTGATATATCGGAAAAGTCTACAGTTTATTTTTTTGAAGATTTTAACGTAAGATGAAAATTCAAAATTATTTTTCTACTTCATTACAGATATTCTTAAGATCCCTCCCAAGACCAAGCAAGACATCAACGGGAACAATTTTCACACAAGACTGTACCAAGTGTCTAGGATGTTTCTTCTCAATTAAGCAGCAGCCTAAAACTATGAAACAGCTTAATATTGTACTCTTGTCAATTCCTTGACGTTACATGAGACCCAAAGTCAAGACGCTAACAGTTTCATTCACAACGTTCTTGACCAGTCTACCTACAACAATCGGCTTTTAAATTTCCACTTGTGCATGACAACACAGTTAAATATTAGTTACGTCAAGAACATGAAAATGAAAATCGTGGGTCAAACAAGCTCCAGTTTTAATATCACCCTTTCTCAAGACTTATGATTTAAAAAAGAAGATCCGTTTCATTTTATTTTTATTTTTGAATATTTTAAGTTAACCAGAATAGAACTGCCAAGTTAAAACACATTTAATTTAAATTTATATTTTCAATCTTGACCAACCTACAAGCAACAATCAGTTCAAATCTCCACTTATTGTTGACGACACATCCTGTCACCAGACACGGTACGTCAAGAACTTAATATGATATAGGGGTCACATAAACCCCGATATGCAATCCTCTTTACCGAAAAGAAGATCCATTTTAGTTTTGGACATTTTTCATATTAGATAGATTAGGACCAAAAACTTAACTGTATTAACTTATGTTTTGTATATATTGTATATAATGTATATGTTGTATATAGTGTATATATTGGTATGTTTATATTGGTTAAAAAGGTCCCAAACCTTGACCTAAAGGTTGTTTACAGGCTGAAGATGCCCAAAATAATGGGTGAAACATGTACCTGACCAAATAAGTCTACATAAAATCATGTAGATAATAACCACATTAAACGTGGAAAGTATTGAATAGGTGGTTTTTTATTAAATTATCCTTGATATCTATGCCTAACGTCATCTTCAATACGGAACAATAATGAGAGTTGTTACTTGTAAGATGAATTTGTTTGAATTTTCAAATCACTTTTCCATGTCAGCTGTTCTAGTGGTAAAACTTTAAATTTTAATGTATGATGCTTTATTTAAATGCTTCAATTACATCTTGGAATATGAATGTAATAAACAGTGCATTAAATAATGCTGATTATTAAAGTATTCTCCAAACCTAACCTATGTTTTGGGTGATCCATGTCAAGATAATAAATCAAAGGGGTTATGAACCATTTTGACAGCTCTAATTCTACCAATATATCTTGGCATGGGCCAGTTATGTATGTCTTTATTGAAGAGCTTAATTGGTAAAGAAATTTAGGCTATATCTAAATAGGCCTACTCTATAATGTAACAAAGAATAGGCGTGTACATCATGAAAGGAAACAACGTGAATTTAACAAATGTATAACTCTACACAAAACCAATGCTTGTCTGTTGGGGTCTTATAAGTTAACAATGCTCAATTATAATAATTATCATAATATTAATGAAATAAATAACATAATTGCACACAGGTAAAAATAGTGATGTAGGTGTTTAAAATATTATCCAACTTAGCCTAAGTTTTAGGTTATACAAGCCAAGTCAATAAACCGAAGGGTAAAAATACCGCGCGAGTTGGCCGTGCGGTTAGGAGCGCGCAGCTGTGAGCTCGCATCCGGGAGATAGTGGGTTTTGAACCCCACTGCCGGCAGCCCTGAAGATGGTTTTCCGTGGTTTCCCATTTTCACACCAGGCAAATGCTGAGGCTGTGCCTAAGGCCACGGCCGCTTTGTTCCCATTCCTAGGCCTTTCCTGTCCCATCGTCGCCATAAGACCTATATGTGACGGTGTGACGTAAAGCAAAAAAAAAAAAGTAAGTCACAGCACCCAAAGACATTCCTGTATTGAGCGACTAAAATGTCACTTTTCTTTCCTGATATGCTCAGCTTGTTAAAAGCCAAATGTACTTAATGTTACTGGCTTCACGCCCCGCTAACTACTTCTACGATTTTCGGAGACGCCGATGTGCAGGAATTTAGTCCTGCAGGAGTTATTTTACGTGCCAGTAAATCTACCGACACGAGGCTGACGTATTTGAGCACCTTCAACTACCACCGGACTGAACCAGGATCGAACCTGCCAAGTTGGGGTCAGAAGGCCAGCACCTCAACAGTCTGAACCACTCAGCCCGACTTATGAAAACTAGATGAAGTCATATTTATCTTTATCATGTTTAACTTTTTCCCTCCACAAAGATATTTAATTCTCTTTCATGGGCCCCGGAAGTGGGTAGGCCAGTTGTCCCAACCATAAATATATATTTTTTGGGAACGATAGATTATAGCCCTATAGTACTATGATCTTTCTTTCTTTCCTTCTTTCTTTCTTTCTTAATAAGTTTATCCTTCAGGGTTGGTTTTCTCTTGGGCTCAGCGAGGGATTTCACCTCTACCACTTCAAGGGCAGTGTCCTGGAACGTGAGACTTTGAGTACGGTGATGAAGCTGGTGAGGAGGGCCATTACCTCGCCCAGGCGGCCTCACCTGTTATGCTCAACAGCGGCCTTGTTGGAGGATGGGAGGATCGGAAGGGAGAGACAAGGAAGAGGGAAGGAAACGGCCGTGGCCTTAGGTGCCTGGAGGAGAAGTAGGAAAATACGAAAAGCTACTTCGAGGATGGCTGAGGTGGGATTCGAAACCCTTCTACTCAGTTGACCTCCCGAGGCTCGTACTATTTGTTTTCAACTTTCATGGCAGAGCCGGGAATCGAAACCGGGCCTCCGGGAGTGGCACACATTAACCACTACACCACAGAAGCGGACTAGTACTATAATGCTACCTATATGTTTATGTTAGTGCTGAAATCCGATTTCTTAATTTACTAATGCTGAAAGCCCGAAAATGTAATGTTATTCTTTAATAGGGGAATCAGTCTAGAAGGAAATGTTGAAAGTGATGTGATATCTATCCAGGTTCGTTGTTATCCTAATACTATGGGTTACAGTACATTGCACGTATATAAAAGACGCCACTTACAAACTTGCTTGTTATCCGCGAATTTCTGCGGCCACAAAAGTCACTATTTTTCAAGAATGATGACATTTACACATGATAGATTGTCTGATTGTGCTGTTTTGAACCTTTCTTCCGTCATTTTGAAGTTATTCGCGATCATGAATAATAAACAATCGGCTTTTAGCAACGGCTGGTAGAGCTCCATGCGGTACTGGATCGTGACGTCACAGCGCGCCGCTTACGTCAGAGGCCGTTTCACTCGCCTTGCGGAAAGGCACTATTAAATATTTTTTTAATGGTAGAAAAGAAGGCAACATACCACAATGTAATACATTTACGTACTATTTCATTGGTGTACTTTAAAAAAAAAATGTTTGAAAATGATGCATGTTCCCAATTGTTGGTACAGTTCGTTGTTGTGCCTGATTCTGTACTTGCCTTCTTCTTTAATGGGGCCCATGATTTTTCTCAGGATCTTCCTTTCCTTCAGCTCCAGTTTTCTAAGTTGCCCTTTTCTTACCATGTTTAGGCATTCTGAGGCGTATAGTACTGACGGTCTCACTACAGTAGTGTAATGCCTGATTTTGAGGTTAAGGGAGAGGGATTTGGATTTGTACATACTCTTACATAGGTGGTAGGCATTTTCCAATTTGATGCATCTGCTGTTCATGGCCTGATCTTCATTCATGTTTGGGGTTATCCATTCTCCTAGGTATTTGAAGGAGTTAGTCCTTTGTACTGTTTTGTCCCCCAGTGGGATTGATTTGGGTGCATCTTTGATGTTGGTGATAAACTGTGTTTTGTTGATGGCGATCTTCAGCCCTACTTTAGCTGCTATGTGGTCGAGAGAGGATAGTTGATGGATAGCTTCCTCCACACTGGATGCTAGGAGTGTAAGGTCGTCTGCGAAGGCTAAACAGTTGACTGTTAACTTGTCTTTCTTGTAGCCAATTCTCAATCCAGAGTCATCCGGTAGCATTTTCGTCCACGGGGCTCGTATCTGCTCTTGGGTAAAGTTGTTGCTTTCTTCTTCTTCCAATACTCCTTCATTTGCTGACTATGAGCCAGCTTTCTCTCCTCGGTCCACTTAGTTCCTGTAGTCTTCTTACTTGTAAGGGACGTTGGGAAAACTCCGTGTCGGATGGCTTGACGGAACAGTAGTCGGTCATGAGTTTGTCCCAGTGGGATATCTAGTTGTTCCATATCTGACTTAACTGACGTGATCCATTTGTTCTTAGAAGCCTTGCCTCTTCCTGTTACTGTGAATATCCTGTTGGTGAGTCTTTTGGAATCCAGACGGGCCAAGTGTCCATAAAGGGTCAGGCGCCTTTTTCTTATAGACGTGACGATGTCCTCCTGGTGTTCATACAGTTCATCATTATGGCGGATTCTGTAAGTGCCTCCTTCCTCTCTGGTTGGCCCTAATATCCTCCTCTTTTAACTCCAGCTTTCTGAGTGGGCCCTTCCTAGCCATTACAAGGCACTCAGAAGCATACAGAACAGATTGTTTGACTACCGAGTTGTAGTGTCTGAGTTTGAGGTTCATGGAGAGGCACTTAGATGAATAGATACTACGACACGAGTGATAAGCCCTTTCAAACTTGGTACATCTGGCATCTATGGCTGGGTTCTCGCTCTGATTCGCAGGGATCCATTCTCCCAAGTACTTAACTGCAGGTACTTTTCGTATGGTAGTGCCTGTGAGAGGAATTGTAGAAAGGGCCTCCTTGATATTGGTCGTAAATTCAGTCTTCTGGATGCTGATCTTCAGACCAGGCTTAACCGCTACACTATAAAGATTCTGTAAGTTGTAGGTAGCCTCCTCTATATTGTTTGCCAGTAGAATGAGGCCATCGGCAAAGGCTAGGCACGGGACAGTGAGGTTGTCTCTCTTGTACCCAAGCTTCAGTCCAGCTGCCGGTGGTAGCATCGTTCTCCATTCCCTAATGATCTTTTCCAGGACACAGTTGAAGAGAATGCAGGAGAGACCATCACCCTGTCTAACTCCTGTTCTGATTGGAAAGCTTTCGGATAGTTCACCTCTGAACCTGACCTTGGACGTCGTGTTCCTCAGAGTGGCTTGAACCAATCGTAGGGTCTTCCCATCCAGACCAAGTTCCCATAGTATGGAGAAAAGGGTGTCTCTGTCCACAGAGTCATAAGCTTTCTGAAAATCTACTAGGACCACCACCCAGGGATGTCCACCTCGGCTTTTGTAATTGAGAACTGTCTTAAGATTGTGTATCTGTTCTGGACAAGATCTAGTCTTACGGAAACCAGCTTGGTATTCACCTAACTGTGAGTCTAACTGTGTGGTGACTGTATTGAGCAGGGCTACAGAGAGGATCTTGTAGGTAATTTGTAACAAGGAAATACCTCTATAATATTGTTGAGGTCTGTCTTACTTCCCTTCTTGTGGAGGGGATGAATCACGGCAGACGTCCATCCTTCGGGTAAGGACTCTGTTGTCCATATGTCTTTTATGATTTGATGGATGCTCTGCAAAGACTGGTCATCTGCATTTTTCCACATCTCGGCAACTATGCCGTCTTCACCTGAAGCCTTGTTGTTCTATTATTATTATTATTATTATTATTATTATTATTATTATTATTATTCAAGGAATGTGAATGGTTTTAATTAAGGCATTGGCCGCTTCCGCAGCGTAACGGTTAGCACTATTAGTTGCCGTCGTTGCCGTCGTTGGTGGCCCGGGTTCGATTCCCGGCACTGCCAGAAATTTAAGAATGGCAGGAGGGCTGGTATGAGGTTGAAATGATACATGCAACTCACCTCCATTGAGGGTGTGCCTGAAAAGAGCTGCACCACCTCGTGATGAAGACACGAGTTTACTCTGGTACTGTATTATTTTATTATTGCTGCCATTGCAATGTTATTCGTATCGTATCGTATCGTATCGTAATCTGTTTACACTCCAGGGTCGGTTTTCCCCTCGGACTCTGCGAGGGATCCTATATCTACCGCCACAAGGGCATAGACCTGGAGCTTCAGACTCTGGGTCGGGGATACAACTGGGGAGGATGACCAGTACCTCGTCCAGGCGGCATCACCTGCTATGGTGAACAGGGGCCTGGGTGGGGCATGGGAAGATTGGAAGAGGTAGACAAGAAAGAGGGAAGGATGCAGCCGTGGCCTTATGTTAGGTACCATTCCGGCATTTGCCTGGAGGAGAAGTGGGAAACCACGGAAAACCACTTCTAGGATGGCTGAGGTTGACCTCCTGAGGCTGAGTGGATCTCGTTCCAGCCTTCATACCACTTTTCAAATTTTGTGGCAGAGCCGGGAATCGAACCCGGGCCTCCGGGGGTGGCAGCTAATTACACTAACCACTACACCATAGAGGCGGACCATTAAAATGTTATTGCTTATTTTATTATGGGATATTTCAGTACATTGTTTTATTACATGAGTTCCCAGCTATATAAATCATTTCTCCATGTTGCCATATTATTTTGTTCATGGTGTTCTGTCCTATTATTTTAATTTTCGGTAGCCTAAGTACTATTGTATTGATTAATGCACTTAATGGCAATGTATTGCGGTACCTTTTACAAATACTGGAAATGTGTTCATTCGGGCGAGTTGGCGGTGCGGTTAGGGGCGTGCAGCAGTGAGCTTGCATCCGGGACGTGGTGTGTTCGAACCCCACTGTCGGCAGTCCTGAAGATGGTTTTGTGTGTTTACCCATTTATACACCAGACAGATGTTGGGGTTGTACTTTAATTAAGGTCACGGCCACTTTCTTCCCACTCCCAGGCTGTTACTGTCCCATCGTCGCCATAAGACCTATCTGTGTCGGTGCGACGTAAAGCCAATTGTAAAAAAAACAAAAAGTGTTTATTTACCTTCTCCATGCAATATGTAATTATGCATATCTTGTATTTTAACGACCTCTAAAAAGTGGTTTACTAATTGAGAAAACTGTCTAAGTCTTTATTATTGCAGCCTGTATCTTGCTTCGTCACTAGTCCCACTTGTTTTGGTCGTTTAAAATATGGCAGAACGACGTTCAGGTAGATTCAAATACGGCGGTGCAATAGCCACTTTATAGTCTTATTTCTAGCTCGTTGTGTTGAGACAACTACATAACCTTAACCCTTGCCTGGTTAAAAATACAGGCTGGTAGGGAACAACGTGAGCCGGGTGTATAAGCGTTAGCGAGTTGGTCATACTGATAACATAATTTACCGAGCTCGATAGCGGAAGATGGTTTTCCGTGGATTCCCCATTTTCACACCAGCCAAATGCTGGGGCTATACCTTAACTAATGCCATGGCCGCTTCCTTCCCACTCCCAGGCCTATTCTATCCTAGCGTCGCCATAAGACCTATCTGTGTCGGTGCGCCGTAAAGTAACTTGTAAGGAAAACAAGAGATAGATAATGTTTTAAAATCGATACCTGCTGTCATTTTATCAGCTGATTAATTAATCAATCAGATAGCTTCGCGAGTGAGTTCAAATGGACTTCGCGAGGCGTAACACCGGCTTGAGCGTCATTTGAAGGAGGTGTACTGTACGTTACAATGTGAGTGCAAGTCCACTGTATGCATGCTACGTGGCTGCTTAATGAACATTTCTGTAAATAACCGATCACCTAGCAGTTACCAATGTCGAGAAATAAGCATCGAACACAAACATGCCGCTGGTTTCAGCCCGTGTTGCAACAGCGCATTTGATAGGGCACAGTCTTGTCAGCAATGAATTCCGTCTTCAAATCCCTTTCCTGGCGAAGTTTTTTCTTTGATTGGTGCTGTCATGTCGGTCAAGCGGGTTCGATCCCGACTCAGTTCTCCGAAGAGAGCAAACAATACTAGAATTTTAATAATAATAATAATGTTATTTGCTTCACGTCCCACTAACTACTTTTTAAGGTCTTCGGAGACGCCGAGGTGCCGGAATTTTGTCCCGCAGGAGTTCTTTTACGTGCCAGTAAATCTACCGACACGGGGCTGTCGTATTTGAGCACCTTCAAATACCACCGGACTGAGCCAGGATCGAACCTGCCAAGTTGGGGTTAGAAGGCCAGCGCCTTAACCGTCTGAGCCACTCAGCCCGGCACTACTACTAGAATTTTAGATTATTATTATTATTATTATTATTATTATTATTATTATTATTATTATTATTATTATTCATTCTTTTTGATCTTCGTTTCCTCTCATCTTCCGTCATAATAGCTTTTGGAATTTAATGTAGGTTTGCCTGGGAACCTTATATTTTCATCTTTAGTTATTATTTTAGCTGTTCGATCGAATAGTGAATTTTCTGTAATTTTTAATTACACTAGGTCTTTTTCAATTTCTTAAACCAGTCGTGTTTTGTGATTACGAAAGAAGTAAGAGATTTTTGTTTGGTTAATCTATTAGAGTTCATTCTGAGAAGATAACCTTCGTATAGTTTCTGAGAGTTTTTCAATTTTCTTGTAGATTGTTTCATTTTTTGTATATTGCTATCCTGAAATTTCGGTCCTATGATCTTTCTTAAATTTTTTCTTTCTTTTACCTCGAGTTATTATTATTATTATTATTATTATTATTATTATTATTATTATTATTATTATTATTTAATCATTTTACTGTTCAGTGTTAGTTTTCTTTCGGACTCAACGAGGGATCCCACTTATACCGCCTCAAGGGTAGTGTCCTGAAACGTGAAATATTTGGTCGGAGATACAATTGGGAAGGAGTACCAGTACCTCACACAGGTGGCCTCACCTGCTATGTTAAACAGAGGCCTTGTGGGTGATGGGAAGATTGGCAAGGAAGAGGGAAAATAGCTGCCGTGGCCTTAAGTTAAGTACCATCCCGGCATTTGCCTGGAGGAGAAATGGGGAACCACGAAAAATCACTTTAAGGATGGCTGAGGTAGAAATCGAAGCCCCCCTACTCACCCTGGCCTCCGGGGATGACAACTAATCACATTAACAACTACGCCACAGAACCGGAATATTATTATCATAATTATTCCTCTCTCTCATCTGACCAGATTGTTTTGCTGTTTTTTACGTCCCACTGACACTGACAGGTCTTTTGGCGACGATGGGGTAGGGCAGGGCATAATCTGTGAAGGAAGAGCGTGGTCTTTATTAATGCACAGTCCCAATATTTATTTGCCTGTTGTGAAAATGCTGGGGATGTACCATCTATTATTATTATTATTATTATTATTATTATTATTATTATTATTATTATTATTATTATTATTATTATTATTATTATTATTTTGTAATTTGCTTTGCGTCGCACCAACACAGATAGGTATTATGGCAATGATGGGATAGAAAAGGGCTGGGAGTGGGAAGGAAGCGGCCGTGGCCTTAATTAAGGAACAGCATGGTGTGAAAATGGGAAACAACGGAAAACCTTTCTTCAGGGCTGCCGGCAGTGGGGTTCGAACCCAATATCTCCCGAACGCACGCTCACAGTTGTACCACAATTAAGGCTACGGCAACTTGCTTTCTATTCTTAACCTTTTCACTATTCCTGATGATGATGATGCTTGTTGTTTAAAGGGGCCTAACATCGAAGGTCATCGGCCCGTTTCACTATTCCATCGTCTGCATTAGTGAGATGTTAAAATGCTAGCAAAATATTTCTCACTTTCTTTGCGTGGTACTCTCCTACTTTTGCTTCTTCACCTGATAATCATGTTGTTTTGATCTATAGCACAATTATTGCCATGGTGCATACTGGGATTGGTACCGTACCGTATTTAATTAGGTATATGTATTGATATTACACAATTATGTCCGCCTCTGTAGTGTATTGATTAGTGTGATTAGCTGCCATCCCTGGAGGCGCGGGTTCGATTCCCGGCTCTGCCACGAAACTTGAAAAGTTGTACGAGGGCTCGAACGGGGTCAACTCAGCCTCGGGAGGTCAACTGAGTAGAGGTTGGTTCAATTTCCACCTAAGCCTTCCTGGAAGTGTTTACCGTGGTTTCCCACTTCTCCTCCAGGAAAATGCCGGGATGGTACCTCACTTAAAACCTCGGCCGCTTCCTTCCCTCCTCCTGGTCTATACCTTCCAATCTTCCTATCCCCCCACAAGGCCCCGGTTCAGCATAGCAGGTGAGGACGCCTGGGCGAGGTGCTGGTTCTCCTTCTCATTTGTATCCCCCGACCGAAAGTCTCACTCTCCAGGACACTGCCCTTGAGGCGCTAGAGGTGGGATCCTTCCCTGAGCTCGAGGGGAAAACCAACCCTGGTGGGTAAACGGATTAAGAAAGAAAGAAAGAATTACACAATTATGCAGACAAAATTCCCTTTGGCCCGCCTCTGTGGTGTAGGGCCTAGTGGTTAGCGTGATTAGCTGCCATCCCCGGAAGCTCAAGTTAGATTCCCGACTCCGCCACGAAATTTAGAAAGTGATACGAGGGCTTGAACGGGGTCCACTCAGCCTCGGGAGGTCAACTGAGTAGAGGGGAGTGGGGGTGGTTCGATTCCCTCCTCAACCATCCTGGAAGTGGTTTTCCGTCGTTTCCCACTTCTCCTGAAGTCAAATGATACGATGGTACCTAACTTAACACCACGGCCGCTTCCTTCACTCTTCCTTGTCTGTCCCTTCCAATCTTCCTATCCCTCCGCAAGGTCCTTGTTCAGCATAGCAGGTGAGACAGCCTAGTCAAGGCACTGGTCCTCCTTCCCATTTGTATCCCCCGACCCAAAGTCTCACGCTCCAGGACACTGCGATTGAGGCGGTAGAGGTGAGATCCATCGCTGAGTCCGAAGGAAAAACCAACCCTGGAATGAAAACGGATAAAAAAAAATGAAAGAAAGGAAGAAAGAAAGAAAGAAAGAAAGAAGGAAAGAATTACGTAATTATACAAAGTTCCCTTTGTTTTTAGCAGTAATTCCGGTGATCCTTTCAGTATGTACTTCATTAACTTAATAGTGGTTATTTGTATTTCCTTCCAGTTCTGGCAATAGACCTCTGAATCTACAGCTTGATTAATGAAGTGAATAATTTCAAAAAGATGCCTAACTCATCTATATATATAAAATAGCTTGTCCTGACTGACTGACTGACTGACTGATTCATCATCGCCGAGCCAAAACTACTGGACATAATGAAATGAAATTTTTGGGATACATTCATATTAAGATGTAGGTGCTCGCTAAGAGAGGATTTTTGGATATTCCATCGCTAAGGGGGTGAAAATGGGGGGTGAAATTTTAAAATGATTGAATCTATATCTCAAAACTTTAAAAGTTTACAAATGTAAAAATTGGTATTTAGAATCTTCTTTAAAAATAAGGAAATACGTATTTTTTTGTTTTCAGAAAATCCCAATAGGAGGGGTGAAAAAGGGTGAAAAAGGGGTTGAATGCCTTTAATCAGGATACTGATACTTATATCTCAGAAACTGAAGATATTACAGACCTGAAAATTGGTATTTTTGATCTCTAATAAAAATAAAGAAACACGTATTTTTTGTTTTTGGAAAATCCAATTAATGGGAGTTTGAAAAGGGGGGTGAATTTTTAATATCAGTGTATCTGTATCTCAACACTTTGAAAGTTTACAGATGTAAAGATTGGTATTTAGAATCTTCATTAAAAATAAAGAAACACGTATTTTTTTGTTTTCGGAAAATCCCAATAGGAAAGGTGGAAAGGGGTGAAAAATGGGTTGAATGTCTTTAATGAGGATACTTATATCTCAGAAACTGAATATATTACAGACCTGAAAATTGGTGTTTTGGATCTCCTTTAAAAATAAAGAAACACTTTTTTTTTTGGAAAATCCAATTAATGGGGGGGGGGGTGAGAAGGGGTGAATTTTTAAAATGAGTGTATCTATATCACAAAACTTTTAAAGTTTATAGATGTAAAAAATTAGTATTTAGAATCTCCTTTAAAAATAAAGAAACACGTATATTTTTGTTTTCGGAAAATCCCAATAGGAAGGGTGGAAAAGGGTGAAAATGTGTTGAATGCCTTTAATGAGGCTAATTATATTTCAGAATCTGAAGATATTACAGACCTGAAAATTGGTATTTGGGATCTACTTTAAAATAATAAAGAAGCAGGTATTTTTCGTTTTTGGAAAATCCAAATAATGGGGGTGAAAAGGGGAGTGGGATTTTAAAATGAGCGTATCTACATCCTAAAATTTTAAACGTTTACAGATGTGAAAATTGGTATTTTGAATCTCCTTTAAAAAAAAGAAACATGTATTTTTTGTTTTCGGAAAATCCCAATAGGAGGGGTGTAAAAGGGTGAATAATGGGTTGAATGCCTTTAATGAGGATACATATATCTCAGAAACTGAAGATATTACAGAACTGAAAATTTGTATATGGAATCTCCTTTAAAAATAAAGAAACACCTTTTTTGTTTTTGTTCTTGAGAATCCAATTAATGGCGGTTAAACCGGAGTGACATATTTGGGTGAATTTTTTGAAAGACACTATCTCCAGAATATCTGAGAAACGTAGAATGTTACAGACGTAAAAAGTGATATTTGGAATCTCCTGTAAATGTAAAGAAACATAGGCGATTTGTTTTTGGAAACTCCTCTTAAGGAGAACTAAACAGGGGGTTAAATTTTAAAATGAGAATTTATACAGTATATCTCAAGAAACTTTACATGTGACAGAAGTGAAAAATGGTATTTTTAACTCTATAAAAATAAGGAAACGTGTATGTTTAGTTTTCGGATATAGCCCTTGGCTGGAGGGGGGGGGGGGTAAAAGTCACTGAAAATGGTGTTGAATTCTTTTAATTAGGCTACTGTTATCTCAAAAATGAAGAGGTTACAGACGTGAAATTTGATATTCTCGGAAAATCCAATGAATGGGGAGGGGGGAGGTGAAAGAATTGAAAAATTAATTGACTTAATTGTATAAAAATACTTACATCTAATAAAAACTAAAGTTGTTAGGGCCTACAGACGTGAAAATTGGTATTTGGATTTCTTTTAAAGACAAAGAAAAGCCCGTTTTGTGGGGGAGGGGGGATCATCTTGGGAGGCGTGAGTGAAAAGGAGTTGAATTCCTTTCATGAGGACACATAAATCAAAAACTGAAGAAGTTACACTCGTGATAATTGGTATTTAGAAGATCCTTTACTATTAAAGAAACAAGTATTTTTTGCCGGAAAATTGACTTGAGGGGAGGGGAGGAGTGTGAATGTGAAAAAAATTGAATTATTTTAATCTGAAAACTGAAGGTAATAGACGTAAACAATGGTGTTTTAAATCTCCTTTAAACATAAAGGAACACGCCTTCTTTTAATTTTTTAGGGGGGCGGGGTAAATAAACTTAACGGCGGTGGATTGTAAAAGGAGTTGAGACCAATTGATTTTACTGTTCATAATGTATTTATAAGGAGCCTCCGTTGCTCAGGCGGCAGCGCGGCGGCCTCTCACAGCTGGGTTCCGTGGTTCAAATCCCGGTCTCTCCATGTGACATTCGTGCTGGACAAAACGGAGGTGGGACAGATTTTTCTCTGGATACTCCGGTTTTCCCTGTCATCATTCATTCCAGCAACGCTGTCCAATATAATTTTATTTCATTTGTCATCCATTAATCATTGCCCCAGAGGGGTGCGACAGGTTTCGGCTGCCGGCACAATTCCTATTGTCGCCGTTAGATGGGGCTTTATTCATACCATTCCTGACCCTGTCGAATGACTGGAAACAGGCTGTAGATTTTCGATGTACTTATTCTGATCATAAACCGATCATTTTTAATCTTTCCTGGGTTCGTTTTCAAGAGCCATCTTTCCATTCGGAGAACGTTCTTAGATTACAGTACCTTCTCCTAGCATATAAATAAAAATGTAAACACATTTGAAATAAACGATAGGAATGAGATTGACCGTCCAGTTTTTCACCTCTATAATAAGGTCAATAATGCACGGAAGTATGTCATTCGTATGGCCAGAATTCCCCCACACTTGCCTACGCGCGACAATGGTGCTGGTCACATTCTCAACAATGACAATGACAGCAGATGTAATTTACCGCCAAGTAGCGGTCTTGCATCTTGCTGTTGGGTCCAGAACATCTATAATAATAATAATAATAATAATAATAATAATAATAATAATAATAATAATAATAATAATAATAATGTTCTGGACCGTCGTCAAATGTGCGGACCGCGCTGGAAACGGGCCCTGGACGGGTAATGACTAAGAATGCAGTCCGGCTGCGGGTTCAGAACCCCCAAGGCACCCAAGACGACACCACGCCAGATCCCCTGGAGGATTTCATCCATATTAAAAATGCTTATAGGAGAAGATGGCAAAGATTTAGGGAAGCAGCTGACCGGGTGGAATACCTGGACCTTGCCCGGGATGTACGAAATCGATTGCTGGAAAGAAAGATTGAAAAATGGAGGGAGACTTGCCGTAATCAATTAGAAAACGAGTCAGATCGCGAATTTTGGCGGATTATCGCAGAAAACGAGTCAGATCGCGAATTTCGGCGGATTATATATTTAAAACAATAAGCATTCAATTATAAATTTCAGTATAATACCGTAGCGAAGCACGGCTACCTTGCTAGTGCATTTATAAGGAGCCTCCGTTGCTCAGGCGGCAGCGCGGCGGCCTGTCACAGCTGGGTTCCGTGGTTCAAATCCCGGTCTCTCCATGTGACATTCGTGCTGGACAAAACGGAGGTGGGACAGGTTTTTCTCCGGATACTCCGGTTTTCCCTGTCATCATTCATTCCAGCAACACTGTCCAATATAATTTTATTTCATTTGTCATCCATTAATCATTGCCCCAGAGGGGTGCGACAGGTTTCGGCTGCCGGCACAGTTCCTATTGTCGCCGTTAGATGGGGCTTTATTCATACCATTCCTGACCCTGTCGAATGACTGGAAACAGGCTGTAGATTTTCGATGTACTTATTCTGATCATAAACCGATCATTTTTAATCTTTCCTGGGTTCGTTTTCAAGAGCCATCTTTCCCTTCGGAGAACGTTCTTAGATTACAGTATCTTCTCCTAGCATATAAATAAAAATGTAAACACATTTGAAATAAACGATAGGAATGAGATTGACCGTCCAGTTTTTCACCTCTATAATAAGGTCAATAATGCACGGAAGTATGTCATTCGTATGGCCAGAATTCCCCCACACTTGCCTACGCGCGACAATGGTGCTGGTCACAATCTCAACAATGACAATGACAGCAGATGTAATTTACCGCCAAGTAGCGGTCTTGCATCTTGCTGTGGGGTCCAGAACATCTATAATAATAATAATAATAATAATAATAATAATAATAATAATAATAATAATAATGTTCTGGACCGTCGTCAAATGTGCGGACCGCGCTGGAAACGGGCCCTGGACGGGTAATGACTAAGAATGCAGTCCGGCTGCGGGTTCAGAACCCCCAAGGCACCCAAGACGACACCACGCCAGATCCCCTGGAGGATTTCATCCATATTAAAAATGCTTATAGGAGAAGATGGCAAAGATTTAGGGACGCAGCTGACCGGGTGGAATATCTGGACCTTGCCCGGGAAGTACGAAATCGATTGCTGGAAAGAAAGATTGAAAAATGGAGGGAGACTTGCCGTAATCAATTAGAAAACGAGTCAGATCGCGAATTTTGGCGGATTATCGCAGAAAACGAGTCAGATCGCGAATTTCGGCGGATTATATATTTAAAACAATAAGCATTCAATTATAAATTTCAGTATAATACCGTAGCGAAGCACGGGTACCTTGCTAGTACAGAATATGGTAGTTATTGTTAAGTTTGATACCTGATACTTCGATATTGTGGTTTAGGTGCAGGGAAATGATGAAGAGCACTGTATTAAAAACAGCAATATCACCCTTCTCTGACGGTATCTTCACAGCTGCTGTTATGGATTACTTCCGCTACTGTAGCTTTAGCTATAATATTGCCTCCAATTTGACAGACAGCTGAGGTCTCCGAGTGTAATTGACAAGGAAATTAGGGTATTGGATTGTTTTGTCTATCCCTATATCGGTGTGTATCAGTACAACACATGCCATTGCTCCCCACAGGACGTAAACACATCGGTAGAACACGTCACCTCATATCGATACAACACGTCGTACTTTCAAATATAAATAATCTTGCTAATAAATGAAGGTGTAGGGATGTATGAAGTTAGATATGAACATAAAAATAGATAATAATTAAGGAGGCAATTCCAAGCACTCTAGAAACTTATACAGAATGTCGTTCGCGATCTCTGGTGACGAGTTTGAAGGCCGCTGGTGGCACTGTTATTAACTTGAGCACGCCAAAATTGGCACTTACAGAATTTAAAAGGCTAAGGTGAGTGACGGCCCTGCACTCTTTAGGTCGTAACGTGGAAAGTATTATAGATATCGACGAAATTCTAAAACTTATTTGAAAAAAATATATTATAGTACAGAGTGACCCAGAAGTCCATTAACATTTGACGAGGCAGTACTTCACGGAGTATTGGAGGTAGAGATGTAATAATTGGCACTCATGATTGGCATGACATGGGGGTATTTTGACACCAAAATAAAGTACACAAAATGACCAACAGACGGCGCTTCATACGATACACAACATGCCATGATTGCAGGCGTAGCTGGTGCCCTCTTCTACCCTACTAAATGTTTTCATTCCTCTCCTGCAGGGAGAAGGCGAGTCTCCTAGACGGCGAGTCTGTCAGACCACAGCAGACACTATCTTCAGAATTCTGGCCCGTCGGCCTATTGAGGCCTTGAGTGCTATTTCATGAAGAATTTATCTAATGACTGGATTGTTTTGGGTTTGTGTGCCTGTTTCGTAAAAATCATGAATGGTCAGAATGTGACCTTGGGCAAAGTGGCGATTTTTGGGGGGTGCCTAACGGCAGGGGGGTGTGCTTACGACGGGGTGGGGGGTTGAG